>NW_027458473.1:0-300000 GCF_050624435.1 Tenrec ecaudatus | reverse complement strand
TTAAAAAAAATTCTACTTGTGATGTGCTCAGATTTGGTGGCTGTCAAGCTGACCCCCAGAGGGGGAGATGCAGCTTATCAGGGGGGTTGTTTACTAGTCGGCCAATTGGAACTAAATTTGCTCCCTGGACTCCCGACTTTCTGCCTTTTTCTCCCACACCATGATCTTCCTAAGGTAATAATATATTTTTTCTTCTACTCTAAATTATGGCTACCCACCACCAACCCCTGACCGTGAGCTCAAGGCATCCAACCGCATGGAGAGCTCAGTGTGGGGTTCCCCTCGTGTCTGAGATTCTGCCCCCTCTCAGGGCGTCCACCTGCAGGGATCCCTGCTCCAGGCAAGGGCATATCTGGCACCTGCCACTTCGTCAAAATTATAGTGCTTTAAAGCATTCTTGGTTTGCTTTGTGAGTGGAAATCCCACAAAAGAAGGGGTTCAGGAGAAACCCTGTTACCCTAGTTCTAATTTCAGAACTCCACCTCCCCGTTTCCTTCACCTAATTTCCTATTTTTCTGGTCTGGCAGCAGGAGCTCCAGATAGATGGGTCCTATCTGGTCGCCATTTTCTCTGAATCCCTCCATCTATTTTTTTTACACTCTTAAAAAGTACAAAACATTTACTCTACAAGCGCAAACAGATTTTCAAAAGCAGGGAAAAACCTGAACGTTCAGTACATGGTTCAATCGTCTTTTCATCTCTGTGCCCTAACTATGCTGAGCTCCATGGAACTGCATGGAGGGGAGCTATTCTGGCGTCATCGAGCCAAGTGAGTGTTTTGAATTACCTCAAGTGAATATTTGACTGGAAAGCATAGGGTGTAAAAAAACCCTGAAATCAGTTGGTGCACATCCATCACAAAGAACAGGGCCTTGTACTTAAACCTTTTTTCTGAAAATAAGCAGCCATCTAAGTGAGATATCAACTAAGGCCGCCCAGAACAAGCAGCACAGCCAGTGTGATGCCAGGGTGATAAATAATAGAATCTCAATCTGCAGGTATGAACAAGAATCAGAGCTTAAGTTCGGAACACCCAGTTTGCAAAAGGACTCAAATGCACATGCTGGGTGAATTCCCTCTGACCACAGTCCATGGACATGAACAGATACAGTTAAGTTCAAATGTAACACCTGATCATTTGATCTCTTCAGACTAATTTTAATTTGGTTCCAGTTTTTAGTATTTTTCACTTTCTGTTCGATTGAGGTTTTTCTCTCTTTTATCATTGTTAGTTTTTCTTTTCTACTTGTTTCTTGATTTTGTTTTGTATTTTTTTTTAATACATATGAAATCCAGGAGAGGTAAATCCAGAGAGACACTAACAGAATTAACAATCACCTAGGGACAGGCAGGGAAGATTTGGGGGAGTGAGGGGGGGGCTAACAAAAATGAATATAAAAGAAGGAAATGATGTAAACCTGATTGTGGTGAGGATTACACAAATCTTAATATGACTGAAGTATTGAATGATATATGTGAATTATATGAGAATTAAAATAAAACAAAAGCTGAGGTCAGAGATAGGGCAGCAATTTAGCCCTGAATCTCTTGGTGAAGATTGAATGTCATTTTGTGCCAAGAGCCCATTTTTCCACTCATGAAGTTTGGGGAACCGGCCATGCTCCTTCATCACTTTTCTTACCTCAATAAATGGGTACAGTTCACTCTTCTCCCTTTTCTTCTCTGTCACATACTTTGCAGCAGTCAGGGGAACAGAACTTACAGTCCTGAAAGGGATCCATGAGTGTTAGTCCAGGTAGACTAGAGAAACAAATCCACACTCAGATGTGTATAGGAAAGACCTTTATATACAAGAACAGTTGTATATTGAGAAAGCATTCCAGCCCAACCAAGATCAAGTCCATAAGTCCAATATTAGCCCATGTCTGATATCAATCTATAATGTTCTCTTCAGACTCATGAAACACCTTCAATGACCCCAAATGCAGGAAGATCACAGGTCAGTAGTTGCAAAGTCTTCTGCATCCAGTGGTGGTAGAAGCATCTCAGCTTTGGCAGGGTCTCCATGTGGCTCCTCCAGTTCCCAGGGCATGGGTTCTATCAGTGTGGTGCCATGTGTCTTGTTAGTAGGACATCTCTCAGGGAATGAGCAGAAAGATAGTCTCCTGCCTCCAAGGAGGAAATACCAGATTTCCCAGAACCCTGACGGGAAGGCCAGGCCCACAAAGAGGCCTCATTGGCCATAACCCAATAGAGAGACTAGAGTCTACCCCTTCACTCTTAATCCTCTCAAGTCCCAAATTGACACCAGATTGTATAACTACAACAGACCACCCCTTGTCCATTTGACATTTTCACAAAATTCTTTAGCCGTATATAATTTCAAAACAATAATAGAATCATATCAGTATCTAACAGTATAATATGAAAATGCATACATTTCACTCCGTGCCACCCTCCTTTAAACATAATATTCTGTAAGTGATGAAACAAAAATATCCTATGCTTAACAATTGCAGGTAAGGTACACCCACATATTAATCCTATAATTCTATGAATATATTCCAGTATCTATGAAATCTTGTAAGCTAGCCACTTCACGCCTTTATCTGGCCCATTTTGGCTATCCAGTTTCTCTACTGCCTACTTCCATCAACCCAGTGCTCTGAGGAGACAATCATATTCTTCAATATAAAGAGTCTTCATGCCAGTTGGAACCTTGTGAAGTCCACATCCACAAGAAAGTCAAAGCAGGACAGTTCGTCTACACAGTCTGCAGCAGTATATACCAGTGCACAGGCTCAACATTCTTCTCTTCATCTGGTCGGGTTCGGGTCAAGTCAATGTGGGCTCCCTCTCTTGGCCTCACCTCAGTGTCCATTGGTCGCATTGCCTTTAGGCCTTGGCCCCATCACCAATTCTCCACAACTCTAGTCCCCTCAGAGTAGGTCATGGACTTCAAACGAGTCAACCTGCTCTCATCTTCTTCTCTACTGCCTGTAAACCAGGTCCACGAGTGTCAGTGGTCAGAATGAACCCGCTGCTCTATTGCTGCTATTCTGCCACTTTCACTCAACAAGCAGATCCAGGTGGTCACCTAGCAATCATTTCAGGCTTCTACAGGCTCCCTTGAATGTTCAGTACTAGAAAGGAGTTTCTTCAGGCTTTGAGATTTTTTTCCAGTTTCTGACAAAAACCACTATTCAAAATTCAAATATTACAAAAGTTCCCTTTTAATGCACATGAAGCTCTTCCTCACAGTGGGAGCAGTGCACAGAAACGGACCTTGATGCTGGGCTGCTCTGTGCGTGCTTTGGTCAGTTGGGAGCTGCTGATTCACAGATTCACTTCACGTGGATGAAGATGCTTGTTTGCTTCCCCGTGAGTTTATCGCGCTTCAACAGAGAAGAACCCTGTTCTTGGGTTTTGCCTCTGCCTTGCTCCTAGCACCGCTGGAATAGAAAGATTACAAATGATTTTTTTGTTGTTGTTTTAAAAAACAGAAAAGAAATGCCGTGTACCTGTTAGGTAAGTAGAGGCAGAACTGAGGGTGGTCGCTGTGCATGCCAAACCTCCTCCCCATCACAGACAGTTGAAAGCTGCTTCAGGCTGGAAAGATGCACACATTTAGGTCCTTGTGACAGGAAGCAGGTCAACCTGGGCGGGCCCCCATCTAGACCAGGTGGGCTTAATTCAGTCAATGGGGTCAAACAGTACCGTCAGCCATGCCTACCAACAGGGTATGGGTGGGGGCCTCCCACCAGCTGTCATGCAACCCAGCGCGCGTGGGCTGTCCAGTCCGCGCCCACCCCCCACGAGCATATTTGCCTCTTCTATCCTTTATAAAGTCACTTGGATCACAAACTAGGTTTCTGCGTCAATTGGTTCTTGTGTGAAGCCAAGGACAGAGGTACATTTCTCCCAGAGAGAGCCCTCACATAACCAAATCAGATTATAGCCTTCAGTGTTAAGGTTCCAACGAATTTTGGGGGAATATCTCAAGTGGTAGTGGTAAGGACACAACTCAATCCATATTATCTCTTTATTTTGCTCAGCCAGATGCTTGCCCTTTGAGCCTGAATTGTTGCAAGGCTTATTACCCCATCAAGTGTTCCCAGAGCAAGCCCTAAATGGGCAGTAGTCACACACAAGGAAGATTTGCAGGGGACACTGTTAAGAATGATTAATGCTTAAGTGTTCCTTGTCTCCCCAAATGTACCATCTGGCAGAAAATTTCTTAGATCTCTCTCCTGGGAGAGATATACCTCAGCTCTTGAATAACTCTCCTGGTCATAGACGTCAAATTCCAAGCTTTTCATCCAACATTCATAAAGCTAAATAAATGTTACATAAACCTAAGTTCTCTATCTTGGATAAGACAAAGTAAAACCATGACTTGAGAAGGTTTTCATTGAGGACAGAGACAACTTCAGATATTCTAAGCCTATGAAATTGGTCATGATTCAGGCAACTTGCCAAGGAAGCAGGTAATACCTAGGTGGGAGGTGGAATGAATAAGAACTTGCACTAAGATTCCATTCCATCAGGTGCAGCTGGTGACTTTGGAGGCCCAGAGCAGGCAGTGGGAGAGAGAAGACCAGAGCAGGGGAGGGATGTGATGAGCTGGAGGGTAGAGGGAGGGATTATGTGTTGTTCTGCTGTCACCTCCCACCCCACTGTGACCCTTTAGTGATGTGGGCCCAGGTTTGTGATGCAAGTGGTTTTGAAGGCAGAGGGGACTCAGAGTGCTCAGTTGCCTGAGTGCAACCGCTGTATCCAGAAGATGGAGGAGATTCTCTTTCTGCTGGAACAGAAAAGTGCTTCCTGGCTGACCTACCAATACCCCACCTGGTTCACTGTTTTGACCTTGGGCATCCTGTATGGAGTGGGTTGCTTCTTCCTGGTCCTCCCCTTCCTTCCAAATACTCCACCTGTGCGACCACCCAGGAAAAGGATAAAGGTAAGAAATTCTCAACCCAGCCATAGGAGAGATTGATTTTTCCTTGTTTTATAAATTTTTCCTTTCGTAATTAATTTCCTGATAGGGGAAATCTCAAGAAAGAAGAGACCATCAGCCCTGGCTTTGGAATGTTGATGAGGGCTGGTGCGTCCTTACTCACTGTTAGGACTTTGTTCACTGCATTGGTATCATTTTATCCTTGCCGGCTTATGTTGATTTTCATTATTTCTGTTGGCTTTCCCTGTTTGTGAAGCACAGGAGGCGTGGATGCATCATGATCATGGACACAAGGGTTGACAGAGTTGCAGGTGGAGAGATCTCATGGCAGAGGGAGGGATTGTGAGATCAGCAGTGTGGAGAACTTCCCCATCGGGAAGCTAGGGAGTGAAGGGGGATTGATTTCAAGACGAAAAAATGAAGGAGGCCAGAGGGGACAGAGAGCTTTAGACCTGACTGTGATTACCCAACTCCTTTTGAAGGCAATTTAACCATGGAGGGGGGGGGTGTTGTTCTAAAATGGATATGGTAATCATTGATTGTACCATTGCCCTTGATCTGATTGAACGACTGAACTATTGACTCGTATGATATGTAAATCATTTGCCAGTAAGATGAGCATTCAAAAATATTTCTCTTTGAAGATCTCAGACCTCCCATCTCTAGTTGTTATAGAGGGCAATAGGTAAAAATCCCCAATATAGTGACGCAGTGGCTAAGGACTAGATGACTAGACATTTCAAAGGGCAGCTCTCATCACTGGGTCCTCAGTCTCTTTCCTTGAGCTCCAGTCTCTGGGCCAAGGCTCCTTTTCTGTCTGGGCTAATTGAGAAAGCATGGCTGACCCCGGGGAGGAAGTGGTCAAGGGCTGGCCCAGAGCTTCAGCCTCCATAATCAAAATCTTGCCCACCAGAACACTGAGTGCTGAGAGTGTGTGCTCTCCGTGAGCAGAGGAAGGCTGACGGAAGAAATGCACTCTAGGTCTCACACAGAAGCTGGTTTCTGGGCTTTAGTCATTCCATGGAGATTGTCATTCTTCTAATCACCAGTAAATGCCTGCAGTTTGTCACAAAGAACAGATGCAGGATTGGATTCCAGCCTGACTTCCTCTCTTGTGCCCCAGCCTCAGGTGGAGACAAGGAGAAGCAGCAGGTCAAGGGACAAAGGTGACGCTCTGAAAGGTAAGGTTCTGCCCATTCAACCAAGCTCTGTAAGCTCTCCTGTCCCCTCCTCTGCAGGATGCCAGTGGCAACAGCCCGTCTCTCTCAGGTAATAATCCTGAACAAAAGGATACTGTGGATGGAAACAGAACCCAGATATTTCCCAGATGTACAGGAGGGGCCTAGGATGGGATGAAGGCTGGCCAAGGTAGGACCCAGTAGGGGGCAGTGGGGGTGTCAGGAGCAGATTCTGGTGGATTTGGAGGTGGAACATTGAGGGGTAACTGCGATAAGCTGTGTAACTTTGCCAAGGTTCAGATTGCTCACTGAGACCCCACAGACAATATTGGAAACCGATGCTCCTTGAAATGCCAAAGCACCTCCTGCCCGTGGGAGTAAGCTATCATTTGACCTTGAGCTCTGGAGAGTCCAACGTCCTAAGTGCACAGCCCGTGTGACATTCCTTTCGGTCCTCTGGGAGGGCTGCACCATAACGGTTCTCTTGATTTCCAGTTTTCCGAAGCTTCCTGCAAGAACTATATGGCGCTCAGAACCTGCGTTTGCGTCTTAGGCAGAAGTAAGTAACCTTCCTGCTTCACCGCGGGGTGCATCTTCCAACCAGGGTGCCTGTGTGGCCTCGGGCTGCAGAGCAGCTGGGATGCGCTGGTTTGGGGGACACTTTCAGGGATGGGCAGAGAATGACAGGAGTCCCGGGCAGTGGGGTGGGGCAGGAAGAGCAGGCCATCAAGGCTTGGGGAGGGGCTGAGCTTGCACCGACCCTTGCTAGCCTGCTAGGTCTCTTGCCCCTTCAGTCCTGGCTGTAATCTGGTCCTTCTGTCTCCTGCAGCCACTTGGGAAACCCACTTGACACTGGCAGCTTTGGTCAACAGAAAGCTCAAGCCCTCTCTGGTAGCTGGCGAAATACAGGTACGGCTGAAGTCCACGTCGGTACGCGCGCCCCACACGGTTCTGCGGCTCATCCATTCCGGACACCTAGGTCTCAGAACTCCACCCTTCCACGGGCCCAGATGTGCATCTCAACTTCTCATGTCTTACCCGCCTTGAGTCAATCACCAGACTGCGCACATTCCCATGAACCTGACAGTCTTTCACCCACACCACTGGCTCTTCCCTCACCCAGTGCCAAACCCCCGGATTCAAAGGCCTACCTGCAGCCTCCAAGCACTCTCTGGGACTCACCAGCCCCGCACCCCACAGGGACTCGTTCTCAGAATGACTTGTTGGCAAGGCCCAGGCAGAGCCCATCTCCACACAACCGCTGCTCCACACCTGCCATGGCAGCCATCACAAGTCAGGATCCCACAGGCCTCCCTACTGCCTCCCCACCCCAGTGTTGGGCAGCTGCCAAGAACTTACAGCTTCCCTCCTTGGAATACTTTGGGTCTCTGAAAGAGCACTCTACCTGGCACCCCCAAGAAGACACCTTTCGGGAAGGACCCACAAAGAGGCAGGGGGAAGTAGGGAGGCCCACCTTGCTCAACCCCAATGTCCACAAGCTGCTGGAAATAGAAATCACAAAGGCAGAGAAATGGAATATTTGGGAAGAAAAAGGAAAGGGTGTATCGGAATACCATCTGCAGGCCTTAAGTATGTTGAAGGCATTCGATGGGGAGCAGATCACTGCACCTCCCCAGCCCTTCTGGAATGCCAGCATCAAAGCAGAGCAGATACCCAGCGCTCAGAAGCATTTTCCACAAAAATTCAGTGAGTTTTTCTGGGGTCTACCTTTTCTGCACAGCGAGTCTCTGGCAGCTGCTCTCAGGGTCTCTGGATCCACCCTAGAGTTTCCCACTGTCTTATTTAATGAAATTCCTAATGCCTTACCAGCTCAAATGCAAGCTAAAGAGTACCCACTCTTGTTGCAACGTCACTCCTTGCCCTACACTGAAGGCCGATTCCAACTTTTACTTCCAACTGCATGCCAAGCCCAGGCCCCACCGCCGGCTACAGTCCTGACTCCGCCCGGTCCACAGCCCCGTGGCCCACTCGCAGTACCTTTTCCTCCTCCTCACAAGAGTCGCTGTGATGAATCCTGTCTTACCGTCCACACTAAGTCCCAATCACGCATTCCAAATTCACTTCAACAGCTGGAAAGCCATTTTTTAAAGAAACAACAGGAAAGTGAGAGTTCTTTACCCTTTATGATACCACCACCCCAGGAAGCTTTTTGTCTTCGCAAACCCACTCATCCCCAGGACAATCAGAAGGTCCAGACCCCAAAGACAGAACCCAAGCTTCCTGACTGCTTGAAGCAATCGGAGCTCCACCGCCAAGAGAACTTCCCTCAATTGCAGGGGCCCCTCGGCAATGGGACTCTTGAGTCTCTGACACTAAAGCAGCCTCAGGAAAAATGGCCAGGGACTTGTCTGGATATGAAGCAGCCCGAAATGCTCCTGCTCAACACCTGGAGACAAGCAGGGGAAGAATGTAATGAAGACGGTGTCCCCAGGAAGATGCACACACCCTGGACCGTCGCTTGCGTGCTGCAGAGCCGGTGTCCAGCTGAGGAACAACTCGGTCAATGGACAAGGGAATTACTTGAGGAAAATATCCAAATGTAATCTATCTCTCTGTGGATCAGGAAACTACTGCCCAAAAGGAACTCCGGGAGCCGACTCAAAGGAGTTAAGTGATTTGAGGATACACAAGGGGATTAACGCAGGAACTTACACCCTAAGGGGTCCAAATAAAATCCTACTGGAAAACACCCTGAATGTCCACATGTGCAGGAAGGTGGAGCAGATTAGAAAGGATCAGATCCCTGGCATTGTTTGCCGTTCATGTCTTGCGACCACGCATGCTTTGTCTAATTCCCTGACCCACCCACATGTTGTCAATGTGGCCTCCTGGGGAGAGCTGGAAGATCTGAACACAACGCAGAGCCTTTCCTTTCTCAGCCCGGGCACTCAACAGGTGCTGGACTCGCATATCGTAAGGCTCCAAATGAGGCAGAGGTGGTGCATGCCCCTCAAAGTCCTTGAGCCCACAAACCTCTGTAGGACAAGAAAAGACAACGCAATGTCCTTTCCAAAGTCCACCTGCTTAGCCACCCCTAAGTATTGAACTAACCTAGTAACTGAGGCTGCCAAGGTCCTGGGAGAACCCTGTCAGGCAGACTGGGGAGAGAGAGTGACCACAAAGAAATCAAGCCCTACCCTGGAGAGTCCTTTTGCTGATTGCTCCCCTACAGAGGAGCCTGTTCAGGGAACCCCAGCCTACCCCCCACTTGATAATGACAGTGGATGCTCATTGGCCCTCAGGCAGCCGTTTCCAGCCTTCATGCCCAGTATCCTTGGCAGAAACTTCCAGAATGAAAGTGTCCAGAGAGAGAGAGCCTAGAGCAAACCTCAAATCCAGTACTGACCAGCAAGGGGTCAAGGAAAGAGGGTGCTAGTTGTGCCCCAGGAGGCCCCAGATTGGAAGTGAACTCTGAATGTCCATCTTCAAGAGCCAAAGAGACAGGGTTGGTGGTGGTCAAGAAGTCCTCTTCAATAGAGCTAGACGATAGAGACACTTTCAAAACCAGTGTGCTGGCAAAATCTCAAACCAATGATGTGGACCCGGGGGTGCTTCGAGGCTCTAGGATGTAGTAAAAGTTTCCTGCTACCTGGAAAGTGTGCTCCAGTTCCTGAAAAGCCAAGCCTTACAGCACGAGTGTGCAGTGAGATTAAGCTCCAGGTGGAGGTAGAGGCAGAGGATGGTTCTCCATGCTGTCCTGTTGACGGGCTCCTTCAGGACTGCACCACTGATGTGCTCACTGCCACCAATGTTTTGCCTTCTCAGGTGGTCCATTGCCGCCCCCAGCATTTGTTCACTGGGGATAAGCCAATATGTCAAGGGCCAAGTGGCTTCGTGGTGGCTAGAGCAAGTTACATGGGGCAGCAGAAGCTCAAAAGCCCCAACCTTCAGGACCCCTCGACAAGGAGAAGGAAGGATGCTGTTCCCACTGACAAGAGGGAGACTCATAAATGGCCCAATCCAGAAGAGCATGGAAAAGGATTAGCGGGAAGAGGCATCTCCCAAGTCTGTGGGTTAAGCCAGCCTGTGCAAGACAAGGCATTGGCTGAGTGCCTTGAGATCAAGTCCTCACAGCTCCCACCAGAGAAGGGACAGCTTCCTGCTGAGGGCCACAGCAAAAAATGGAGGAAGCACTTTGTCCAGTGGATTTGCTCCAGCAAAAAATCTACAGGACACGGTGATCCTTTGCAAAACGGAAAGACCGTATTACCCTGTGGTCACAGCCTTGGGCCCCTTCAAAGACAACCAGTGTCTCCTAACAAGGTCACGGAGGCTCAGGTGCTCACGACAGATGTTGGCCAAGTCCTAGAGGGGACACCAGGCTGTCATCAGGAGTATCTTGCGTCAACGTTATGTCCACGAAAAGAAGCGCAGGCCTCAGTTAATGGATGTTCCTCCAGCTGCAGGGCTCCTTTCTTTGTAGAACACAGGAGAGTGGCAAGTGTGAGACCCTGCCTCCACCAGGCGATACCTGACTGCCAGAGCCTTCCCACCACGAGCACCTGTATCAGGGATGTATTCACAAATTTCTGTCCGTTCAGGGGATTCAATATCAGAAGCCACACTCAGGCATTGCCCCCCAGGGTGTTTGTGTGCCCAGTCAGCTTGCAGCAGCAGAGGCGGAGGAGGTGGGCTTACTCCAGTTACCCTTACCACTGCCCACGTCACTGTCTTCGAGAATATGTCTTATCTGGCAAATTAGAAGACGCTTCTTCTGCTCTGATTAGTAGGAAAGTATCCATGCCAGCCACTTTAGCCTGTTCTGCACAGGCTAATGGCTTCTCTCAGCCATGATATTCATTGTTCCATAATAGAGATTTTCCCCCTCCTACATTAAAGTGTGACTTCTGTGCTGCATGGCGGGATCTAGAGGGGGTGTCATGTGTGTTAGTCTGTGTAGACTAGAGAAACAAAATTCATACACTCATATTTTGTGAGTTTTATATAAAGGTTAAGTGAACATTGAAAAGCATCCCAACCCAGTTCAATCTAAGACCACCAGTCCAATAGTATCCCATGTGTCTGACACCAATCTACAAAGTCCTCCTCACAATCCAAAAACACACGGGGAGACAATGACTGCAGGAGGAAATTGTAGTCCGTGCGCTGGCAGGTTCTCCATGAGGCTGCTGCAGAAACCAGGGCTGCAACAGGGTAGGTCCATGTGGCTTCTCCTCAGGGATCTCCCAGGAAATGAGTCTTTCCAGCTGCTTTAGGGACCTAACAAATGCATATCCACCCTGGTGGCACTATCAGAGAGCAAGAGACCAGAAAGGCTAGGCTCACAGAGCCATTGATCTCCCTGCCCTTCAATTAACCCCACATGAGTTCATTGACGAGGTTGGCATAATATACCTTTAACTATGTTAGATACTGCGTCTCCTTCTCTGAGTGCTAGCTCTGACTTCTCAAAGGGCAGGGCTCTGGAGGAGGTTTTCAGCAGTGTTTCCCACCCACTTCCATCCCAAGTTCTTCATTTTGCACCTCTTATGATTTATGGTAACACCCCTACTGTGAAAACCTCAGAAGGTCCCAACACAGTGAAGAATGTTCCCTGGTGCCATTACTTTGTCTTCAACGTTATGTGGCTGCAGTTGATAGGTTTTGAGAGGCGCAATCCAGCCAAGAAATTCCATCGAGGGTCCAGAAGAGGTTTAGACCAAAGTAGCGTCTCATGGTACCAAGCAGGCATGAGACATGTGGCGGCCTGTCTAAGTCCCACATGTGCATTTGATGAAGGCTGCCAAGTTTGGCATGGAGGTTCCGCCTCAATACACCTGTCACAAAATGTGAAATGACATCTTTTGCTACCTTTGCCTCTCTCCCAGCCTAGGGTAACCTCCAGGATGGAAGTCCCAGGTCTGACACATGTGGGTGGGAACTGCTAGGGAGGCTGCCAGCGGGGGACTCTGCTCACCCACTGCACCAAGGGAAAATCCGGTTCACAGCTCACATGCCTTCCTCTGTATATAAACCCGGAGAAGGAGCAACAGCTTAGGCTGAGTGGTACAGGATGAGCGTCTGTGTAATAACCACTAATGGTTAGGCACCATGGACACAGGGTAGGGAAGGATACAGTGAAGAAGAATATGAAGCGTTGGACGTAGCAAAGGGGGCCAAAGAGCATGAGGATCCCCAGAAATGACGCAAGACACAAGCGGAGCTAACACAGGCTTACAAAGGGGAATCGGCCAGGTGCTTCACCCCAGCTTTAGCTAGCTGCCCCCACAGCAGAACTTTATCTCCTACAGAGAGCACTGGGTTGGATAGCAAAGGCACAGCTTTCAAGCAGGGAAGGTTACTTTCTCAATACTATCTTTAGTGGGGCGACAAACTGTTATTTTACTTGATTTCCATCTCCTGACTGGGGGAAGGATGAGTTGATAGCCAGGGTGGGGTAGAGTGGGGATGAGTCAATAACAGGGTGCCAGGACTCAGGAAACATGACCCCAGGCTTTTGGGCTTCACACATGCATACACACACGCGTCCGCGCTCTAGGAATGTTCTCACGAAACATGACCCCAGGCTGGTGGTCTTCACATGCACACACACGCGTGCGCACACACACACATACATGCTCTAGGAATGTTCTCAGCAAACATGACCCCAGGCTGGTGGTCTTCACACACACACACACACACACACACACACACACACACACGCGCACACACACACACACGCTCTAGGAATGTTCTCAGGAAACATGATCCCAGGCTGGTGGTTTTCACACACACACTCACGCGCACACTCTAGGAATGTTCTCAGGAAACATGACCCCAGGCTGGTGATCTTCACACACACGCACACACACACACACACACACACACACACACACATGCGTGCACGTGCTCTAGGAATGTTCTCCGGAGAGAGTGGCTTCTAAGGACTGAGTGCTGCAAAGAAAGTCACAACTGGGAGCAGCCTTCCCTTCCCCTAGAGACTCCTGGGAAATCAGGATGTGCACGGAGATTAGACATCACCTGTCTTGATAAGGGAAACCAGTTCAATAGTGGTCAGTGTTTCCTCTGTGCTTCTAACACAGGGTTTTATTTCCTGGGCACCAGATTATAGAAGAAGGCAGGAGGGCCCCCCAAAATATGATTAGTTGATCCGCTAGAGTAAATTCTCATGTGCTTAAAAGAACACCCCTGGTGGGCCAGGGTTTACTGTTTACTGAACTAAACAGTAAAGGATGGCGAGGAAGACATCCACTGAGCCTTGACCTCCATGCCTCAGTCAGGACACCAAGTGTGTGTGTGGGGTGGGTGGGGACTGACACCAGTGGTGGAGGAGGGAAGTGGACATAGGCCCCAGAGACTGCTGGTACAGCAGCATGATGTTGTTTCTGGAGTCCTGATTGTGCCAAGGCAGCCTCTGGAGTGACTGTGGCAGTAAAAAATCAGATTCTGGATCTGCAGAGCCTGGATCTGGGGCCTCTTGGGTAGCAGGTAGCTTGGGTGTGTTCCTAGAGAGAGTGAAGAGCTGGACACCGGACTACCCGCTGCTGAACCCTACCGTTCGTGCTAGGTAAGTGCACGGAGATGGAGAGAAGACCCTGAAAGAACAGCAAGGGGTGCATGGACCAAGCCCCTTCCCTTTCCCCTGCCACCAGGTCCTCTTATATGGTGCTGTGAGGTCAAACAAAGGGAAGCCCACTCAGACCTGCAGAGACCTCAGCGAAACAACTGCCCCCCACCCCCCACAATTCAGCAGACATCTCACAAGGACACTCACACATACCCGAGAGAGAAACCTCACACACATACTTCCTTGGAGACTTCCAGAGAGACTCAGAGGCCTCGCACAGAGACTTCATATGAAGTTCTCAGCATCCTTTATGGAGACTTCTCAGAGACCCCACAGGGACCTCACACAAAGCCCTCCCACATAGCTCACTGCCAGCACGGGAGAATTAGCAGCCGCTGTCCACCCCTGAGCTCCTGGAAACTTTCACACATTGTCTGCAGTGCCCCCCATGCTTGTGCATCTTTGTCCTCATAGCCTTGCTTGGGAACAACAGAATCACAAACTGCACGTAGTTGTGTGCAAATTTTTTCCACTGAAACGTTTTCACTAGCCTGAACTCTGAAGTGTAGTTTACAATTGAAATACAAGTAAAACTGCCAACACCAAATGAGAGTGTGATTCTAGATGGTGTGCAGTCAAATGTCGTACGCCACACTTTTACTTTTGCTTCGGACAAATTCTCTAATTGGTGGGGAAGTGACTGACTACTTTGGAAGCAACAGAACAGTCCATCAAATGGGCTTCAGGACTCAAATATATAAATAGACATCTGATCTGAACTCAAACTCATTCCCCAAGGGGCTCATGAAACTAATTTTTTTGGAAGAGTGAAGGAACCCACATGAAAATAACAAAATGTACATCACATTGTGTCTGTCTGGCTTAATTTCTCAATGAAACAGCTGTCATATCTGAAGATATTCAGGGCAACATTCCTTTTATAGCTCTGTCGACATAATTAATAGGATTTTTCTGTGAAATGTAATATTTCTAAGTTATGCAAAGTCCTAATGTTTATCTACCACAACAAACTGATAATATTTCGAAGGATGAAGAAATAGATCAAGAAATAATAATTACCAGGGCGTGGTGCCCCAACAGACTGGACTGGAAAACGCTCCTAAGGGCCAGCAAACGATCCCTGAACTAACTACAAGCTTTTCTCTTGTGAACTGTTTTATTCTGTTCTTTGTCAGTGGTTTGTTTTTGTTGTTTTGTTGTCTGGTTGTATACTGTTGCTTTGTTTTCCTCTGTCTAGTTTTCGTGCATGTTAGTGACTCCACAGGTCTGTCTGAATAGGACAGGCTGGATGAACTATCTGGAGGAAAAACAACGGGACCGACAGTTTTGGGGGGACTTGGGGTGGGGGGGTAAAGGGGGGGTAAGGAAGTGGTGTTAACAAACCCAGGGACAAGGGAAAAACATGGGACCCCAAATGGTAGAGAAGGGGGAGTGGCAGGCCTTGTGGGAAATGATCAAGGGTAAGGTTGCTTAGAGAAGAGGTATACTCTAGCCCAGGTGGCGATGAAGCATGGTAGTAGGGCAGGAGGAAAGTCAAGGGAGATGGAGGAAAGAGCTAGGAGTCAAAGGGCATTCATAGAGGTCTAGACAAAGACATGTACATGCAAATATATATAGGAGGATGGGGAAATAGATCTATGTGTCTATATTTATAGGTCAAGTATTAAGGTGGCGGAAGGACCTTGGGCCTCTACTCAAACACTCCCTCAATGCATGAATACCTTCTTTTATTAAATTGGAACTCTATGATGCTCACTCTCCCGACACAACGGCTGGAGCCAAAGTGAGTGAACAAGTAAATGTGGTGAAGAAAGCTGATGGTGCCCGGCTATCAAAAGAGATAGTGACTGGGGTCTTAAAGGCTTGAAGATAAACAAGCAGCCATCTAGCTCAGAAGCAACAAAGTCCACATGGAAGAACACACCAGCCTGAGTGAGCGAGTGGTCCCAAAGGGATCAGTTACCAGGCATCAAAGAACAAAAAATCATATCATTGACTGCACACCTCCATGATAGGATCGCTGAAGACAAATGGGTGCATAAGCAAATGTGGTGAAGAAAGCTGATGGTGCCCGGCTATCAAAAGAGATAGTGTCTGGGGTCTTAAAGGCTTGAAGGTGAACAAGCGGCCATCTAGCTCAGAAGCAAATAAGCCCACATGGAAGAAGCACACCGGCCAGTGCGATCACGAGGTGCCCAAGGGACCAGGTATAAGGCATCATGCAAAAAAAAAGATATAAGTGTGTGTATGTATGTGTATATATGTGTATATGTATATATGTATGTATATATATGTATATATATATCATATTAAATGAAGGGGGAAGTGCAGAGTGGAGACCCAAGGCCCAAGTGTCGACCAACGGAGATCCCCTCATAGAGGGGTTTAGGAGAGGAGATGGGTTAATTAGGGTGTGAGGTAGTATCGATGAAGAACACAGCTTTCCCCCGGATCCTGGATGCTTCCTCCCCCCAACTACCATGATCCGAATTCTACCTTGCAGGGCTGGATAGGACAGAGGCTGTACACTGGTGCATATGAGGGTTGGAGGTACAGGGAATCCAGGGTGGATGATACCTTCAGGACCAAGGTGTGAGGGACGATGCTGGGAGAGTGGAGGGCGAGTGGGTTGGAAAGGGGGAACTGATTACAAGGATCCACATGTGACCTCTTCCCTGGGAGAGGGACAGCAGAGAAGGGGGAAGGAAGACTCCGGATAGGGCAAGATATGACAAAACAACGATGTATAAATTACCAAGGGCATATGAGGGAGGGGGGAAGGGGGAGGGAGGAGGGGAAAAAAAAGAGGACCTGATGCAAGGGGCTTAAGTGGAGAGCAAATGCCTTGAGAATGATTGGGGCAGGGAATGTATGGATGTGCTTTATACAGTTGATGTATGTATATGTGTGGATTGTGGTAAGAGTTGTATGAGTCCCTAATAAAATGTAAAAGAAGAAAAGAGAAAAAAATGATTAGGGCAAAGACTGTACAGATGTGCTTTATACAATTGATGTATGTATATATATGAACTGTGAAAAGAATTGTATGAGCCCCAATAAATTGTTAAAATTTAAAAAAAAAAAAAAAGAAATAATAATTAATGAAATACACATTTTCAGGTAGTACCATTTACAATAGCCAAGCGTAAATGAAAATATCTATATCTATACTTGAATAAAAAAACAACAGATTTATATGAGGAAAACTACAGAAATTACAAGAAATCAAGTGTGACCTCAGCAAATGGGATAATATCCCATGCTCCTTGACCAGACGACTCAATGTAGTACAGTTATCAGTTCTACTCAAGGCACTAGACAAGTTTAATTCACTCCTGATAAAATTACCCTCATCTTTCTTCAAAGAATTGCAAAACCACTGATTACTAACTTCATATGGTAAGGGCATAGGTCAGGGGTTGAACCTACAAACTTCTCCTTGGTAGAAAGATAAAACTGTTCTCATAAAAGACTTGTAGGCTGGCTTTGAGTTGGAATTTTGGGGTCATTTAGGATTTTTTTGTGGCATGTGATTTTTAGGGCTTTAAGGTCATTTGGGGTCATTTAATTTTTTTGCGCATTAGGGTGGTTTGGGCTTTAAGGGTGTTTTATAAGGTTTAAGGGAGTTTTTAAGGGATTTAGGGGTGATTTTTTGGAGTGTATAGGTATTTTTTAGCAGGTAGGGGTGTTTTTAGTGATCTTACAGGGTTTCTTAGAGATTTTAGGGTATTTTAAAATATTTTATGTGTTTTTCCCCAGCATTTTATGTTTTGTTGGGGCTTTCATGTTGTCTTCAGGGCATTTATGTGGTTTTGGAAGTTCATGGTTTGGGAATCTTCTAGGGATATGATTTGGAAGTTCCACATGTTTTGGGAGGCATTTAGTGTGTTATTTGTGGCTTCAGAGTGTTATTTGAATTTTAGGGAATATTATGGCTTTTCAGACATTTTAAGGCTTTTAGGGTGATTTTAGTGTTTAAGGGTGTTTATTAGGCTTATATGTGTTTTTATGGCTTTTAGTGTTTTGTTAAAATTTTAGGGTGCTTCTTAAGGCATTAGAGTGTTTGGGGGGATTAGGTTTTGGTTTTCAGGGCTTTAGGGTTTTGTTGGATTATTTTTTGCTTTCATGGTGAATTCATGTCTATTAGGCTGTTGGACTTTTACAGGGTTTTATAGTGCTTCGGGTTGCTTTGTAGGGATGTTCTTGGGGTTTTAAAAGACTTTTAGCGTGTTTTTAGGGCTTCACGTGTTCTTTATTTTGCGTTTTAAGGCATTTGCATAATATTAGGGCATTTATTATGTTTTCTGGACGTAAGGAGTTTTTTTTAAGACTTATGGCGCATTAGGGTGTTTTAGAAAGCCTTTTACCATGTATTTAATGGTCTTAAGATGTTTTAGAGGGTCTTTAGGGGTGGTCTTAGCATTTTAGAAATATTTTAGACGTTTTAGGGTTTTTAAGGCATTTATAGTGTTTTTACGACTTTTAAGGTGTTTTTAGAACACGCCTGACAGGTACACACTATTTCAATCAGGCTCTGGTTAGTGCCTCTCAATCAATTGGTGACATGGGAGTCTGGATAATGGATTACCTTTACTCTGCAGATGAGAAAACTCACTCAAAAAGACACAGGTGTTGACCCACAGGCACACAACTGGTTAACAACAAAGACATATTCACAACCAGTGTTGGGAGCCAGAGCCCTAAGCCCCACATACCTGTCCCCAGCCGAACAGTCAATCTATCCTGAACCATCAAATGATCTGAGCAGATCCTCCCACCCAACTCACCTTCCCATGCCAAATATTTTATTTCAGAAGGTGGCAGTGAATCTGCAGCTCTGAGAGAGGGACATATCTGATCGGAGCACATGGAGCAGATGAAGGGGGAGGAGGGGAATGTGGAGCACATCCTGGCACACCAGGACTTGAGGATGATGTTCCCACTCAGAGACTCCAGTCCACATAGAAGACCACATGGCCAGCCCCACGATGAGACAAGACACCCCTCAAAGACCCATAGCCTTAGAGGGGACAACACTGAAGACACAGTGTGGGAAATGCGCCCGAACTAATCCTGCCACACCGAGGCATAACACTAAGGGGGTACAGCAGAAGAGCAAGAAAACGAAGCATCAAGGTCCCCAGGGAATGCCAAAGGATGACTTTGAGGCCAGTACTTGGTACACCAACAGACTGGACTGGAAAACACTCTTAAAGGCCAACAAACCGACCTTGAACTAACGATGAGCCACTTCTTTCTTGTTGAGTTGTTTTCATTCATTGTCATTGGATTTTGGTTGTTTTGTTGCTTTTAGTGCTTGGTTTTGCTCTGTCTTGTTTTGTGTATGTTATTACATCTACAGGTCTGTCTAAATAAGATAGGCTGGACGAACAATCTGGAGGAGAGAAAACAGGACCAACACTTCTGGGGAGACATGGGAGAGAGGGAGGTGTGGGGAAAGGTAGTGGTGTTAAGAAACCCAGAGAAAAGGGAAGAACAGGTGATGCAAATCGGTGGTGAGGGGGATGTAGGAGGCCTGGTAGGGAGTGATCAAGGGAAATGGAACCAATGGAACCAAGAGGAATTACTGAATTACTGAAGCACAAATGAAAAGTGAGCATGGCAGTGGGCCCAAGAGGCAAATCAAAGGGAATAGAAAAGCAAGCTAGGAAGCAAGGGTCAATTATAGAGGTTTAAAAAAAGGCATGTACATATTTAAATATATGAGCATGGGGAAATAGATCTATGTCCCTATATTTATAGGTTTTGTATTAAGGTAGCAGATGGACATTGGGCCACTGCTCAAGGACTCCCTCGTTGCAAAAATACTGTTCTATTAAATTGGCATTCTATGATGCTCACCTTCCCTACACGATCACTGAACACAAAGCAGGTACATAAGCAAATGTGGTGAAGAAAGCTAATGGTGCCCAGCTATCAAATATATAGCATGTGAGGTCTTAAAGGCTTTAAGGAAAACAAGCGCCCATCTAGCTCAGAAGAAACAAAGCCCACATGGAAGAAGCACACCAGCTTGTGTGATCATGAGGTTTTGAAAAGATTTGGTAGCAGGCATCATCAGAACAAAAAAAATCTTATCATTGCGAATGAGCGGGGAGTGCTGGGTACAGACACAAAGCCCATTTACAGTCCTCTGGACATCCCTAACAGAAGGGTGTCAGGGAGGAGATAAACCAAGACAGGTACCAGATAATAACGATGAAACACAGCTTTCCCCTAGTTCCTACATGTTTCCTATCTCCCACTATCATGATCCCAATTCTAATTTACAAATCAGGCTAGACTAGAGAATGTACACTTGGACAGATAGGAACAGGAAACATGGGGAATCCAGGGTGGATGAGCCCTTGAGGACCAGTGTTATGAGTGCAGACTCGGGAAGGGTGGAGGGAGGGTAGGTTGGAAAACGGAAACCGTATACAGGGATCTACATTTAACCTCAACAGAAAAGTGGGTGAAGGAACATCAGACAGTGCAAGATATGAGAAAATAATTAGTAAATTATCAAGGGTAGCTCGAATGGAGGGGGAAAAATGAGGAGCTGAGGCCAGGGGCTTGGGTGGGGTGGAGAGTGGATATTTTGAGAATAATGAGGGCAATGAATGTACAAATGTGCTTTACACAACCGATGTATATATGCATTCTGGTTAGTGTTGCATGAACAATTTAAAAAAAGGTCTGGACAGAGGGCACATGCAAGGATGATCTCAGGCTGGATTAGATCAGCAAAATCACCTCCTGGAGTTGCCTCACCCTGTGTCTATTCCTGAGTCAGGCATGAAGCTTAGGGCCCATAGTCCCAGGAGCTGGACAGGGAGGGAGGCGGGGTTCTGAGGTCATTCCATAGGGGCAATGGCCCTCCTGTCCTGCCGGGCCCACCCTCCTTTGTAATCCTGCTGGCTGGAGCACGGCTTTCATGGAGTCCACACCATGGGAGCTCTACTACTCATGGGGGATTGGCAGGAAGCCTCTGCTTATGCGCACACACCACCACCTAGCTGGAGGATCTCTGTGAACAAAGCCTGAGGCAGACAACAAGCCCACTAATTGATGCTGTAAGAGATACAATCAGCATCCAGAAACCTGCAACTGGGAGTAAGAGGCAGCATACTTGGCCCCAGCCACTCCCACTGCCATCTTCAAGGAGTGACATTCTAAAGCAGAGGGTTTTCAAAAGGCACTGCCAGGACTGTGGAATGAGCAGCTCATTTGTGGACATGGATACTGTGTGATCCAGAAGTATTACCTCTTCCTTTCCATTCAGGTGAGACAAAAAAAAGTTCCAAATAGAAAGCCATGCATCTAAACAGTATCCAATAGCCACTCATGTGCAGTGCTGCTGCCTCCAAAGAGCTTTCCTGGGTTTTTCTCTCTGTGGACAGATATACCTTGGTCCTTGGCTCTGCATGAGAAAGAATTCACGCCAAAGCCAGGTTTGTGATCCAATTGTGTTTTAGGAGAGATAGGGAGGCATGGTAGGCAACCCTGGTGGACCCCAGTGGCTGAATTGAATTTACTTGGCCTAGGTGGGTCAATGTGGGTGCAGCACCCACCCAGGTGTACCTGGCCTTCCTGACTGGAAACCTGGACCTCTGAGCACGCTCGGTGTGCCACTCTTTCCTGGGTGGCTAGCTTGGCCCTCTGAGCATGTATCATGGACAACCTAGTCCCTATGCTAGCTACCTAAAATTTACACCCTGAAGAGATATGGACCCAAATCTTTGGGGTACAAGGCGACGACATCTTTAGGTCCTTCCTGCTGCCAAAAGGGTGAAGTGGGGCTTTGGGTCCATACCCTTTCTACTCTGCTGGGAGGGGTTGTCCATTCAGGTCTAGGATGGATAAGGTTGAGGTGGTCCAGGAGATGGTGGTCCTAGAGGTGGCACACTTGGTTCAGAGGGCTTGGTAACTTGAGAACTTCTGGAAAAACAAACAAACGGACAAGAGGGTGAACAGTTTAACTGAGACAAGGCTAGGCTTGTGAGGTGGCAGTGCCCTTGAAATTAGGTGAGTGTCACAGGAAACAAAAAAAATCTTAGGATTATCAGGCATGTGTGTTTGTTCGTTCTAAGTATAGGCACGGGAGTAAAAGCATCCACAATTTCCCCTATGAGGGTACAGGGTTTGGGAACTACTGGGTGCACTGAGATCACTGTTTCATTTATGATCCTAATGTTTGGACCCACTGCTAAGAACCATGCTTCTATTTAATCCTATTATCCCTCAATTATTAACTTTGGTCAAGCAAATTTTGTTTTCATTAATTACTTTCATAGTTATCTATCTATCTATCTATACACACACATTTAATTGAATGGAATGAAAAGGTCATGCGTTATAGCGTTAAATTGTAATATTGGAATACTACAGCGGGAGTCAACAGGGATCAAAAGAAAGTAAGTGTCTGAGTCATTTTTAATTTTCTTGGCTTCAAATTGAATAAAAGACTTGTAAATTACCCAGAGACCAAATTCCCATGGTGCCTCCTACAACGGGTAGAATGTTCAGGGATGTTTCAGGGCTGGGAGATTAGTAACCCCTAAGTCCAGGATCCCTTAGGGCAGGGGTCCTCAAACTGTTTACACAGGGGGCCAGTTCACTGTCCCTCAGACCGTTGGAGCACCAGACTATAGTTAAAAAAAAACCAAACTATGAACAAATTCCTATGCACATTGCACGAATCGGCTACTAAGTAGCACATGCAGAGGCAGCAAAAACACCCTGAGGGTGGGATAAATGTCGTCAGGCCACATGTGCCCCACGGGCCACAGTTTGAGGATGCCTGCCTTAGGGGTTCCTGGGTGCACTGGGGATGAAGGTCTCTACTGCTCCTCAAAAGGAGAAATGCTGTAACTTCTGGCATTTCGGCCCACTTTCCAATCACTTTACAAAACTGTTCCAGGTGAATCAGGGTTAGAAGGGAAAGTGTACCATTCTCTGGCCACCAT
Source organism: Tenrec ecaudatus (assembly GCF_050624435.1). Taxonomy (NCBI): domain Eukaryota; kingdom Metazoa; phylum Chordata; class Mammalia; order Afrosoricida; family Tenrecidae; genus Tenrec; species Tenrec ecaudatus. The sequence continues at coordinate 277,365 of NW_027458473.1, read as the reverse complement.
TCTCCTTTCTCAAATAAAGTTGCATAGTGTATCAGCTTTTGTTTGTCTAGCCTCTGTGTCAACTCTATCCCAATTGGACAGGATTCATGCAAGGGGGCAATTCCTGAGTATGAAGCTGCTAAGTCCCATCTAGAAAGCACAAAAGAAGGCTATGTAGAGCTTGCTGCCTCAAGGTCAATAAACCCCACTTGAGAGCGAGCCCTTTATTGCCCTGAATCTGTTGCCTCAGGAAGATGCCCCAGCAAGAAGTAAGGGATCAAAGACAACTCACTGAGGTCGACTTTAAGTCCAACCATTATTCTAGACAAGCTAGGAGAACCACTGCTTGGAATGGCCCCACGGCCCTCCAAGATGCCTGCTGGCGGGAGCAGACTCTCAAATCTCTGAAGGGAAGGGGCATCTGGAAGCTCAGGGAACCTTAAGGGAATTGGAATTTCTGTCTGGAACATCGTGGCAGTGGAACTGTGTAGTAAGAGCTTTCCCCAAAAGTGCCTTAAGCAGCAACACTGAAAGCCTAAAGGTAACAGTTACACAGGAAGGGTTCCATATGCCATTGGCCTAAGCCTGGGCCACGGAAAACCAGCCTGTAACAAGGAACAAACCTACACTGGTAGAACACTAACACTATAACGCCTCAAGTTTTAAATTCAGGAAATAATTTTAAACATTTTTATTCTTTACTTTCATAGTTATCAATATGTATATATGGCATTCAAATATATAAAACGTGCAATGTTTTTGAAATGTAACCAAATTGTCACATTGATAATTTATAAGTTTGGTACTAGATAAGTTTCAATTAAATGTTATAAAAATGTTGTGCTGGGCATTATAGGGCTAAAGCAGCTTGTTTGAAAAGCCAGGAGAAAGGGAATGGAGGGGAAAAGGGAAATATTTGGCTCCCAGGACAAGGCAGGGCTAACTCCCAGGTCTATTCAACCAGCTCCCTAGGCAGTGCCCTTCCACATGTTTGGGCTGGTGGGCACCATCTTGGCCAGGGTCACAGGCCCCGTTTCCCCATGGCCACAATGGCGGCTATATAGGATCTCTGGGAAAAGCTTAAACAGCCTTGACAAGAGTGAAGCCATTATGAGCTGACAGAAGGCACCATGTAAAGTAAATAAAGTAGCTATGAACTGTAAATGAACTAGCTGATATAGGGGAGGTAGGCTGTGCAGATGTGCCCAAGGGAATGTCCCAAAGGATATGGATGCTCAGAAGATTCGCGAGAGCGACCAGAGCAGTCTTTGTTCAACTAAGAATGACTAACTGCAACACCCTGCTTCTCTACTCTGCCTGCTTGCACACCTGCACATTGCAAAAGTATAAAAACCTTTGGACAATTAGACTGGGGCTGCTCAGGAAAAAAAAAACTTTTTCTGTTGAACTTGCCAGCGGTCGGAGTAGTTTTCTTTCTGGGAATGGAGAGTGGCTACAACATTTCGAGGTGCACCGAGATCCAATTGCCACTGTCTGGGCTTGCTTAGAAAGGAAACCTCCTTAACAGGAGTGCTCTCCCCAGAACTACGGATTTCTGATTTCTCTAGGCCAGGGGTCCTTAAACTCTTTAAACAGGGACCAGTTCACTGTCCCTCTGATCAGTTGGAGGGCCGAACTATCGTTTCAATAAAACTATGAACAAATTCCTATGCTTCCTGCACATACCTTATTTTGAAGTTTAAAAAAAACACACAAACAAACGGGGCACAAACACTCGGCGGACAGGATCAAGGTCCTCGGCTATCCGCATGTGGCTCACAGGCTATTGTTTGAGGACCCCTGCTCTAGGCGCTCACAAAGAGAATGTAGTTTCAGCCCTAAAGCCTGGAGACTCCGCAATTTGTTTAAAGGTGATTGGACAGAAGGAGTTCCTGATTTGCCCATGCAAGACTCGTTTTCCCTTCCCCTATTTCTCAGAGTTCATAGTTATGTTTATGGGGAACCAGGACATCCCTATCTGATCCCTAAAATTGATGCGTGGAATGACATTGCCACTAATAAGCCAGCATAAACAAAAGACTTACTTCCTCCTGCAACAGAAAGGGTTCTTGTTTCAAGATTTCAGGAAACATGGCAGGACCAGAAAAAAAATAGACCCAAGGTCCTAAAACCACTAAGGTGGAGGCTGCCCTTCCCCAACCCCTCCCCATACCCCTCTGTCTCGGCTTTATTCCTTTTTGCAGGAGGACTCTGGGAGTGGGAGAACTAGCTTACGACCCTTCATTATCACTGCCACCCTGTCAGGTGCATGGGGCTGGAGAGAGAGAAATACTCATAACTCCTTTCTGAGTCCACACCCCAACATACACTAGGGCTGGTATGGGATCTCGACCGCCCCACCCCCCAAGAAGGATGATTTGGCAGCAGCCATTCTACACTCAAGGCAAGCAGCCCCAACACCTGGGGAAGACCCCTGAGTCCCTTTTTGGGTATATATCCCCTTGTATTCCAGTGATTTGTATAATTGGAATCAACAAAATCCCTTTTTCTGACAAAGCAGGTCTGATTCCTTGATAGAAACGGTTTTCCATATGCATTAGCCCACCTCCAGAAATTGCCAGCAACTTCTCCAGGTGCTGTTCACAACACAGGTACAGTAGCCCTGCCAGATAGAGGCCCAGTAAGCAGTCAATGGACATGATGGTCAGACAGCAGGCACTCCCCATGTGAGGGAAACTCTTTTTGCCACTGCACGAAAAATGTGAGATCCAAACTCCTTGCAAGGCACAGAAGGCCTAACCAGGTATCACCAGTTTCTCTTGCAGGCCCTCAGTGGAACAGCTAGAAAACCTATGAATTTATCTAAGGTCAGTGAGAATTTTCAGGCTCTTACAAGAGAATGTCTGCGTGCCTTTTTAGAGTGACTGATGGAAGCCTACGGGCTTTATATCCCTAACGGCCTGGAGGCCCCGAGAACAGGAGGGCAATAAGTATTGCCTTTATTACTCAGTCTGCCTCAGACATGAAAAAGAAGTGGGAAGGGTTTGACGGGAAAAATCTTAGTGATTTGGTACAAGTGGCTCAGCGGGTGTGTAACAACAGAGATGATCCTACCACGACAGAGACAAAGAAACTAGTTAAAATACTAGTAATTGCCATGAGAGACCCCAGAGACTCAGGAAAAGGAGAGCATGGCCCACTTACGGAGAGACTGACCTGTGGGCACCGCCAAGCCATGGGGCAGGATCAATGTGCCTACTGCAGGAAAGAAGGACATTGGAAAAATCAGTGCCTTGAATACCCCAGGAGAAGCAGACAACCCTCCAATAGAGAGGACGGGCCTCATCCACACCTAGAAAATCCCAAGCAAGAGACAATAATGCTTGAAGAAGCTGAATGAAGGTGTCAGTGCTCTGTTTCACTTGGTCCCCAGGATCCCAGGCTAACTGTCCAAGTAGGAGGCCAGCCAGTCAATTTCTTAGTGGACACAGGGATTACCTTCTCAGGTTCAGAAAAGAGTACAGGCAAATTGTCAAAAGGAAAGATTTGAATTACTGTCAGCATATGATTGCTTCCAAAAATAACTCACACCAGAAGATTTGCATGGAGGTTAGGTGGGTTTCTCAAGACATCATGATAAAAAATATCTGTCTGCCCTTTGTCCCAGTTAGCCATATGATTTTTATGGCACTGGCCCCTGGCTTGGCTGTTGAGCCATGGAAACTGTTTTTGCAGGACGTGAGGCGGTGGCCTGTGGCCATCAGTGGAAGGACAAAATCTCCACAGTGGTCTTCCTGTTTCAATTTGGAGCCACCTATATCACCTCTCGGACATTATTGTTGTCCTGGGCTCAGAATCGCCACCCCAGGTCTAGAAGGCACCTAACAGATCCACACTATTTGAATCAGGCTCTGGTTAGCCCCTATCGATCACTTGGTGACATGGGAGTCTGGACAATGGAGTACCTTTACTTTTCGGATCAGAAAACTAACTCAAAAAAACACAGGTGTTGACCCAGAGGCACACAACTGGTTAAAAACAAAGCCAAACTTACAACCATTTTCTGGAGCCAGAGTTCTGAGCCCCTCGTGGCTGTGCCCAGCCGAGCAGTCCCTCTCTCCTGGACACACCAAAGATCTGAGCAGATATTCCCCACAACCCCTCCCAAAGATTTTATTTCAGAGGATAGCATTGAATTTGCATCTCCTGGACAGAGACATTATCTGATCAGAGCACACAGAGATGAAGGGGAGAAGGGGAGAGTGGAGCACATCCTGTCCCACCAGACCTTGAGGATGATGTTCCCACTCAGAGAAGTCAGTTCACATAGAAGACCACATGGCCAGCCCCACGACGAGACACAACGTCCCTCAAAGACCCATAGCCCTAGAGGGGACAACACTGGAGACACAGTGTGGGAATTACCCCCAAACTGATCTCGCTACACCGAGGCATAACACTAAGGGGGTACAGCAGAAGAGCAAGTAAAAGGAGCAGCAAGATCCCAAGGAAATGCTAAAGGTGGACTTTAGGGTCAGGGTTTGGTGCCCCAAAAGACTGGACTAGAAAACACTTCTAAAGGCCAACACATAGTCCTTAAACTATCTATGAGCTTTTCTATCTTGTTGACCTTTGTTTTCTTTTATTGTAATTGGATTTTTGTTGTTTTGTTTATTTTGCTGCTTGGTTTTGTTCTTTCTTGTTTTTGTGCATGTTATTGCCTCTACAGGTCTGTCTAAATAAGATAGGCTGAACGAACAATCTGGAGGAGAAAAAAAAAAACGGAACTAGCACATCCTGGAGGACATGCGAGAGAGGGAGGTGGGAAGAAAGGTAGTGGTGTTAAGAACTCCAGAGACAAGGGAACAAAAAGTGATGGAAATCAGTGGTGAGGGGGATGCAGGAGGCCTGGTAGGGCGTGATCAAGGGTAATGTAACCAAGAGGAATTACTGAAACCCAAAGGAAGACTGAGCATGACAGTGGGCACAAGAGGAAAATCAAAGGGTATAGAAGAGTGAGCTGGGAAGCAAGGGCCAGTTATAGATGTCTAAATAAAGGCATGTACATATATTTACAAAGGGGCATGGGGAAATAGATCTATGTCCATATGTTTATAGATTTAGTATTAAGGTAGCAGATGGACATAGGGCCTCCGCTCAAGGACTCGTTCATTGCAAGAACATTGTTCTATTAAATTGGCATTAAACGATGCTCACCTTCCCTACACCATCACTGACCACAAAGCGGCTGCATAAGCAAATGTGATGAAGAAAGCCGATGGTGTCCAGCTACCAAAAGATATAGCGTGTGGGGTCTTAAAGGCTTGAAGGTAAAGAAGCAACCATCTAGCTCAGAAGCAACAGAGCCCACATGGAGGAAGCATACCAGCCCGTGTGATCACAAAGTTTCAAAGGGATAAGGCAACAGGCATCATGAGAACAAAAAAATCTTATCATGGAGAATGAGAGGGGACGGCCGGGTATAGACCCAAAACCTATTTGCAGTGCACTAGACATCCCCTTACAGAAGGATCTCAGAGAGGAGATAAAAGAATACAGGGTATGAGACAGCAAAGAAAAACACAACTTTCCTCAAGTTCTTTTTTTTTTGTTTTTTTTGCGCACCCCGCGGGCGCCTGGTGCCGCCCCCTCCCCGGTCCCGCGGCGGCGGCTCGGGGCCGGGGGGGGGGGGGGGGCGGGCGCCAGGGGAGGGGGCAGACACCAGGGGCAGCGGTGGCGGCGGCGGCTCCCGGCGCCATCTTGGGCTGATCGATGAATTGAACAAAGAGGATCAATTTCCGATCAAGCGAGTTATCAATGGGGGCCGGGGAGTGAGAGGGACTTGCCCCTGAGTCGGCCCCGCTTTCCCTGGCACCCCCCTCCTCCCCTCCGCCGCGGCTCCCCGGCGGCAAGGCAGCCCGGCGCCCCCCCGGGGAGGCCGACCGCCCGCAGCCCCCACCCCCGAGCGAGAGGCCGAGAGAGAAGCCTGACCTGCAGCTGCTGTAAATCAAAGCGCTTCCAATATTGAAACATAGATCCCACATTGGCCGCCATCTTGAGACGTATTGAGACGGAGTGAGAGGCTGATAGAGAGGGGGCTGGAGTTCAGGAGCCGCCAGGAGGCAGCAGGCGGGCGGCGCCAAAACCCGGCCTGGAGCCGGCCGCCGCTGCCGCCACAGAGGAGCGCGGACTCCTCCTCACGGCACCACCGCCGCCAGGGCAAGCCGAGCCGGAGTCGGAGTCTGAGCCCGAGGGCGTGGCGGCCGCTGGCCCAGCATCGCGCGCGGCCGCCCGGCCACGCCCCCCGCCAGCGGCCGAACAAGCGACCCGCCCGTGACCCCCGCCCCTCCCAATCCCCAGCCCCGGCCGGCGGCAACCCGGCTCGACGCGGCCCGGCCCCTCGAGGGCGGCGAGAGGGGCGCTGGAGGGCGGCGAGAGGGCAGCCCCGCCGCCCGCCGAGGCCCAGGCCGGGCTCACCTGGCGCGGGGGGGTGGGGGGGGGCGCGGAAGGAGGGGGCCCTGGTGGCAGCGGAGCGCAGCCCCCCTGCCCGCCTCTACGCCCGGGCGCTGGGTGCCGGCGACGCGCCGGGGGTCGTCGGTCATCCTGCTGGGCGCCCGCCCGCCCGCGGAGCCGCCGCGACCACCTGCTTGAGCCCAGACCCCCGGAAGGCGCAGGCCTCAGCGCACCCGCGCTTGTGCCCGAAGCCTTGACCGTGGGCGGCCCCGCCAGCTGGGGCCTCAAGGACCCAGCACCCCAGAGCGCCCTTGCTGGGGGAGGGCAGGGGCATGGGGAGGCATCAGCCCCTGACCCTCTTGAACTTGCACCCGCCAGCGTCCCACGCTGGGGCCCCAGAGTCCCCGCTCAACACCACCCGGTGACCCAGGGCCCCCTAGCTGTCACCGCCGACTTGGTACTTAGGAGACATGCTCTCTGGAGGCGGTTGAGGCTTGTCTTGTGGCCAATAATCATCTCCTACGCCTTCCTTTCCAGTCACTAATTTGATGTCTTCACTTAAAGAAATGCCCATAAGTTGAGGTTTCAGAGGAGAGCTCCTTGAGCTCCCCAGACAACAAGGGGGCCGAGTGTCACCGTCATTATCCTGAGCTGGGAGGGAACACTAGTGTTCCAGAGACTGGGAATCCGTCACTGCCTGCCCACAGCACAGACAGAGCAGGTGCTGGTTATAATTGTTTCTAGACGTCCTGCCATGCTCAGTTGAACGTCAAAGCCATAAACGTTGCCCGACTACAATCAAACTGGAGTACGCAGACATTTCTGCATCATTGCCGGGTGGAAATACACTGAGTGGAGTTGGATGAGATGGCAGCAAGTGCTTAAGGAGGGGGTGCTGTGGGAATACCAACAAGATGACTGCTAGTCTCCGTTTCCTTCTCTCGTCTGCTTTGTGTTTTCTTTCAGGACCAGAAGAAATGATGCATATGTAAGGAAAAAACTTTTCATTTCCAGAGGAGTTTTCCACCCCACAATCTACCCGCAGCCTCCTTTGAGCAAGCCAGTAAAAGCTTTTTTTTTTAACCTGCCTTCTCACTATGACAATTTCCGGAGTTGCTATGTGGCTGTGTTTAAAAGTCCCCCTCGGGATCCAGAGTGCAATCCATATCACAAAGGCATCCTCCCAGTCCCAAATAGCAATGTGACCTCATTTCAGAAGGTTGTTCTTGTTTCCATAGACCCAGAATGGAGTTTAAGCTGTTGATCTTGACTGTGGTTGTCGACTCAGCCTCTCATGGGCACCTCATGGGCAGTGGAGCAAACTGTGCCAATCTGTGCTACCACCAGGACTGGGAGAGGAAGCCAACAGTGGTGGGCCATAGGTCAATGTGTGGATGGGGATGATCAGGTCTTTCTTCATTATTCTGTTTCAGTCTGGAAACACCACTGAAGCCTCAGTGTCGTAGCAACACACAAACCTTCACTGACAGTCTGGGGCACATTGGCTGCAAATCAAACCCGGGTCTTCCCGGTGAAAGACGATGAGAGGTCTACCACTGAAGCACCGTGGCCCTCACCTCAAACCAGGGCAGTCATTTCCGGAGTTCAAACCAGACCACAATGCAGGATGACTGAGATTGCCACCAGAATCTGATACTGATGCAGAAAAAAACCTAACTACCATTTTATTGACTCCCAATAGGACAAAGATCTGCCCCTTTGGGGTTTTGAGACTTTAAATCCTTACAGCAGGGGTCGCAACCTGTGGGTCGCGACCCCTTTGGGGATCAAATAACCCTTTAACAGGGGTCATCCAATTCATAACGATAGCAAAATTACAGTTATAAAGTAGCAATGAAAATAATTTTATGGTTGCAGGTGACCACAACATGAACTGTATTAAAGGGTGGCGGCATTCAGAAGGTTGAGAACCATTGCCTTACAGAAATAGACAACCTCATATTTCTCCCACGGAGGGGCTAGTCAGTTCAAACCCCTGACCTTGCGATTAGCAGGTTAATGCATAGTCCACTACACCACCAGGGCTCCTAATGATATAATAAGAGATACTATTGTTAGATCTCTCGTGGGAGAAATATACCCCAGTCCTTGGCTTCGCGTGAGAAAGAATTCACTCCGCAGCCTGGATTGTGATCCAAGTGAGTTTTTTGAGAGAAGAAGTTTCAGGTTTACACAGGCACCTCAGGGCCCCTCACCCCTGCACAGCTTGCCTAGAAGCTGCTGGAGAGAAAGTCACTACGTGGGCTCCAGGATCCTGCCTTTTCTTTCTTTTCTTAAATCGTTTTATTAGGGGCTCATACAATTCTTATCACAATCCATACATACATCAATTGTGTAAAGCACATTGTACACTCACTGCCCTCATTATTCTCAAAACATTTGCCTCCACTTAAGCCCCTGGCATCAATCAAGTCCTCATTTTTACCCCTTCCTCCCCCATCCCTCAAGAAACCTTGATAATTTGTGAGTGGTGATATTGGGAGGGTAGAGGGAGGGTGGATTGGAAAGAGGAAACCGATTACAAGTATCTACATGTGACCTCCTCCCTGGGGGACGGACAACAGAAAAGTGGGTGAAGGGAGACATCGGAGAGGTCAAGATCCTGCCATTTCAATTCCTCCACAGGGAGGCATGGTTGATGGTCCTGGTCAACCCCATTGGCTGGATTGAATTCACCTGGCTCAGATGGGCCAATCCAGGTGTAACACCCACCTAGGTGTACCACCCCTTCCTGGCCGGAAGTTTGAACCTGAGCATATGTAATGGATGACCCACTCCCTATGCTAAGCTACCTAACAGTATTTGCAAGATGCCGAGCAATGTTCTAAGCTTTTTGTATATAATAATTCAATTATTTCACTTAAGAAGCCTATGTGTGGACTGTATTCTTGCCTCATTTTACAGATGAAAAATCAGTGGCACAGGATGATAAAGTCATGAGCCTATGACCACACAGTGAGGAAGTGGAAAGGAGAGATTTGAACCCAGGCTGCAGAGTCCATGCCTTGGGTGCCTACAGCGCCACATAGGACACAGGAAAGCATGGAGCAGACTCGGCGTAAGACCTAGCATGTATGTGCTAGGACTGCATGAGAGTAGCTGCTACTCAGATCCAGAAGAGAATACAAGGCTATTGCAAAAATTATTTTTTCCAAGAGAGGGTGGAATTCTGCATCTTGTGCGAAATCCCCCAACCTGCACATGGCACAGCTACTTCAGAAGGTTCCCAACAATGTGTGCTGTGTGGCAAACCTAACTGAGCTCAGGGGGAGCTGGTCTGTGGGTTATGTTACCCAGAAGGTGAGCAGTTTGAACTCACCAGCCACCACTCCAAGGGAGAAAGAGAAGGCTTTCTGCTCCCATGGACTTACAGTCTTTGAAGTGGCAGGGAGCATTTCCATGCAGCCTATGATTAGGATCTAGGAGGGTGAGGGTGGATGGAGTTGGTTGAGACCAGGCTTCAGGGCATTTCCCAGAAGGGCTTCCTGCAGTGACTCTGCCTTCAGGAATGTCTGGTGACCCTGAGGGCAGCAAAGTCCTAAGCACACTCAGGCAGTGGTTCTCAACCTTCCTAATACAGGTCCTTTTGTTGTGGTGACCCCCCCCCCCCGACCATTAAATGATTTTCTTGCTACTTCATCACTGTAATTTTGCTACAGTTATGAATTGGACGAGCCCTGTGAAAGGGTCATATGACTCCCAAAGGGGTCGCAACCCACAGGGTGAGAACCACTGCACTAAGGGTTCCCCTTCCGGGCAGCTCTACCAGTGTCTGATGTGCATAGTTCTGTGAGGTGAGAGAAATGAACTCAGTGTCTGCTTCTGGTGACAGTTGATGTGGGTGGGCTTTCTCCCTATGTCAAATCCCTCTCAAGCCATTTGTCACCACAACAGAGGGAACCACACACATAAAGCAAGAAGAGGAGGCAGCATAGCAGGACGGTAAGCAGAACAAAGATTGAATAAGCACAATTCACTTCAATCATGAATCGGGTGCCCTTGAGATGTGAGGAAGACCCCAGTCTAGTGACATTAGATCAGGTTTAGGGATTGAGTGACGGGACCCTCTTGGCTCTCCTCAGCCCCTATCTTGCTTTCCCATTGACCCTGCCCCTTACATCGTGATTGGTCCTTATTCCAGCATGATGGTTGGTTTCATAATCACAACATGTGGGAATGTGTTAGTCGATAGGTTATACAGGCACAGTCTCTGGAATGGGTAAGTGAGGAGGTGTGACTGGTGACATGACTGGTGGAATGGATCATGTGAAGTGATTTGAGATCGTTGTTCAGACCTGATAGGTCATCCAGGCCTCTAGTTGATCCTGGCAGTACTCTAGTTTAAGGAAACAGAATGTTAGGCATTTAAGTCATATTTAAGCTTAAATTTTGAGCAATAGGCTGTGGCTCACAGTGAGAGTCTATGTGGAGACCCTAAATCCATTTTGAGGGGCCACACATTCAGCCACCATTGAGTTCTTTCCTACTGCTGACCGGCAGTGGAAAGCTTGCGTCCACTCCCCGGGCCAGACTCAGCGATATACGGTCGTGTGCACATCCCAATGAAGGTCCCGCTCATGCTCTCACAGGCCCTCCCGCAACTCCATGAATTGATCCGTCTTCAGGGACAGTTTTGTGACAAAGGTGTTTGTTTTCCATGTCTCATTTAAGCTTTCAGGAGCTCAGGTGGTGATGCTGGATAGTGTTGGACTATTAACAGCAAGATCGCTGGTTCGAAGCCACTAGTCATTCCACAGGAGAAAGATGAGGTTATTGCTTCCTGTAAAGGTAGCAACTTCAGGATCCCTACACAGAGTCACTATGAGTCAGAGTCAGCAGGACAGAATGAGTGTCATTTTATTTAAGTAACTGTGGCTGTGGGTCCTTCCGACACCATTGTGGCCTCATGCGGATGCTCTCCTTCATCCAGAACAGCGGTTTGTGTCTTTTTCTTGTGTAAAACATAGCAAAGGAGTTCCTAATAAAATAAAGTTGAATTGGGAGTCTTTTTTCCCTCAAACAAAGTAAATCCATAAATAGAAATGAGACTATGGTGCTAATAACCAGTTGGAGAGTTGAGAGAGCTGAACTCTCAATCCTGGTAGAAACCCATTGTGACTTTAAAAACTTGCTCAAGGTCATCCATAGCCTATGAGGTTGAGTTGAGCAGACACAAAACAGATGTGTTGGGGAGTAATTGTGTACATTAAGTAAACAATTTATCTTTCTAAAGATTCTGTCTAAAACTTACTTTAAATAGTAAGTTTTCCCCTGGGCTAGGGAAAGGTCAGGGAGCTTAACCCCCTAGTATCCACCCCCTCTCAGCATTCATCATGTTAGGCCAGAGGAGCCAAATCACACCCACTACCCAGGGAGCACTGCTTCCAAAAGCCCATTGCCTGTGCCGGGGCAGAGGGCAGGTACCCGGACCAGAAATGCTGACAGAGTGGAACCAGCGGGCTCAGCCCCCAGCTTCCTGAGAGAGCAGCTGTGATGGTTCACTTTTGGACAAATGTCAATGCATGACTTGGGCAGCACGAAAAGCAGATGTGCAGAGGTTGTTCGCTGTATTCCAGAAGTTCACACACTCCCCGCAGGCTCTTTGGTGGCTTCCACCTTCAATCCCAAAAGGCCACTGCCGTCCAGTGGATTCCAACCACAGTGACCCTATATGGAGTTTTCAAGACTGTAAATCTTCATGGGAGCCAGCAGTCTCATTGTCCCCCTTGGGACAGGGAGCTAGCAGCCCGTTTCACCTCCAGGACCCCTTCCTCTCTAATTCTGGATCCAGTCCCTCCAAATATCCTGCCCTGCCCTTGTCTAGGCTTCTTAAATGCGTTCCATGCTGCTTATGTTAGTCTGGGTGCCTTAGCGAAACAAATCCACAGAAACGCGTATGTATAAGAGAGAGTTTTATGTAAAGGGTGAGTGCACATCAGGAAAACATGCCCGCATTTGCTTATGCACCCGCTTTGTCTTCAGCGATCTTGTCGAGATAGGCTGGTGGCTTCTTCCATGTGGGCTTTGTTGTTTCTTAGCTAGATGGCCCCTTGTTTATCTTCCAGTCTTTAAGACCCTGGACACTATATCTTTTGATAGCCGGGCCCAGGGTGCTTAACCACTACACCACAAGGGTTCATTAGCTTGTGACTTATCTCCTGCCATTCACACTAGATGCTCAAAATAGCAGGAAACCAGGTTTCTCCTTTGTGGCCACACCAGGTACTGACAGAACCAAGAACAGAGAAATGCTTAGTTATATATCTTGACTATCATTAGCATATTATATGCCTGGCAATATGTAAGCCTTCGCTCCCCTGACCTCTCACAGTCTCGGTAAAATGAAGCTAATAAAAGTAGTGCTCTCACAAGCTTGGTAGGAGATTAAACAACTCACATAAGGGTACACAGCCTATCAACGAGGAGGCGAGATGAGGCAGTGTGTGGCTGCTGAACCCACACCCTTCACAACACCTGCATTAAAATGACTGAGGGCTATGAGGAACCAGACAGAAGCAGGTTCACACCCCAGATTGAGTCAATTTAACTGCCTATTGTGCCTGACCCTTCTATCTCTGATCTTAGAAATGGGGTTAACAACAACAAAACACTGTAGAAGAAATGTCCAGCAGATGACAGGCACGCGATTAAACAACAAAAAATAAATCACTTAAGTTGAAATTCGAACTCCTGGAAACCCCTCACACACGTGCAGAAAAGGATTGAGCCCATACGGTGTTTCCAGTGCCCCCGTCATTCCCCCCTAAAATGAGCATTTGATAAGGTAATGCCTGGATTGTTCCAAGCCCAAGACTGTGGAGAACTAAAGGAAAACCCAGCATTATGAATCTTTGAGCACAGCCCTGCTGGGAAACCGCCCTGCAGTCACTTGTTGATGACTGGAGGAGGGACAAGAGTAGGGAGAAGAACGAGGACTGAATGTGACACATAAGCAGGGATGGCCTACATTCCATAAAGGAAAAAACTCAAGGTCTGCTTTTCTGGTGCCGGAAAGTTAAAACCCATCTGGTGCAGTTGAAAAGGTGTGTGTGTGTAGTGGGGGGGGGGGTGTTAGGGAGGAGGGGCGATGAGTCCAAAGGATGAACTCCATCTGCAATTGTGTCCTCAACTGCTTTCCCCTGCTAGCCACACGATATTTGTGGCTGGCCTGCCCTGCTTTTGTTATCAAGCCCAGAGAGGGCAAGAGACTAGCTCGAAGCCACACTGCAAGTTGGCAGCAGAATCAGGCCGAGAACTCTGGATGCTTAGAAAGCTTCACACAGACCTGAGAAAGTACCAAGGGAAGACCTGTTCGCTAACTGGGCAGCACTCACTGCATGCCAGCGCTGTTCCAGTGCCCCAGCCAGGGCATTGCTCCCTGTGTCTGTGTGTCTTCAGTGATGCACACAGGTGACGGATTGGCTTTTAATAGCATGCTTGGAAGGTTGAGGCCACCCAGCGGCACCTAGAAAGAAGGGCCTGCAAATCTACTTCAGACCAAGCAGCCTTTCCAGACCCTGGGGAGCACAGTTCTTCTTGGACACACAAGGAGGCCAGGAGTTGAAGTTGATTCCATGATGTAGTTGATTCCATGGTTCCCGGTTGTAGCTATACCTAGAGTCCCATCCACATTCATGTTTATATCTCTTCACTCCATGGGGTGTTCATGGCTCCAACTCTTCTGAAGCAGACCACCAGGATTTTGTTTAAGAGGCCTCTGGATAGGTTTGAACTGCCAACCTTTTAGTTTGTAGCTGAGTGCTAAACAACTTGTGCCATGCCGGGTGCTAAGCTCAGAAACTCAGTCGGTGCTTCATGATCTCAGTTGGAATTATAGAGAGGGTCAGTGATGACCCATTGACTGCTGGGTAATTGTTGATGTAGTCTCCCTGTGCAGACATGTAAAGTACCTGAAAACTTAAAATCCAACTCATTGAGTGCATCATCCTGCCGTGCGCCAGCCCAGCAGCATGCTCTGCTGGGGACATTTGGCCATGCCTGGAGACATTCTGAAGAAGGGAGTCCCACTGCCATCTAGTGGGCTGAGACCAGGGATGCTCGCTTAGCATCCTGGTGCAGGGAACAACACAGCCCCACAAGAACGATGTTGGCCAAAATGTCAGCAGAGCTGCCACTGGGAAAATGGTCTAGTCCAAGCGCTGACCTTCGTAGAGGAAGAAAGCCAATCCAGAGCAGCTAAGTGACCTGCTGTGGGTTGCACAGCCTGATTCCAAGCCCAGTACTATACCCAAAGCTGTTACCACGCCCAAAATTAAACAGCAATAGCTGCCCAAAGGCCTCTTAGTTTGAGGACCAAGTAAGACAGTAAATGAGAAAGCCCTTTGACAAATGTGGCATGCTGCACAAACATGAGATGTTATTACCCAGGATCTTTTGATATATGTAAATAGATCTTGTACCAGGTCAGTTAATTTTCCAACTGCTCTATCTGAGCTTTCAGATGGCAGCACCTCTGTCCAACCCAGGAAAGGACTCCTGTGCAGGCTGAGCAGCCCTGGAAAGCCTCATGCCTGGCTTCTCCCACCCCTCAGCTAATCTCCAAGTGATTAATAAGGGCTCTCACTATGTTGTGCCTCCCAGCTGACAGATACTAGGCTATCAAAGCATTCGTATCACCTCCTTGATGCCTGAGGAGGAATATAGTTTCATGTGTGAGAGTGCCCCAACCCGCGGGACTCAGTTATTCGAGGGGTTCCAAGGAGGACCCAGCCTGAAAGAGAAACGGGCGAGAGAGAGGAGCGAGACCAAGCAGATTCTTGTCAAGGTCTGAGTTTATTGCTACACAAGCCTCTCTATAAAGGGTGAGGCAAACAAGGGAGTTCAAAGGGGAGATAAAAAAAAGGAAGGGCGGGGGTGTAGAGCACACAGGGCAGGCGGCCGCAAGTCTGCAGTTGGAATGTCCGGTGCTGGAGCAGACAAGGGTGGGCCATCTGGTGTGTGTCAGGGTAAGATAAGGTTGAGGTGACGTGGCTTTAGCCCTGCTGGGCAGGCAATATGGCCTTGGTTTTGTCAGGCTGATTATGCCCGGTTCCCAACATGAGAGAAGCCAGGAATATCTCCTCTCACAACTGTGCAGCAAACGAGATCAGATCTCCCAATCTGATTTTCAGCCCTCCTGTCTTTCCAAGTGAAGTGGATGGTCCATTTCACATTGTCTCAAGTCTTTGCACATTGCATGCCAACATTGCGACACAGGGCGCGGCTGTGGGTCTTAGTAGACAAAGCCCCCACCCAGAACCCTGCCCTCAGAGCTCCTTGGTCACCCTGCACAATGCAGGTCCAGGCCGGGCTCCACACTGCAAGGCGATCAACCCTGACCCTCCAGTGTGGCCGTCCTCACACGCTCCCACATCCACCTAGAAGGACTGGAGATGAGAGATTCCGGAAGCTCCCTGCCTCATCTGCCTCCCTCCCCAGAGCGACAGAGCAACTGTAACTGATTAGGCAGGATGCAGCCTCGTTCCCAGTCCCCACCCTCTCTGGGAAAGCAGGGATGTCTGGCACCTCATCCAAGGCCTTTCCCCTGTGATCTCATTACTAAGGAGCTGCTCCTCTACCGCCCACCTCCATCACCTCATCTACATATGGGGGAGATGAGTATGTCTTCTTTGCTGCTCCTTCCCTGAGTCCACCCCAGGAGCTCCCTGAACAGATCACCAATCACTTCTCATTACACCTGCAGCAGCCGTCAGATACTGCTGAACAGAGACAGGCGCCTCCCCTGCTGCTGCCAGGCTCCAGTGCACATGTGCACACACACGTGCACACACATTGTACAGGCACACTCACATGGACACACAAGCATGCACACCCATGTGCACAAACTTTGTTCAGAGGTGGGAATTCTGCCCATTTTAGCCTCTAATATTGCAATCAGAGAGTGATAGAACAATGAAAGATGAAGGTGGATGAAGGAAGATCTATTTATTCCCTTACTTGTTACATAACCATTCAGGGCTCTTTTTTTATCCGTACAAACACACCACCACACCATCAACAATCATCAAGTAGATGTCATGTATGCAGTGCTGCCCTATTCAAGGCGGTGCTGAGTATGTGAGGAGGATTCTCTCTAAAGCACAGCTCTGAGGAAGTCTGTCTCCTTCGCACTTTTACACACACAGGGTGAGGAGCCTGCAGGAGGCTCCGTGCGTTGGGTGAAGCCACACGATGAGTGAGGAGACCGAGTGTGTAGCCAGGGGAGTGAGAGCGCAGAGTTCACCACTTCACCACCATGCTGGTGTGCACAATCGATGAAAGGGTGGCTGCCAGCAGCAGGACAGAAAAAAAGTAAAGCATGTAACTTGTGGTTTTATCTCTGGCTTACTTCCAAAAGGAATTGTTTTTGTTGTTCTAAAAAGCTTTATACCGAGAAAAAAAAAAGAAAGAAAGAAAGCTTTATACCTCTATAAAAACAAAAGGCTACTGCTGTCAAGCACCTTCAGACTCAAGCCAGAGGAGAGCTCTCCCAGTGGGCTTCCAAGCTGAAAATCTTCACAGAAACACAGTACCTCCTGTGGAGTAGCTGGTTGGTTCAAGCCAGCAACCTGGCAGTTAACAAGTACGTCCCTTGTACCTGTAATACCTGTATAAAGTGTATTAAATATGAACTACTCCTGGTGTGTAATTTTAAATTGAATTATTGTGCCTGGAACTTTTTTTTTAATAGCTAAGAATGGTGAAATGAGACTCCTTTAGATGTTATGATAAGAATACACACTACACAGGGCTTGGACCCAACCCAGCTTAATTCAAAGGAAGGCAGATTTATTTTCTTCTGCTTCCCAGAAGGTTCCCCAGCAGAACGTGTGTTAAACAAAATTGTTTAGCTATGGAAAAGAGCAATCTCCTCTTGGGAAGATCCTGGTAGAAGGGGGCTTTGGTTACATATCCAGCTCAACCCAGCCCCAGAGGCCTCGTCATGTTTTATTTTGTTTTGCCCTTGACACTGATTGTCTTGGGAACTGTGGCCCCCGAGCAATGGCCAGGAAGTCAGGTCTTCTTGATGTAAATCCTCTAATATCCCCTACAATGATTTTCAGTGCCAATGGTAAGGCCCGCCCAGTGGCTGCCACATGCCCCTGAGCAAACACGTCAGAGCAGATGAGAGCATGAGACAGCATTTAAGAGAACGGTAGGCTGGCCTTGACTTAGCTGTTTGGCCTCTCCTCAGAAGTCATTTGTGACACTGACTGTCATGGGTTTCATTAAGAACAAGTCTATCTCTACCAAAGAAAACTGCAAGGTAAGAGGACTTTCAGCTCCAGCTACATATGTCTCCAAACTTACTTACATATTGTCCTGTTTTCAGAAGAAAAAAAATTTACTCAGTGCCTCCCGGGCAAATAAAAACTTTGGTACTACAACCTACAATCCCAGATAAAGTGTAGGTATCTGCTTTGGCAGCTCCCCTGGATCGAGCTGCTCCGGTAGCTCTCCACAAAAACCCTGTGAAGAGATGATCAGGCAGGATAGCCTAGTCTGTTCTGCAGAAAGAAGCTACCCCTGAAACCTCAGTGGCTTAAAATCTAGAAGTTTATTTCTTGTTCATGCAAATTCTGACGCTGGAAGGGCAATTCTACAGGGTGTTTGTCCTGCACACCGTCCGTCAGTGATTCGGGCTGCTTCACAAATATGGTGCCACCAGATCAAAAGGTGGATTCCAGGTCATCACAGAAGAGGAAGAGAGAAGTGGGGGTTGTGGATCAGTCTTTACATGCTTTGACACTTTAGTTGACATAGATCGCTGGATAGGGCTGCTTATATAAAGGTTATCAGTTCAAACCCACCTAGCTGTACCACAAAACGAAGGGGTCATCTGCTTTCATAAAGGGTACAGCCTAGACAACCTCATGCAACAATTGTACTCTGTACCACAAGGGGTGAGCATGAGTCAGAACTGACTTGAAGGCAACAGGATTTGGGGTGTTTTTGTTTGTTTGTTTGGTTGGTTGATTGGTTTGGTTTGCTGAGTGGGAGGTGGTTCTACCTACAGCATATTAATCTGAAGTAGTCACTTTAGGTTTTTTTGTTTGTTTTTTGAGAGATGTGGAAAAGCTCATTGGCTTTAATGGGGAATTAACTCTGCCGCAGACGGCCTCCTCAAAATTTCCCTCCCGCTTCATAAACTAGCAGAGATTTTCAATGAAGGAGCCTGCAGGCACCCGCTGGACATCTCCTTACAAGGTCAGTCCTTTGGAGCCACTGGGAGGGAGAAAAAAGAGACTTCTATTCCTGTAAAGAATTCCAGCCCCAGAAATCCTCAGGGGGCAATTCTGCCCTGTCCTCTTGGGTCGCTATGAGTCCGAATTGAATTTATGGCTATGAGTTGAGTTTTAATTCCATTCACTTACTGCTATTGACAGATTGCTAGATTAGGGCTTGTCTTCCCAAATGCCAGCACTAAACGAAAATGAGCTGTCCGGGCCACAACAAAGGGGTTGGAAATAAATCAGGCACACTCATCAGATACCTATGGCAAAATTCAGAACTGAGCATGCTCTGACCCAAGTCATGTAGACCCAGGTGGAAGGTCCACCTGGTCATACAGAATAGGACTTCACAAAATTGCACCAAAATCAACCAGTACGATCGACCAATGCCCTCCAGTGGTGTTGGGAGGTGATAGAAGTAGGCCTGGGCTCCTTGTCGCCCTCCCTTGTTCACGTGCTCTGCAAGTGGAGGGTGAGGCCCTTGGGGGTTCCTGCCGTGGCTCCTCAGCTGGTTCTGCACTCCTGCTCAGGTATTCCTCCCATGAAACCGCCATATTCAGCTGCAAACTTTCCCCACCCCTGCCATGCAGCCCGGCGTGCTTTCCGGAGATAGTGGGGACTTTTGGGGACTGCGATACCTGAAACTTTCTTTCATAACATTCACTTGGATTTACAAAAGTGCTTCTGCCATATGAATTCTTTCAGCGTTGCTAAGCAAGAACTGAGGTCAACCACCCCAGAAACCTAACACTATCAAGTCGATTCTGACTTATATCAATCTAGGGGGTCCTCAAACTATGGCCTGCGGACCACATGGCCCTCAGAGGACATTTATTCAGCATGCCGGGTGTTTTTGTCCCTTTTTTTTTTTTTTACTTCAAATTAGGTATGTGCAGTGCGCATAGGCATTTGTGCATAGTTTTATTTTTAAACTATAGTCCGGCCCTCCAGCGGGTTTGAGGGACAATGAACTGGCCTCCTGTTTAAAAAGTTTGAGGACCCCTGAAAGGACAACGTAGAACTATGCCTGTGGGTTCCCGAAGTTCTAAATCTTTACAGGAGCTGAGAACCGCATCTTTCTCTGTGAGCCATAGCGGATTCCAACTGGCTGGCCTCATGGTCACACACATTCCACCAGGCTCCTTGAGCCTTAACTTGATAATTTAATGAAACGATACTTCTCCAAGTCACACTGTATCAAGGTCTATAATCTTGCTATTCTAATATCAAATTTAAAATAAGGAATATAGTTAAGCTCCAAATCCATAAGCAATAAGATCATTGAATCTCTTTGGACACTATTACTTAAAAAAAGAAAAAAACTCTGTCCAATTATTTTCAGCACAGAAAAGCTTCCAGTGTTTACAGCTTAGTATTTAATTGCTTTTTCTCTTCTTCTTTTGCATTGGTGAATCATTTTGAGCTTATAATAATGTCAAAATAAATAGTTTCCAGAGCCTCCAGGCATTCACTGTGTAATGATCATTTAAAAGATTTCTTGGTTAGAGGGTCCTCAAAAGAATAAAAGGCGTGTCCGCATCCCTGGTCATTTCTATATTCAAAAGAAGAAATTGCTCATCAAATGCTACAAGCCAATTTCTTTCTTCAGCCAAACTGCCCATTTTAGCATCACTGAATTAAGCAAATGGTTCTACATTTCAAAGTCAACAATGATACTCTTTTCCCTTTAACACGAGCATCTTAAACAGCTCAAAAAATAGTCGAGCTCTTTATTATGGCTTTTCCTGAGAAAGCTGTTTCGTTGTTTATTTTATTTATTCATCTAGACTTTCATGTTAAGATTTGTGTATTTTAAGTTCTGCTAGTCAGGACATTTTAAATGGAGCCAGATTTTTTTTATACTTTGTCTTTTAAAATGTAATGAGACTGAGCAGTACATCCGTTAATAAAATATAAAGTCTTCCTATTTCTGTTTGTTTGTAATTTCCCTAAGGATAACTCTTAATGTAGTAAAACCAAAACCCGCCATAATGAATTACATTTGGTCTACTGGGGGTTGTGGCCAACCTTTTGATAGAAAAATCCAGAGACTCCCTTCTGCATCTCCTTTCCCAACCAAACCCCGGTGGCTGGAGGCTGGAAGGAAGAAAGAGGCTGGGCTGCTGGGGCAGGGTGGGGAAGGGGTAACCTTGCAGATTATTTCAAATTCTACTCTGAAGGCAGAAAGTTATCCAAGTGAGATAGCTAGAGATTCACTTCCTTAGAAAAAGATTGAAATTAATGTGTCCCTTAGAAAAGCCAAAGGAAAAAAGTCGTTATTAATTTAGGCAATTGAAGAACTTTGAAAGCCATGTCTAGTACATAAAAACACCTGTCCCTAGAGCCCATCGGCCTAGGAAACTGAATTTTTATACCATGTAAAATAAAGGAAGGTCATTTCTTAGACTTGCTCAACAGAAGATTGTCATTTTAAACCGGTTACTGTAATGAGAAGCTGGGTTTTCGTAAAAAGGACTGAATGCTTGAGTCAGTGTGAAATGAAATTAGAGATGCATGTTCTGCGCATGGCGGCATTTCCGGAGGAGTCTGTGTTCCTGTGACTGCTCTCGATCTGTCTCGTGCCTTCTGGGAAACTCACAGCGTGGTGCCCACATCTAGTCTCTCGGACTTTCTTGCCAGCTTTGGAAAGGTGTTGAGTCTGTTGGATCTGCTGCACAGAGACAGCATGCAAGTGGACCCTTCCCACATTCCTCAGAGAGCAGCCCCCCAGTGTAAAGCTGTGGGTGAGGTTTGATGACCTTTGCCCCTTCATCATCCCGCATTCTTTGAGGGACCCAAGCGCTCCCCCGAGGCATTACCGGAGAAGCAGCTACCCCATAGTTTCCAGATGGTGGGTATCAGCCTGTGTGCTCATTGGGATCGCCAGAGAGCTGTCCAAAAGACATCTTTGTCCCATCTCCACTGAGTCCGATTTTATTCGCCTGGAATGCAGCCTAGGTGCTTGGATTTTTTTCTCTCTCATAAGTTTTTATTGTGAATTAGGTGAAGGTTTACCAAGATCATCAGTTTTTTATTCAACAATTCATACCCATTGTGTTTTATGCCACTTATTGCAATCTCCACAATATAATATGACTTGTTCCACTCCCTACTTATGTCTTCTGTTTCCCTTCCTCCTCTCTTCCTACCCTTCTGAACATGGGCCTTGGATTAATACTGCCCTTTTGAGATCAAATGGTTTGCTGTTTTCAGGTTTGCGTGCCTCACTTGTGTAATTGCTCCCATTATAGACCAATCTATTATTTGGCTGAATATTGAACCACAGGTAGGAGTTCATTTTCAAACTTAGTGAATAAGGACCATCGTTTCAGAGGTTCTGTTAGTCCCTATCCAGCCAATAAGCCTGGTCTCTTTTATGACTGTGAATTTTGCTTCACTATCTAGGACCTTTGGATGTGATCCCTTTCAAAGAAGTTGGAATTGATAGTTGGAGATCATCTAGTTATTCTGTGCTCAGAGTCATGAAGTCTAATGTTCATGTGGTCCACTCACCACTCTTTCCTCCAGAGTGAGGGTGACAATACTTGCCACCTAGATGGCCACTTGTGAGCTTCTGAAATCCAGCTGCTACTCACCAGCATGGATGTCGAACATAGTCTTTACAGTCTAGGTAATGACAATTGTTCTTGGTGTCCTTCACAACTATAATCCCCAGCCCCCCAGCCCAATAAAGCACTCCCTCCAGTTGTTCGGTTATGCCTAAGGAGTTTTGATAACTTCATCTTCTGTGTGCTCCGGAATATTCAATTCCCTGGATGGTCAGAATGGTCAGTCAGGGCTCAGAATCTTGGTGTTAAGGCTTCTGGTGAGATCCTGGCACATCAGACACAGAGGTTGTGAGGCTAGAGGATGGGCAGAAGGGGATCATACTGAGTCTAACAAGGAAAGAAAAGGAAATGAAGGATATAAGCAATTAAAAGCAAGCGCATAAATAGATACAAATACACAGATGGCCCTTGCAACATTATTCCCAATCTCGCAAACGTGTCAACGGTCTAAATACCCATCAATAGGTGAATGGATAAGTCAAACATGTTGCCTACGGTATATACAATGGACTACTACTCAGCCATAAAGAGAAATGAACTCTTGACACAGGCTACAAGAGGAATGAACCTCATAAGCATTATGCTGAGTGAAATAAATCAGCTTCAAAAAGGACACATTTTGCTTAATTCCACTTACAAAAAATATCTAGGCTAGGAAAATGAATAGAGACAAACATCTCCCAATTGTTTCCAGGGATAGGTAGGAAGGTAAGTATGGTTGTCACATAATGCCATGTCAATTGGACAAATAAGTGAGGTGGAGTCTTTCTTATACCTATATGAGTGTCCTTGGATTTATTTCTCTAGTCAACCCAGCCTAACCCAGTAGGGCCTGGAGGGGAAGTGCCATCCCTGAGACGATACTGAGCTTCCATAAGGGTGATGACATAATTTTGGAATGGGTAAGGATGATATATGAACAACATGCAGAATGCCACTTAATTATAATCTTGTAGAGTGTGGAAGTGACGAATGTTTTGATGCATGTATATTTAGTATGATTTTTAAAGAGTGTACGCAAAAGAGCAATATGGCAAGTCTGTGTTGCCATTTGCTGTTGCTCAGCTAAAAGCGATTCGGGCCTGTGTAGTTCAAAGGGAACCACAGAGGCTCAGGAGGAAAGCTGGTACCATCTCCAACTGAGACTTGTCTGACCAAATGCAGAGTCTCCCTTCAAGTAACTGACAGGTCAGAGGCAGCTCATCTCTGCTGCAGAAGCAATGATTTGTCTCAATTCCCAGACCACTGTCACAGCCATGTCTTGTTGCTCTCGGTGCCCCCCTTCCCCACCACAATAAGTCACTAGAAAGCCATGCTTCATTTAAAAACAAACAAATAAAACCCTTCTGCCTCCATCCTGGCACTGTTTCAGCTTATTTAGCATCATAACATATGTCATCTGTTTCCCTAAACAATCTAACATGGACATGGCACGATGGGACTGATGAGTTAGGCAAATGAGAACCAGCCTGCCCTCTGAACACACACGATGGCATTTGACTTGCTGTCAGTAGATGCTGTCGCGTTTCTTCTCCTCTTTCATGGAAAATAAATACAGAAAAGAATGAGGACATGAAAAGGGCTGCAAGATGTTTAGCTCTGGTCTTTCTAGAAAGTGTAGAAAAAAAGTATGTGACCCCTGCCTGCCTTTAGATGCCCCACTCCTCTGGCAAACAAGGATTGCACACTGACCATGGACAAGACATCTGGATCTGGGGGGAGGATATAACAATTGCCCCCACCAGCAAAGAGTTTCCAGATTTACGGGACTACACAGGCCAGGGAGCAGCTCATAAAAAGAACAAGAAGAATCACAAAGGAGGGTGTGCTCCAGCACCACTTCGTCCAGCTGCAGGCACATGAAGGCAAAGTTTCTTTTGCTTTCAGTCAAGTTTATGATTTCCGCTGCATCCCTTACCAACACCTTCACGAAGATCTAGGTTCTTGGGTTGTTTCGCTCCAGGGCGGACATCTCCTTGGTAAAGCTTTATGGACAGCTCATGGTCCAAGAATTCCACCTATATGTTTTGAAAGGGGCCACGTTAAAACCCCTGGCTCAGACTTTCAGGACTGGGCACAATACAGCAAACCCACCATGGGGACAGCAGGATTTGGTAACACTCTCATCTCCATCACAACCTGGACCTGGCAAAGCTATTTTCTTCCACTCACCATCTTTCAATCAATATTTACTCAGCTATTAGTTGCTCCCCAGGCTCAGCATCAGAAAAGTGTTCAAACGTTACCGAATTGTCCATCTAATGGTAGAGGTCTGTGCAAGGGATATGAGAGCAAGAGGCTCAGAGATGATCAGTGGGTAACGAGAGAGGGATTCACCTTTATCATTTGTAGAAAGCCCCTGAGGCTTAGTCACATTGGCAGACTTTCCCTGGAGCAAGCAAATAAAGCTGCTCCCGGCTCAGCTCCATTCCTGATCTGGTCTTGCCATGAGACTATCCAGGCTTTGTCCCAACCCCACGTTCTGGAAACCACGAGTGGAAGGAGGTGGATCTTGGGGATACCATGGAAAAGAATGGGCATTGCACAACACTTCATTGTACTCATATGGAGCTTATACAAAGGCCAAGAGATAGAACCAGGTGAGACTGTGAACAGGACAAGGTGATACTGCATGGTTTAAAATCAGAAAAGGTGTACATCAGGGTTGTATCCTTTCACTGTTCTTATTCCATCTGTATGCTGAGCAATTTATACAAGAAGCTGGTCTATGTGAAAAAGAACATGGCATCAGGATTAGAGGAAGACCCAAGTAATGTCATTAGGAATATTTTCTCACTAAAAATTTTAGGTCATGGCATCAAAAAAGTGTCATTTTAACCTAAATGGGTTTTTAGACCAGTGAAATAACAGCGAGAGTGAGTCAGCATTGTGCACAGAATTGAGCGATACTGGTTCTTTGGGAAATTCATAATCCAATACTGACACTGCTGAGATAAAGAATGACAGTGAGGAAGATTCTACACCTGAGCTCTGTGATGGGCCAACGTGGTGCTCTACTCTCTTCAGGAATGGATGAGCCAGCTCCACCAAGATTCCCCTTTACTGGAGCACCTGCTATGTATGTAGACGTTGAACACAAGAACGCTTTGGCGTTCCTACAATGATTTCTGACCGATGAGGTCATCGAAAAATTGATTATGATAGCCCGGAGGTTTACTTTCAGGTTTTAACCCCTCTTCAGTTAATTTCTGTGCATGGGGGAAGGTTTGGGGCTTGCTTCATTTTCCTACATATGGTATCTCAGTTTGTCCAACACCATTTGTTGAGCAAGCAGAATTTGTCCCTTTGGATATTTCTGTGTCCTTTTTCGAAGGCTAGTTTCCTGTTGACTGGTGAATATATGTGTAGCTTTTCTGTTCGAATCCATTGATCTATATACCTCTCAGTGTACCAATACACTGCTGTCCCTTAGGGAAAAACAACAACAAAAGTTGTATGAGCCCCTATATAATGATTTTTTTTAATGGACGATGAACTATTTTCCAGGCCAGCACTATCCTATGTTTGAGCACATTGCTGCAGCCACTGTGTCAATCCATCATGCCTTATAGCCTGCGGTACTCATGTTCAGGTATAGTGTTCTGCCATTCACAAGGTTCACACTGGCCAGTTCTTTCAGAAGTGGAAGACCAGGTCCTCCTCCCTCGTCTCTGTCTGGAAACTGCTGAAGTCTACCTGCAGTGAGTGACCCAGCAGGCATTTGAACTACTGGCTGCAAAATTTCCACCATTACAGCCAAATGCAGGCCACCACAGTACAACAGACAGTAACAGCATCTTAACACCACACAAAGGCTCCTCCCTGGGGAGACCACGTGTTCAGGCAATTGCTGCTGTTACACATGTAAGTGGGGGCTACATGAAGTCGCACCATCTCCTGTGGCCCTTCCAGGAACAGGCCATTCTGCTGTTGTTTCTACTGGACTTAGGCTCAGCTGCCAACCTGCCCTCTGCACGCATTCTTCTCCTTACCCTTCCATGTCACCTTCTCTTTGCCCAAGTCAATACTGCTGGTCAGTCACCTGCTGGTGGATGCTTGCTTCTGAAGTTTCTGAACCACATTTCCCCATGGTTATGAGACATTGCTGCTGCCACTGCGAGCATTTAACAGGTTACTTTACACCTTCAATGAGAAATCTAGGGGAATAGAAAGAAAGCTTCTTCTTTCTCCCAAGGAGTGGGTGGTGGTTTTGAACCGTTTCCCTTGAGGTTAGCAGCCCAATGTGTAACCCACTACACCAGTAGAGCCTTGGTGGCACTGTCCAGCAATTATTAGACTGCTAAATATGAGGTCAGGGTTTCAAACCTACCAACTTCTCCTTGGGAGAACGATAAAGCTGTTCCCATAAAAGACTGACAGCTCCAGAAGCCCTCTATAGGGTGGCTATGAGTTGGAATTTTGCGGTCATTTAGGGCTTTTTGGTGGCATGTGATTTTTTAGGGCTTTTAGGTTGTTTGTGGACGTTCAAGGTGTGTTCGGGGCATTCGGGTGGTTTGGGGTTTTTAGGGTGTTTTATAAGATTTTAGGGAGTGTTTAAGGGATTTAGGGGTGGTTTTTTAGAGTGTATAGGTATTTTTCAGCACAATATGGTGTTTTTAGTGATGTTACAGAGTTCCTTAGGGATTTTAGGGTATTTTTCATATTATATGTGTTTTTTTCCCCCAGCATTTTAGGTTTTCTTAGGGCTTTCATGGTGTTTTCAGGGCATATATGGGGTTTAGGAATGTTTAGGGTTTGGGAATCTTCTAAGGATGATTTTTGGAAGTTTCACATGTTTGGGTGGGCATTTGGTGTTTTTTTGTGGCTTTAGAGTGTTTATGGGATCCTGTCAATTTGCAGCTTTA
This sequence comes from Tenrec ecaudatus, assembly GCF_050624435.1. Classification (NCBI taxonomy): domain Eukaryota; kingdom Metazoa; phylum Chordata; class Mammalia; order Afrosoricida; family Tenrecidae; genus Tenrec; species Tenrec ecaudatus. The sequence continues at coordinate 250,284 of NW_027458473.1, read as the reverse complement.
ATTCCGCAAAGAAAAGTCAGACAGCAAGCCAGAAAGGAGCAGGAAATGAAGGGGAAGCCCAGGCCACATGTTACAGCTGCCAAGTCCGGACAACCTAGGTGTGGTCGTTGGCTACCTGGGACCGGGAGTGGGGCTGTGCTCCTGCCCAAGGGTGCTAGGGAGTAAACCAATCTCAGCTGGACGTTTGGCTTTTCTACTAATTAGCCGACTCCATGAACTTTCCCAGGGGCAGCTGGCGAATTGCCAGGGGAACCCAGCTAGACCCCCCACACAAAAGCACAGGGATGGTTACAGGAACAGGAGGTTTCACACAGTGGATGTGCAGGGCTTGGGGTCGGGATTGGGGGCCAAGGTGAGGAAGGGGCAGCAATAAGGCCTGGTCCCAAATAATCAGACACTGAGCAATAAAAGTACAAGGACTGCCAAGAGAACATGGGGACAAAGGATGGCTGGACTTCATTTGATATCTTTGGACGTGCTGTCAGGAGAGACCAGACCCTGAAGGGACATCAAGTCCATGAAGGACATGATGCTTGGCAAAAAGTGGAGGACGGGCAATAAAACAGCTCGAACCAGTGGCTACATCAGTGGGCATAGTAACAATGGTGAGGATGGTTCGAGACCTGGCAGTGTTTTATTTTACTGCTTGTGTTTTTCTAGAACTGTCTTTCCTGGATGCACGAGGAAGGATAACTGTGCTTGTGGGAAGCAAATGCACAGTGGGCAGCGCTTTGGCCAACATAGGTACACCACCGGCACACAGTGCCCCCTTACTTGGCATCCAAAGTGACAGGATTTGTCTTTCCCCAGAGCTCTCCAGCCCTGGGGGAAGCGGCCCTGCCTTCGGCGCACCGCCAGGGGGCAGCACTGCTGCTCTCTCACTGGCTACATCTGTGAGGACCCAGAGAGCAGCTCCTTTCTGCTGCTCTCCTCTCAGACTTCTGCCAGAAGCCTTGGCTCGTCCTGGATCCTCCCTTGATTCCCACTCTGCACCTTTGGGGACGCCCAGCCCATTAACTCTCTCCCATCCTTCCTTGCTGCCTCTTGTCCAGATGCCTGAGCTGGGCTTCAAGTAGTTGTAATGTTATGCTTAGGTGAGATGTGTTCAGCTTGTTTACTGTCTGTATACAAGAAAAGAGTTCAGCCCAAGACATCCACCCTTTTGTTCCTCTATGGAAAGCCTGTTACGTGTCATAGTCTTCTCTCTGTGCAGTGCTTTCCTCTGCTGCTGATGCTTTTACATGAAATAGGACTCGGTGTGTCACCGCTACAGGAAATTATCTCTGAAAAAATAATATGCCCAGAACTCAGAAACAGTGTCAGCTTGCATCTGGCATCATGGAAGCATCATGGGTGTGTTTCCATTCATTCGCTCCTGAGTGTCACATGTTAAACTCAGTGCATAGCATAAACAGCAGCAGGCACAAACTGAGACAAAGCACACCCTTTGCTGTGAAGCACATTCCGACTCCTGGCTGCCCCTGTGCCACAGAGTAGAACTGCCCCGCAGGGGCTCCCTAGCTGTCATCTTTACAGAGGCACATGGCCACACCTCCCTTTTGGGAAGCCACTGGGTAGGTTTGAACTTCAGGGTTGTAGTAGTTGATATTGTAGAGCCCTGGAGTCAGTTCGGATTCATAGGGGCCTGTGCACTAGAGAGAGAAACAAAGCCCAGTCCTGCGCCATCCTCGCACTTGTTACTGTATTTGAGCCGATTCTCGCAGCCACGGTGTCAATCCACCTAAGTAAGGGTCTTCCTCTTGTTTGCTAACCCTCTGCCAAAAATGATGCCCTTCTTGCAGGACTAGTTCCACCATAGTAATATGTCCAAAGTACCTGAGACAACGTCTCCGCATCCTCTTTCAGATCTCCTGCCTTTAGTTTGTCAGCTCACTTCGATGGAGTCGATGCTGAGCCATAGCGACTCTATGAGATCAGAGCAGAACTATCTCTGTGGGTTTCCCAAAGGCTAACTCTATGGGAGTAGAACGCCTCATCCTTTTCTTCTGAGGACTGACTGGTGGTTCCCCACTGCTGACATTACAGTTGACACCCAAGGCATAAGGTACTATGCCACCAGAAGTCCCTTGCCCCTGTGCAATAACCAACACCACCTACACACAAAACCCACCCCTTCTCTGTCAGTTTGATGTATGGTGATGGCTTGAGTTGCTATGAAATTGGAAGCTACTAGGGGGAACCCGACAAAAACTACAATTTTTTCAAAACTATGCATTTAAATTTTTTATCCCCTTCATAGTACTCTCCATTACACTTCACACATTTGTCTAATCTGTGATTACATTCTTGGAAACATTTTTCAAACTCAGCAGTTTGGGTGACACCCTTGTTTTTCCCCCCCTCTTCTGTGTTGTCAAACCACTGTCCTTCATTCATGGAAACAGAAAGAAGTCACATGGATTGAGTTCAGGTGATTAGGATATGAGGGACAAGAGAGGCATGCTTTTTTGGGGGATGTTTTCATACTGTTATTTCTTTTCTCTTTTTTTATAATCAATTTTTGGGGCCTCATACAACTCTTATCACAATTGATACATACATCATATTTGTACATTCATTGCCCTCATCATTCTGAAAACATTTGCTCCCCACTTAATCCGCTGGCATCAGCTGATAATTATTCCCCATCCCTCATGAACCCTGAATAATTTCTAAATTATTATTTTGTCTTATCTTACACTATACAATATCTCCCTTCAGCCACTTTTCTGTTGTCTGTCCCCCAGGGAGATGGTTATATGTAGATCCTTGTAATCGGTTTCCCCTTTCCATTCCTCCCTCCCTCTACCCTCCTCGTATCGCCACTCTCACCACTGGTCCTGAAGGGATCATCCGCCCTGGATTCCCTGTGTTTCCAGTTCCTATCTGTACCAGTGTACATCCTCAGGTCTAGCTAGATTTGTAAGGTAGAATGGGGATCATTTTAGTTGTGGGGGAAGAAGCATTTAGGAGCTAGAGGAAAGTTGTATGTTTCATTGTTGCTACAGTGCACCCTGACTGGCTCCTCTCCTCCCTGCTACCCTTCTGTAAGGGGATGTCCAATTATCTACAAATGAGCTTTGGGTTTTCACTCCACACTCCCCCGTATTCACAAAGATATGATTTTTTTGTTCCGATGATGTCTGATACCTGATTCTTCCGACACCTCGTGATCACACATGCTGGTGTGCTTCTTTCATGTGGGCTTTGTTGCTTCTCAGCTACATGACCACTTGTTTAACTTCAAGCTTTTAAGACCCCAGAATGTATAACTTTTGATAGCCGACCACCATCAACTTCAGTCACCACATTTGCTTATGCACCCATTTGCCTCCAGCAATTGTGTTGGGGAGGTGAGCATCACGGAATGCCACTTTAATACAACAAAGTATTTTTGCATTGAGGGAGTACTTGAATGGAGGCCCAATGTACATCTGTTACCTTAATACTAAACCTATAAATATATGCATATAGATCTATTTCCCCATCGTTATACATAAATATATTTACATATGCACATGCCTTTATTTAGACCTCTATAAATGCCCTTTGCTTCCTACCTCTTTCCTTGATTTCCTTTTACTTTCCGATTGTCCCACTCTCATGTTCAGCCTTCATTTGTGTTTCAGTAATTCCTCTAGGTTACATTACTCTTGGTTACACTCTACCAAGCCTCCTACACCCTCCTCACCATCTATTTGGATCACTTGGTGTTCCCTTGTCCCTGGGTTTGTTAACAGCACTTCCATTTTCCCTACACCCCCCTTTCCCATCTCCCTCCCCCAGCTGTCAGTCCCATTGTTTTCTCCTCCAGATTGTTCATCCAGCCTATCTCATTTAGACAGACCTGTGGAAATCATAGCATGCACAAAAACGAGACAGAGCAAACCCAAGCAACAAAATGAAACAAAAGAACAACACCACCACCAACAAGCCAATGACAAAAAGCAAAACAAAACACAAGAAAGAAAAGCTTTTAGTTAGTTCAAGGACTGTTTGTTGGCCTTTAGGAGTGTTTTCTCATAGAGTATGATGGGTCAGCTAGCCCTGGCCCCAAAGTCTATTTTTGGTATTCCCTGGGGACTTCGTTGCTCTGTTCCCCTTCCTGTTCTGTTGTACACCCTTAGTATTTTGCCTCGGTGTGCTGGGATCAGATCGGGCGATAGAGGCATGCTGTTTTTTTTGTGTGAGCAGGTGCACTGTCATGGTGGCAAAACCAGTCCCCTGTCTACCACTAATCAGTCCTTTTTATTTTAAATAAATCATTTTATTGGGGGATCTTACAGCTCTTGTAACAATTCATACACCAATTTGTATGAAGCACATTTGTACATACATTGCTATCATCATTTCCAAACATGTTCTTTCTCCTTGAGCTCCTTTTTTCCCCTCCTCCCACCCACGTGAACCACTGATAATTTATACATACTTTTTATTTTTATATTTTACGCCTCTGCTGTATCCCTTCACCCAAACTTCTGCTGTTTGTTCCCCTGGGTGGTGGAGTGGGGCTGTATGTCCATCATTGAGATTGGTTTCCCCTTTCTTCTGCTTCTCCCCCCTACCTTCCCTCGTGGTGTTGCTACTCTCAGTATTGGTCCTGAGGGGTTTATCTGTCCTGGATTCTGTGTGTCGGAACTTCTAGTCAATAGCAGTGTGCAAGCTCTGGTCTAGCCAGACAACTCAGACCTTCTTACACAATATCTTCAGAACCTCTATATAGGAAGCTTGATTAACAGTCTGACCTAGTGCAATGACTAAACTCCAAATGCACTATCACCCTCACATCAACAAAACCAAACAAATGAGCATCTTCTTGAAGTTTGAGTTCACTTGACGAGGTGTATTTGAGTGAGGTGATGATGGCGTCTTACACTGACTTGATTTATGTTTGCATTCTGGCTTGTGAGAAGAGCACAAGGTCTTGTCACCAGCAATGACCTTGGGAAAAAAGTGTGGGTGCACTAGCTCAGAGCAAGTTGCCAGATGCCTGCCCAAAAAGGAGAATGTATATTTTGAAATGTGTACCCAGTGGAGCTTTGTACCGCTTGGTTTTTTGGCGGGGGTGGGGTGGGGGTGGGTGGAAGGCCGGCTACTCCTTTGTAGGTTAGATAATCTGAGATGTGCTATTTGAAATTTCCTGGGGCCAGTTTTAGACAAAACTAGAAAAGTTAATTTTGCTGTATGGAAAAATCTGACAGTCTGGAAGTATCTAATTTTCCTCACATGCCATCATTCCCCTAGTAGCATTATTCTTAGTTAAAGCTCTCCTCTGTTCCTCCTTAGGGTTTCCCCCACTACCTGATGTTCCTTTTCTCCTACTCATCATCAAGGGACTTGTGTCCAAAGTGAGGACAGCAAATAAGAGACCCTCCTGACTCTCTGTTAAGAAGGGTGCTCTGCGTGTGTTTATGTGTGCACATACAATCGCATTTGAATTTTGTTGGAAGAGGCTTCATAGAGACAGAGAGTGACATGGTTAGAGCTGCTGCACATGTAGAGCACTGTACTCTATGGTGTTCTAATTCAAATGCATGTAAGGTCCAAGAGAGGTAATAGAAGCAAGTGACCAGGGTCAGGGAAGGCAGTAGGAGGAACTGAGGGAGCCTGAATGCCTCACACCCTGCCAGTTTCACTGATTCTTGGATGGGAGAGTACCAACCTAGTGCTGTGAAATCTTCGCAGTTTTCAGAGGCTTGGGGGATTTAAATTTTGTATGTAAAAAATAGACATCTAAATGCTTGTAATTTATTGATTTCGATAAACACACTGAATGCCAGTACTCAAGTCAAACAAACCAAACTAACAGCCATCGAGTCTTTGCCAACTCATAGTGACCCTATTAGACAGGGTAGAACTGCCCCTCAGTTCAGCTCCCAGCCCTGGAAGCCCACCAGTTCCTCGTTATTATCATGAGGAATACTATTTTCACAAGAGCATTACATACCCCTAGAGACTAAACCATAAAGCCATATAGGCTTTGACCATCAATTCTGATATGCTTTTTCCTCAAACTGATGGGTCATTTGATGGAATCCTTGTATTACTTCCCTAACATAAAAATTAATCAAGCAAAGGAGATTCAGTGCTCAGTACTACAGCCCCCTATTTAGAGATTAACTCTTAAAAACCACCACCACCACCACCACCACCACCACCACCACCACCACCACCGCCACCTTATCTATGTTGATAAAAACTTGAGTAGGCTGTATAAATATCTCAAGTATTTAGGATAAAATGGATTCTTATTCTACTGTCACATATTTAGTTTGAGATATGTGTTTCCATCTGAACACAAATTAAATAGACCTCATTGACATCTTTTCAAAATGCCATAAAAATTAAATGATTACCTTAAAAGATACTCAGTATAATTAGGCATCAGAAAAATGTACATCAACACTAGAGCGAGATAGTGTTTCAACCCATCAAGATGACACTAGCCAAGAATATTAAAAATACCATTGAGTGCTGGAAGAATGAACAGATTTGTGTCAGAAGAACAGTCTGAAAGGTCCTTAGAAGCAAGCACGGGGAGACTTCACATGCTTTGGATATGTTATCAGGAGATGCCAGTCCCTGGAAAAGGCTGAAATGTTAGGTTCAAGTATAACAACAGTTTTGAAGATGGTGTAGGACTGCGCAGTGGTTCATTCTGCCTTGAGTTGGAACTGACTCAATAGCACCTAATGCTAAAAGCTAGATGCTTTTGATCCTAAATGAAAAGTGGATGGTCCAGCCTCCATACCAGCTACGTGGACAACTGCCCCTCCCCCCAGAAGAATTTACTTTAGAAGACGGCACTGAACCTGTAGCTAGGGGAGATGGACATGTCTGATCAGAGCACACAGGGGCAAATGAAGGGGGAGGAAGAGAGTGGAGCACACACTGGTCCACCAGGCTTGGAGGATGATTTTGGCACTCTGAACAGCCAATGTACAGAGTGGACCATATGGCTGATCCCACTATGAGACATGCCATCCCTTGCTGGCCCAGAGCCCTATGGGGACAATACCGGAGACTCTGTGTTGGGACTGACCCGACTGGCCCTCCAACACGGAGGCAAATCACTAAAAGCATGCAGCAGAGCAACCATGAGAGCAGAGCGGGTAGCCCCTGAGGGAGTACAAAGGACAGACTCTGGGGCCAGAGCATGATACGCCATCAGACCTGACTGAAGGACACACCTATAGAAAAAAAAAATCAGACCTTGATCTATTTACAGGTTTTTCTTTCTTAAAAAATTTTTTTGTCTTTTAATTAATTTACTCTTTTATTGATCATTGGTTTTCTGTTGTTGTTTTTTTTGTCATCACAGTGTTCTCACCCATCGCCTATCTTGCTATGGTTTGATTTTTGGTGCATATTATTATCTCAACAGATCTATCTAGATAAGATAGGCTGGAAGAATAGTCTGGAGGAGAAAACAACAGGACCAATGGTTCCCGGGGACATGGGAGAGAGAGAGGAGGGGGTAAGGAGGTGATGCTGACCAATCCAGCGACAGGGGAGCAACAAGTAATCCAAAATCCGTCGCAAGGAGGGTGTGAGAAGCCTGGTAGGTATTCAGCAAGGGCAATGTAACCAAGAGAAATTACTCAAACCCAAGTGAAAGCTGAGCATGATAGTCGGACAAGAGGAAAGTAAAAGTAAATAGAGGAAAGAACTAGGTGACAAAGGGTATTTCTAGAGGTCTACATACTGGCATGTACATATGTAAATATATTTATACAGGAGGGTTCGTAAATAGATCAACGTGCATATATTTATAGACTTAGTATTAAGGCAGTAGATGGACATTGCCAAATACTTACTCAATGCAAGAAGACGTTATATTAAATTGGCATTCCATGATGAACACCTTTCCAACATGATGGTTGAAGAAAAATGTGTGCACTAGCAAATGTGGTGAAGAAAGCTGATGGTGCCTGGCTATCAAAAGTTATAGCATCTGGGATCTTACAGGCTTGAAAATAAAGAAGCGGCCATCTAGCTCAGAAGCAACAAAGCCCACATGGAGGAAGCACACCAGCCTGTGTGACCATGAACTGTTGAAGGGATCAGATATCAAGCATCAAAGAACACAAAAATCATGTCATTGTAAATGAGGGTGAGTGCAGAGTGGAGACTCAAAGCCCATTGGTAGGTAACTGGACACCCCCTTCCTGAAGGGATGTGGGGAGGAGATAAGCCAGTCAGGGTGCAGGGTAGCAACAATGAAACATGTTTCCTCTAGTTCCTAAATGCTTCCTCCCCCCACTATCATGATCCAAATTCTACTTTACAAATCTGGCTAGACAAGGGGATGTACAGAGAGATCGCCTTGGAGATTGGGTGGATGTTCCCACAGTAGCGTGGAGCCTCACAAGTGGTGGTCAGGCGTTTCCCCCAGTCACTTGTAGGACCTCAGGATTTAGGCTGGGGATGCCCCCACTTTTTATAGGGGAGAACAACCTGTGGCCTGGTGTGTGGGAGAGGACCAGCGTGAATTCCCCAGCTGCTTGCCACACCAATAAGTGGGGGGTGGGAGCTCCCTCAGTTGGGCCTTCAGGTTTGCCCTAGGCAGAGGGGAGTGGCCTGGAGACAGCTATTGTCTTGTGATGGGAAAGAGAGTGAAAGGAGAGGAAAAAGAGAGAAAGAGGAAGACACAGACTGGGGCAATAATGCCAACCAGACTGACAACCACTCACCCACACACAACTAAAATGCACAGAGTAAACAAAGGTGACAACAGTAAAAAAAAAAAGAAAGAAAAGAAAACAACTAAAAAGGAGAACCAAATCTGTGAAGGCTGTGGTAGGAAGTAAAGAAGAGCTAGATGGAGCGGAGAAAAGCAGAAAACCTGTAAGAAGAGTCCAATAAAAGGAAAAAGAGAGAAGAGAAAAGGAAGGAGGAGGAGAGAGTATTTTTTAAATGGTTAAAGAAATAACTGACCCTGTGTTATGCTGTGTGTAGCTCTGACTCGTCCTGTGTGCAGTACTGTCTTAGGGGTCAGGCTGCCCACTAGGAGGACAGGGTTGCCCTAGGCAGAGTGTAGGGCTCTGGAAACCAGCAGTGGTATGTGCAAGCAATGAGAGGGAGCAGAGAGAATCGTACAAGCTAAGAGAGAGGTGAAGAAAGCAAAGACAGAAAGAGGAAAGAAAGAAAAAGAGAATAAAGAGAAAGAAGGAAATAAATCCAACTGAGTTCACTAAGGTTGGCTGTGATGGTAAAGAGCAAGGAGAGAGAGAAGGAGGAAATAAAGTATAAAGTAGTAGCTGATCCCTGATTGCTTGGATGAAGGGCCAGAGCGGTTTAGACACTGCTCCAACATGGCAGGTCAGTGTGCCCTTTTAATGCCGGGACCCAGTGGTGCTGGGCAGAATTGCCCTAGTTGACGAGATCACCTTAGAGGCATGACGGAGGTTTCTTCAACGGTGCAGCGCACTGTAGGTGTTTGTCCCAGGTGCCTTGTGTGGTGTACAGCACTCCCACACAGGGCAGGCTGGAGTGCCTCCTGCTATTTGGGTTGATTTGCCCTAAGCGGAGGGAAGTGACCTGGAAGCCTTTAGTGGCATATGAGAGGAGAGAGTGGGAGAAAAGAGGAAAAAGAGGGGAAAAGGGGAAAAAAGAGGGATAAAGAAGAAAGCGAGTAAATAAAAGCCCAACACCAACCTGAGCACGTTGAAACTGAGTGCGGTGGAAAAGTTAGAAGGGCTAGCGAATAAAGTGAGAATAAGTAGAGCAGTGGGTAAGGAGGTAATGATACTTGATCACCTGTCCTTGAGGCCAGAGGAATTCCAACTCTTCCTCAAGGTCACGGGGTCATGGACTTGTAAGGTCTCTCTCTCTGGCCTAAATTCCAACCCCAGTCCTTGGCTCCCCGCGAGAAAAATTTCATGCGGAAGCCAGGCTCGTGATCCAAGTGAATTTAATGAGAGTTAAAAGAAGCTTCAGGTTTTACAAGGCACCCATAGGATTCCTTTGACCATGGGGCCTGGCAGAGACTGCCTCAGGTCATGCAAGGATCTCTCTCCTCCCAGGAAGACGACCAGACCACCCCTCTCCCTTCTGGTTCCTGCCTTTTCAAGGGTTCCCGGGGAGGCTGGTGAAGGACCCCAGGTCAATCCCATTGGCTGAACTGCAATCATCTGGCCCAGGTGGGCTGCTCCAGGTGCAACATCCATTGGAGCCCACGGGCAGGAAAATCCAGCTTTCCTATGCTGGCTCTCCTGGGCATGCGTTAATGGACTTTCCCATCCCTGATGTAGGGTTCCACAGATGCTGTGTGAGATTACTTCAAAAGCAAGATCGCGCCCGTGGCCAGGGGTCACTTGGGTGCTGGAGTACCTGCCTTGTGCTGCATGTAGCACTGCAGCAGGGGCTGGGAGGGGGCACTGGGGGGCTCCCTCAGCCCCGTCTAGGGCTCCAAGACCGGCAGGGCCTCCCCAGCTATGTGTAGAATCACTGAGAGGGAAGCTTGTTGTCCTATCTAGACTGCTGATGCTTCCTAGATCAGAGGATTTTCTTTTTTATCCCTCTGGCCAGCTAGAATGAAATTGTCTCCCACAGTCTCTGGGCTACAGCTCAGTGCTGTTTAAGGCTGACACTGCTACAGCGGGTCTTTGTTATGGTAAAAGCTGCCAGGCCCTGTGGCTGAGTTCTGGCATTCCTTAGCTAGGTTGCTTCTTATGCTGATTTATGTTAAGGGACTCCCCTATGTGGTGCTTGGAGCTGAGCAACCAGACTTGGGTTTGAGTTTTAAACCAATCATTTATGTTTCACCCTTAAAAAAAATTCTACTTGTGATGTGCTCAGATTTGGTGGCTGTCAAGCTGACCCCCAGAGGGGGAGATGCAGCTTATCAGGGGGGTTGTTTACTAGTCGGCCAATTGGAACTAAATTTGCTCCCTGGACTCCCGACTTTCTGCCTTTTTCTCCCACACCATGATCTTCCTAAGGTAATAATATATTTTTTCTTCTACTCTAAATTATGGCTACCCACCACCAACCCCTGACCGTGAGCTCAAGGCATCCAACCGCATGGAGAGCTCAGTGTGGGGTTCCCCTCGTGTCTGAGATTCTGCCCCCTCTCAGGGCGTCCACCTGCAGGGATCCCTGCTCCAGGCAAGGGCATATCTGGCGCCTGCCACTTCGTCAAAATTATAGTGCTTTAAAGCATTCTTGGTTTGCTTTGTGAGTGGAAATCCCACAAAAGAAGGGGTTCAGGAGAAACCCTGTTACCCTAGTTCTAATTTCAGAACTCCACCTCCCCGTTTCCTTCACCTAATTTCCTATTTTTCTGGTCTGGCAGCAGGAGCTCCAGATAGATGGGTCCTATCTGGTCGCCATTTTCTCTGAATCCCTCCATCTATTTTTTTTACACTCTTAAAAAGTACAAAACATTTACTCTACAAGCGCAAACAGATTTTCAAAAGCAGGGAAAAACCTGAACGTTCAGTACATGGTTCAATCGTCTTTTCATCTCTGTGCCCTAACTATGCTGAGCTCCATGGAACTGCATGGAGGGGAGCTATTCTGGCGTCATCGAGCCAAGTGAGTGTTTTGAATTACCTCAAGTGAATATTTGACTGGAAAGCATAGGGTGTAAAAAAACCCCTGAAATCAGTTGGTGCACATCCATCACAAAGAACAGGGCCTTGTACTTAAACCTTTTTTCTGAAAATAAGCAGCCATCTAAGTGAGATATCAACTAAGGCCACCCAGAACAAGCAGCACAGCCAGTGTGATGCCAGGGTGATAAATAATAGAATCTCAATCTGCAGGTATGAACAAGAATCAGAGCTTAAGTTCGGAACACCCAGTTTGCAAAAGGACTCAAATGCACATGCGGGGTGAATTCCCTCTGACCACAGTCCATGGACATGAACAGATACAGTTAAGTTCAAATGTAACACCTGATCATTTGATCTCTTCAGACTAATTTTAATTTGGTTCCAGTTTTTAGTATTTTTCACTTTCTGTTCGATTGAGGTTTTTCTCTCTTTTATCATTGTTAGTTTTTCTTTTCTACTTGTTTCTTGATTTTGTTTTGTATTTTTTTTTAATACATATGAAATCCAGGAGAGGTAAATCCAGAGAGACACTAACAGAATTAACAATCACCTAGGGACAGGCAGGGAAGATTTGGGGGAGTGAGGGGGGGGGCTAACAAAAATGAATATAAAAGAAGGAAATGATGTAAACCTGATTGTGGTGAGGATTACACAAATCTTAATATGACTGAAGTATTGAATGATATATGTGAATTATATGAGAATTAAAATAAAACAAAAGCTGAGGTCAGAGATAGGGCAGCAATTTAGCCCTGAATCTCTTGGTGAAGATTGAATGTCATTTTGTGCCAAGAGCCCATTTTTCCACTCATGAAGTTTGGGGAACCGGCCATGCTCCTTCATCACTTTTCTTACCTCAATAAATGGGTACAGTTCACTCTTCTCCCTTTTCTTCTCTGTCACATACTTTGCAGCAGTCAGGGGAACAGAACTTACAGTCCTGAAAGGGATCCATGAGTGTTAGTCCAGGTAGACTAGAGAAACAAATCCACACTCAGATGTGTATAGGAAAGACCTTTATATACAAGAACAGTTGTATATTGAGAAAGCATTCCAGCCCAACCAAGATCAAGTCCATAAGTCCAATATTAGCCCATGTCTGATATCAATCTATAATGTTCTCTTCAGACTCATGAAACACCTTCAATGACCCCAAATGCAGGAAGATCACAGGTCAGTAGTTGCAAAGTCTTCTGCATCCAGTGGTGGTAGAAGCATCTCAGCTTTGGCAGGGTCTCCATGTGGCTCCTCCAGTTCCCAGGGCATGGGTTCTATCAGTGTGGTGCCATGTGTCTTGTTAGTAGGACATCTCTCAGGGAATGAGCAGAAAGATAGTCTCCTGCCTCCAAGGAGGAAATACCAGATTTCCCAGAACCCTGACGGGAAGGCCAGGCCCACAAAGAGGCCTCATTGGCCATAACCCAATAGAGAGACTAGAGTCTACCCCTTCACTCTTAATCCTCTCAAGTCCCAAATTGACACCAGATTGTATAACTACAACAGACCACCCCTTGTCCATTTGACATTTTCACAAAATTCTTTAGCCGTATATAATTTCAAAACAATAATAGAATCATATCAGTATCTAACAGTATAATATGAAAATGCATGCATTTCACTCCGTGCCACCCTCCTTTAAACATAATATTCTGTAAGTGATGAAACAAAAATATCCTATGCTTAACAATTGCAGGTAAGGTACACCCACATATTAATCCTATAATTCTATGAATATATTCCAGTATCTATGAAATCTTGTAAGCTAGCCACTTCACGCCTTTATCTGGCCCATTTTGGCTATCCAGTTTCTCTACTGCCTACTTCCATCAACCCAGTGCTCTGAGGAGACAATCATATTCTTCAATATAAAGAGTCTTCATGCCAGTTGGAACCTTGTGAAGTCCACATCCACAAGAAAGTCAAAGCAGGACAGTTCGTCTACACAGTCTGCAGCAGTATATACCAGTGCACAGGCTCAACATTCTTCTCTTCATCTGGTCGGGTTCGGGTCAAGTCAATGTGGGCTCCCTCTCTTGGCCTCACCTCAGTGTCCATTGGTCGCATTGCCTTTAGGCCTTGGCCCCATCACCAATTCTCCACAACTCTAGTCCCCTCAGAGTAGGTCATGGACTTCAAACGAGTCAACCTGCTCTCATCTTCTTCTCTACTGCCTGTAAACCAGGTCCACGAGTGTCAGTGGTCAGAATGAACCCGCTGCTCTATTGCTGCTATTCTGCCACTTTCACTCAACAAGCAGATCCAGGTGGTCACCTAGCAATCATTTCAGGCTTCTACAGGCTCCCTTGAATGTTCAGTACTAGAAAGGAGTTTCTTCAGGCTTTGAGATTTTTTTCCAGTTTCTGACAAAAACCACTATTCAAAATTCAAATATTAAAAAAGTTCCCTTTTAATGCACATGAAGCTCTTCCTCACAGTGGGAGCAGTGCACAGAAACGGACCTTGATGCTGGGCTGCTCTGTGCGTGCTTTGGTCAGTTGGGAGCTGCTGATTCACAGATTCACTTCACGTGGATGAAGATGCTTGTTTGCTTCCCCGTGAGTTTATCGCGCTTCAACAGAGAAGAACCCTGTTCTTGGGTTTTGCCTCTGCCTTGCTCCTAGCACCGCTGGAATAGAAAGATTACAAATGATTTTTTTGTTGTTGTTTTAAAAAACAGAAAAGAAATGCCGTGTACCTGTTAGGTAAGTAGAGGCAGAACTGAGGGTGGTCGCTGTGCATGCCAAACCTCCTCCCCATCACAGACAGTTGAAAGCTGCTTCAGGCTGGAAAGATGCACACATTTAGGTCCTTGTGACAGGAAGCAGGTCAACCTGGGCGGGCCCCCATCTAGACCAGGTGGGCTTAATTCAGTCAATGGGGTCAAACAGTACCGTCAGCCATGCCTACCAACAGGGTATGGGTGGGGGCCTCCCACCAGCTGTCATGCAACCCAGCGCGCGTGGGCTGTCCAGTCCGCCCCCACCCCCCACGAGCATATTTGCCTCTTCTATCCTTTATAAAGTCACTTGGATCACAAACTAGGTTTCTGCGTCAATTGGTTCTTGTGTGAAGCCAAGGACAGAGGTACATTTCTCCCAGAGAGAGCCCTCACATAACCAAATCAGATTATAGCCTTCAGTGTTAGGGTTCCAACGAATTTTGGGGGAATATCTCAAGTGGTAGTGGTAAGGACACAACTCAATCCATATTATCTCTTTATTTTGCTCAGCCAGATGCTTGCCCTTTGAGCCTGAATTGTTGCAAGGCTTATTACCCCATCAAGTGTTCCCAGAGCAAGCCCTAAATGGGCAGTAGTCACACACAAGGAAGATTTGCAGGGGACACTGTTAAGAATGATTAATGCTTAAGTGTTCCTTGTCTCCCCAAATGTACCATCTGGCAGAAAATTTCTTAGATCTCTCTCCTGGGAGAGATATACCTCAGCTCTTGAATAACTCTCCTGGTCATAGACGTCAAATTCCAAGCTTTTCATCCAACATTCATAAAGCTAAATAAATGTTACATAAACCTAAGTTCTCTATCTTGCATAAGACAAAGTAAAACCATGACTTGAGAAGGTTTTCATTGAGGACAGAGACAACTTCAGATATTCTAAGCCTATGAAATTGGTCATGATTCAGGCAACTTGCCAAGGAAGCAGGTAATACCTAGGTGGGAGGTGGAATGAATAAGAACTTGCACTAAGATTCCATTCCATCAGGTGCAGCTGGTGACTTTGGAGGCCCAGAGCAGGCAGTGGGAGAGAGAAGACCAGAGCAGGGGAGGGATGTGATGAGCTGGAGGGTAGAGGGAGGGATTATGTGTTGTTCTGCTGTCACCTCCCACCCCACTGTGACCCTTTAGTGATGTGGGCCCAGGTTTGTGATGCAAGTGGTTTTGAAGGCAGAGGGGACTCAGAGTGCTCAGTTGCCTGAGTGCAACCGCTGTATCCAGAAGATGGAGGAGATTCTCTTTCTGCTGGAACAGAAAAGTGCTTCCTGGCTGACCTACCAATACCCCACCTGGTTCACTGTTTTGACCTTGGGCATCCTGTATGGAGTGGGTTGCTTCTTCCTGGTCCTCCCCTTCCTTCCAAATACTCCACCTGTGCGACCACCCAGGAAAAGGATAAAGGTAAGAAATTCTCAACCCAGCCATAGGAGAGATTGATTTTTCCTTGTTTTATAAATTTTTCCTTTCGTAATTAATTTCCTGATAGGGGAAATCTCAAGAAAGAAGAGACCATCAGCCCTGGCTTTGGAATGTTGATGAGGGCTGGTGCGTCCTTACTCACTGTTAGGACTTTGTTCACTGCATTGGTATCATTTTATCCTTGCCGGCTTATGTTGATTTTCATTATTTCTGTTGGCTTTCCCTGTTTGTGAAGCACAGGAGGCGTGGATGCATCATGATCATGGACACAAGGGTTGACAGAGTTGCAGGTGGAGAGATCTCATGGCAGAGGGAGGGATTGTGAGATCAGCAGTGTGGAGAACTTCCCCATCGGGAAGCTAGGGAGTGAAGGGGGATTGATTTCAAGACGAAAAAATGAAGGAGGCCAGAGGGGACAGAGAGCTTTAGACCTGACTGTGATTACCCAACTCCTTTTGAAGGCAATTTAACCATGGAGGGGGGGGGTGTTGTTCTAAAATGGATATGGTAATCATTGATTGTACCATTGCCCTTGATCTGATTGAACGACTGAACTATTGACTCGTATGATATGTAAATCATTTGCCAGTAAGATGAGCATTCAAAAATATTTCTCTTTGAAGATCTCAGACCTCCCATCTCTAGTTGTTATAGAGGGCAATAGGTAAAAATCCCCAATATAGTGACGCAGTGGCTAAGGACTAGATGACTAGACATTTCAAAGGGCAGCTCTCATCACTGGGTCCTCAGTCTCTTTCCTTGAGCTCCAGTCTCTGGGCCAAGGCTCCTTTTCTGTCTGGGCTAATTGAGAAAGCATGGCTGACCCCGGGGAGGAAGTGGTCAAGGGCTGGCCCAGAGCTTCAGCCTCCATAATCAAAATCTTGCCCACCAGAACACTGAGTGCTGAGAGTGTGTGCTCTCCGTGAGCAGAGGAAGGCTGACGGAAGAAATGCACTCTAGGTCTCACACAGAAGCTGGTTTCTGGGCTTTAGTCATTCCATGGAGATTGTCATTCTTCTAATCACCAGTAAATGCCTGCAGTTTGTCACAAAGAACAGATGCAGGATTGGATTCCAGCCTGACTTCCTCTCTTGTGCCCCAGCCTCAGGTGGAGACAAGGAGAAGCAGCAGGTCAAGGGACAAAGGTGACGCTCTGAAAGGTAAGGTTCTGCCCATTCAACCAAGCTCTGTAAGCTCTCCTGTCCCCTCCTCTGCAGGATGCCAGTGGCAACAGCCCGTCTCTCTCAGGTAATAATCCTGAACAAAAGGATACTGTGGATGGAAACAGAACCCAGATATTTCCCAGATGTACAGGAGGGGCCTAGGATGGGATGAAGGCTGGCCAAGGTAGGACCCAGTAGGGGGCAGTGGGGGTGTCAGGAGCAGATTCTGGTGGATTTGGAGGTGGAACATTGAGGGGTAACTGCGATAAGCTGTGTAACTTTGCCAAGGTTCAGATTGCTCACTGAGACCCCACAGACAATATTGGAAACCGATGCTCCTTGAAATGCCAAAGCACCTCCTGCCCGTGGGAGTAAGCTATCATTTGACCTTGAGCTCTGGAGAGTCCAACGTCCTAAGTGCACAGCCCGTGTGACATTCCTTTCGGTCCTCTGGGAGGGCTGCACCATAACGGTTCTCTTGATTTCCAGTTTTCCGAAGCTTCCTGCAAGAACTATATGGCGCTCAGAACCTGCGTTTGCGTCTTAGGCAGAAGTAAGTAACCTTCCTGCTTCACCGCGGGGTGCATCTTCCAACCAGGGTGCCTGTGTGGCCTCGGGCTGCAGAGCAGCTGGGATGCGCTGGTTTGGGGGACACTTTCAGGGATGGGCAGAGAATGACAGGAGTCCCGGGCAGTGGGGTGGGGCAGGAAGAGCAGGCCATCAAGGCTTGGGGAGGGGCTGAGCTTGCACCGACCCTTGCTAGCCTGCTAGGTCTCTTGCCCCTTCAGTCCTGGCTGTAATCTGGTCCTTCTGTCTCCTGCAGCCACTTGGGAAACCCACTTGACACTGGCAGCTTTGGTCAACAGAAAGCTCAAGCCCTCTCTGGTAGCTGGCGAAATACAGGTACGGCTGAAGTCCACGTCGGTACGCGCGCCCCACACGGTTCTGCGGCTCATCCATTCCGGACACCTAGGTCTCAGAACTCCACCCTTCCACGGGCCCAGATGTGCATCTCAACTTCTCATGTCTTACCCGCCTTGAGTCAATCACCAGACTGCGCACATTCCCATGAACCTGACAGTCTTTCACCCACACCACTGGCTCTTCCCTCACCCAGTGCCAAACCCCCGGATTCAAAGGCCTACCTGCAGCCTCCAAGCACTCTCTGGGACTCACCAGCCCCGCACCCCACAGGGACTCGTTCTCAGAATGACTTGTTGGCAAGGCCCAGGCAGAGCCCATCTCCACACAACCGCTGCTCCACACCTGCCATGGCAGCCATCACAAGTCAGGATCCCACAGGCCTCCCTACTGCCTCCCCACCCCAGTGTTGGGCAGCTGCCAAGAACTTACAGCTTCCCTCCTTGGAATACTTTGGGTCTCTGAAAGAGCACTCTACCTGGCACCCCCAAGAAGACACCTTTCGGGAAGGACCCACAAAGAGGCAGGGGGAAGTAGGGAGGCCCACCTTGCTCAACCCCAATGTCCACAAGCTGCTGGAAATAGAAATCACAAAGGCAGAGAAATGGAATATTTGGGAAGAAAAAGGAAAGGGTGTATCGGAATACCATCTGCAGGCCTTAAGTATGTTGAAGGCACTCGATGGGGAGCAGATCACTGCACCTCCCCAGCCCTTCTGGAATGCCAGCATCAAAGCAGAGCAGATACCCAGCGCTCAGAAGCATTTTCCACAAAAATTCAGTGAGTTTTTCTGGGGTCTACCTTTTCTGCACAGCGAGTCTCTGGCAGCTGCTCTCAGGGTCTCTGGATCCACCCTAGAGTTTCCCACTGTCTTATTTAATGAAATTCCTAATGCCTTACCAGCTCAAATGCAAGCTAAAGAGTACCCACTCTTGTTGCAACGTCACTCCTTGCCCTACACTGAAGGCCGATTCCAACTTTTACTTCCAACTGCATGCCAAGCCCAGGCCCCACCGCCGGCTACAGTCCTGACTCCGCCCGGTCCACAGCCCCGTGGCCCACTCGCAGTACCTTTTCCTCCTCCTCACAAGAGTCGCTGTGATGAATCCTGTCTTACCGTCCACACTAAGTCCCAATCACGCATTCCAAATTCACTTCAACAGCTGGAAAGCCATTTTTTAAAGAAACAACAGGAAAGTGAGAGTTCTTTACCCTTTATGATACCACCACCCCAGGAAGCTTTTTGTCTTCGCAAACCCACTCATCCCCAGGACAATCAGAAGGTCCAGACCCCAAAGACAGAACCCAAGCTTCCTGACTGCTTGAAGCAATCGGAGCTCCACCGCCAAGAGAACTTCCCTCAATTGCAGGGGCCCCTCGGCAATGGGACTCTTGAGTCTCTGACACTAAAGCAGCCTCAGGAAAAATGGCCAGGGACTTGTCTGGATATGAAGCAGCCCGAAATGCTGCTGCTCAACACCTGGAGACAAGCAGGGGAAGAATGTAATGAAGACGGTGTCCCCAGGAAGATGCACACACCCTGGACCGTCGCTTGCGTGCTGCAGAGCCGGTGTCCAGCTGAGGAACAACTCGGTCAATGGACAAGGGAATTACTTGAGGAAAATATCCAAATGTAATCTATCTCTCTGTGGATCAGGAAACTACTGCCCAAAAGGAACTCCGGGAGCCGACTCAAAGGAGTTAAGTGATTTGAGGATACACAAGGGGATTAACGCAGGAACTTACACCCTAAGGGGTCCAAATAAAATCCTACTGGAAAACACCCTGAATGTCCACATGTGCAGGAAGGTGGAGCAGATTAGAAAGGATCAGATCCCTGGCATTGTTTGCCGTTCATGTCTTGCGACCACGCATGCTTTGTCTAATTCCCTGACCCACCCACATGTTGTCAATGTGGCCTCCTGGGGAGAGCTGGAAGATCTGAACACAACGCAGAGCCTTTCCTTTCTCAGCCCGGGCACTCAACAGGTGCTGGACTCGCATATCGTAAGGCTCCAAATGAGGCAGAGGTGGTGCATGCCCCTCAAAGTCCTTGAGCCCACAAACCTCTGTAGGACAAGAAAAGACAACGCAATGTCCTTTCCAAAGTCCACCTGCTTAGCCACCCCTAAGTATTGAACTAACCTAGTAACTGAGGCTGCCAAGGTCCTGGGAGAACCCTGTCAGGCAGACTGGGGAGAGAGAGTGACCACAAAGAAATCAAGCCCTACCCTGGAGAGTCCTTTTGCTGATTGCTCCCCTACAGAGGAGCCTGTTCAGGGAACCCCAGCCTACCCCCCACTTGATAATGACAGTGGATGCTCATTGGCCCTCAGGCAGCCGTTTCCAGCCTTCATGCCCAGTATCCTTGGCAGAAACTTCCAGAATGAAAGTGTCCAGAGAGAGAGAGCCTAGAGCAAACCTCAAATCCAGTACTGACCAGCAAGGGGTCAAGGAAAGAGGGTGCTAGTTGTGCCCCAGGAGGCCCCAGATTGGAAGTGAACTCTGAATGTCCATCTTCAAGAGCCAAAGAGACAGGGTTGGTGGTGGTCAAGAAGTCCTCTTCAATAGAGCTAGACGATAGAGACACTTTCAAAACCAGTGTGCTGGCAAAATCTCAAACCAATGATGTGGACCCGGGGGTGCTTCGAGGCTCTAGGATGTAGTAAAAGTTTCCTGCTACCTGGAAAGTGTGCTCCAGTTCCTGAAAAGCCAAGCCTTACAGCACGAGTGTGCAGTGAGATTAAGCTCCAGGTGGAGGTAGAGGCAGAGGATGGTTCTCCATGCTGTCCTGTTGACGGGCTCCTTCAGGACTGCACCACTGATGTGCTCACTGCCACCAATGTTTTGCCTTCTCAGGTGGTCCATTGCCGCCCCCAGCATTTGTTCACTGGGGATAAGCCAATATGTCAAGGGCCAAGTGGCTTCGTGGTGGCTAGAGCAAGTTACATGGGGCAGCAGAAGCTCAAAAGCCCCAACCTTCAGGACCCCTCGACAAGGAGAAGGAAGGATGCTGTTCCCACTGACAAGAGGGAGACTCATAAATGGCCCAATCCAGAAGAGCATGGAAAAGGATTAGCGGGAAGAGGCATCTCCCAAGTCTGTGGGTTAAGCCAGCCTGTGCAAGACAAGGCATTGGCTGAGTGCCTTGAGATCAAGTCCTCACAGCTCCCACCAGAGAAGGGACAGCTTCCTGCTGAGGGCCACAGCAAAAAATGGAGGAAGCACTTTGTCCAGTGGATTTGCTCCAGCAAAAAATCTACAGGACACGGTGATCCTTTGCAAAACGGAAAGACCGTATTACCCTGTGGTCACAGCCTTGGGCCCCTTCAAAGACAACCAGTGTCTCCTAACAAGGTCACGGAGGCTCAGGTGCTCACGACAGATGTTGGCCAAGTCCTAGAGGGGACACCAGGCTGTCATCAGGAGTATCTTGCGTCAACGTTATGTCCACGAAAAGAAGCGCAGGCCTCAGTTAATGGATGTTCCTCCAGCTGCAGGGCTCCTTTCTTTGTAGAACACAGGAGAGTGGCAAGTGTGAGACCCTGCCTCCACCAGGCGATACCTGACTGCCAGAGCCTTCCCACCACGAGCACCTGTATCAGGGATGTATTCACAAATTTCTGTCCGTTCAGGGGATTCAATATCAGAAGCCACACTCAGGCATTGCCCCCCAGGGTGTTTGTGTGCCCAGTCAGCTTGCAGCAGCAGAGGCGGAGGAGGTGGGCTTACTCCAGTTACCCTTACCACTGCCCACGTCACTGTCTTCGAGAATATGTCTTATCTGGCAAATTAGAAGACGCTTCTTCTGCTCTGATTAGTAGGAAAGTATCCATGCCAGCCACTTTAGCCTGTTCTGCACAGGCTAATGGCTTCTCTCAGCCATGATATTCATTGTTCCATAATAGAGATTTTCCCCCTCCTACATTAAAGTGTGACTTCTGTGCTGCATGGCGGGATCTAGAGGGGGTGTCATGTGTGTTAGTCTGTGTAGACTAGAGAAACAAAATTCATACACTCATATTTTGTGAGTTTTATATAAAGGTTAAGTGAACATTGAAAAGCATCCCAACCCAGTTCAATCTAAGACCACCAGTCCAATAGTATCCCATGTGTCTGACACCAATCTACAAAGTCCTCCTCACAATCCAAAAACACACGGGGAGACAATGACTGCAGGAGGAAATTGTAGTCCGTGCGCTGGCAGGTTCTCCATGAGGCTGCTGCAGAAACCAGGGCTGCAACAGGGTAGGTCCATGTGGCTTCTCCTCAGGGATCTCCCAGGAAATGAGTCTTTCCAGCTGCTTTAGGGACCTAACAAATGCATATCCACCCTGGTGGCACTATCAGAGAGCAAGAGACCAGAAAGGCTAGGCTCACAGAGCCATTGATCTCCCTGCCCTTCAATTAACCCCACATGAGTTCATTGACGAGGTTGGCATAATATACCTTTAACTATGTTAGATACTGCGTCTCCTTCTCTGAGTGCTAGCTCTGACTTCTCAAAGGGCAGGGCTCTGGAGGAGGTTTTCAGCAGTGTTTCCCACCCACTTCCATCCCAAGTTCTTCATTTTGCACCTCTTATGATTTATGGTAACACCCCTACTGTGAAAACCTCAGAAGGTCCCAACACAGTGAAGAATGTTCCCTGGTGCCATTACTTTGTCTTCAACGTTATGTGGCTGCAGTTGATAGGTTTTGAGAGGCGCAATCCAGCCAAGAAATTCCATCGAGGGTCCAGAAGAGGTTTAGACCAAAGTAGCGTCTCATGGTACCAAGCAGGCATGAGACATGTGGCGGCCTGTCTAAGTCCCACATGTGCATTTGATGAAGGCTGCCAAGTTTGGCATGGAGGTTCCGCCTCAATACACCTGTCACAAAATGTGAAATGACATCTTTTGCTACCTTTGCCTCTCTCCCAGCCTAGGGTAACCTCCAGGATGGAAGTCCCAGGTCTGACACATGTGGGTGGGAACTGCTAGGGAGGCTGCCAGCGGGGGACTCTGCTCACCCACTGCACCAAGGGAAAATCCGGTTCACAGCTCACATGCCTTCCTCTGTATATAAACCCGGAGAAGGAGCAACAGCTTAGGCTGAGTGGTACAGGATGAGCGTCTGTGTAATAACCACTAATGGTTAGGCACCATGGACACAGGGTAGGGAAGGATACAGTGAAGAAGAATATGAAGCGTTGGACGTAGCAAAGGGGGCCAAAGAGCATGAGGATCCCCAGAAATGACGCAAGACACAAGCGGAGCTAACACAGGCTTACAAAGGGGAATCGGCCAGGTGCTTCACCCCAGCTTTAGCTAGCTGCCCCCACAGCTGAACTTTATCTCCTACAGAGAGCACTGGGTTGGATAGCAAAGGCACAGCTTTCAAGCAGGGAAGGTTACTTTCTCAATACTATCTTTAGTGGGGCGACAAACTGTTATTTTACTTGATTTCCATCTCCTGACTGGGGGAAGGATGAGTTGATAGCCAGGGTGGGGTAGAGTGGGGATGAGTCAATAACAGGGTGCCAGGACTCAGGAAACATGACCCCAGGCTTTTGGGCTTCACACATGCATACACACACGCGTCCGCGCTCTAGGAATGTTCTCACGAAACATGACCCCAGGCTGGTGGTCTTCACATGCACACACACGCGTGCGCACACACACACATACATGCTCTAGGAATGTTCTCAGCAAACATGACCCCAGGCTGGTGGTCTTCACACACACACACACACACACACACACACACACACACGCACACACACACACACACGCTCTAGGAATGTTCTCAGGAAACATGATCCCAGGCTGGTGGTTTTCACACACACACTCACGCGCACACTCTAGGAATGTTCTCAGGAAACATGACCCCAGGCTGGTGATCTTCACACACACGCACACACACACACACACACACACACGCGTGCACGTGCTCTAGGAATGTTCTCCGGAGAGAGTGGCTTCTAAGGACTGAGTGCTGCAAAGAAAGTCACAACTGGGAGCAGCCTTCCCTTCCCCTAGAGACTCCTGGGAAATCAGGATGTGCACGGAGATTAGACATCACCTGTCTTGATAAGGGAAACCAGTTCAATAGTGGTCAGTGTTTCCTCTGTGCTTCTAACACAGGGTTTTATTTCCTGGGCACCAGATTATAGAAGAAGGCAGGAGGGCCCCCCAAAATATGATTAGTTGATCCGCTAGAGTAAATTCTCATGTGCTTAAAAGAACACCCCTGGTGGGCCAGGGTTTACTGTTTACTGAACTAAACAGTAAAGGATGGCGAGGAAGACATCCACTGAGCCTTGACCTCCATGCCTCAGTCAGGACACCAAGTGTGTGTGTGGGGTGGGTGGGGACTGACACCAGTGGTGGAGGAGGGAAGTGGACATAGGCCCCAGAGACTGCTGGTACAGCAGCATGATGTTGTTTCTGGAGTCCTGATTGTGCCAAGGCAGCCTCTGGAGTGACTGTGGCAGTAAAAAATCAGATTCTGGATCTGCAGAGCCTGGATCTGGGGCCTCTTGGGTAGCAGGTAGCTTGGGTGTGTTCCTAGAGAGAGTGAAGAGCTGGACACCGGACTACCCGCTGCTGAACCCTACCGTTCGTGCTAGGTAAGTGCACGGAGATGGAGAGAAGACCCTGAAAGAACAGCAAGGGGTGCATGGACCAAGCCCCTTCCCTTTCCCCTGCCACCAGGTCCTCTTATA
Organism: Tenrec ecaudatus; assembly: GCF_050624435.1. Lineage (NCBI taxonomy): Eukaryota > Metazoa > Chordata > Mammalia > Afrosoricida > Tenrecidae > Tenrec > Tenrec ecaudatus. The sequence continues at coordinate 225,784 of NW_027458473.1, read as the reverse complement.
TGGTGCTGTGAGGTCAAACAAAGGGAAGCCCACTCAGACCTGCAGAGACCTCAGCGAAACAACTGCCCCCCACCCCCCACAATTCAGCAGACATCTCACAAGGACACTCACACATACCCGAGAGAGAAACCTCACACACATACTTCCTTGGAGACTTCCAGAGAGACTCAGAGGCCTCGCACAGAGACTTCATATGAAGTTCTCAGCATCCTTTATGGAGACTTCTCAGAGACCCCACAGGGACCTCACACAAAGCCCTCCCACATAGCTCACTGCCAGCACGGGAGAATTAGCAGCCGCTGTCCACCCCTGAGCTCCTGGAAACTTTCACACATTGTCTGCAGTGCCCCCCATGCTTGTGCATCTTTGTCCTCATAGCCTTGCTTGGGAACAACAGAATCACAAACTGCACGTAGTTGTGTGCAAATTTTTTCCACTGAAACGTTTTCACTAGCCTGAACTCTGAAGTGTAGTTTACAATTGAAATACAAGTAAAACTGCCAACACCAAATGAGAGTGTGATTCTAGATGGTGTGCAGTCAAATGTCGTACGCCACACTTTTACTTTTGCTTCGGACAAATTCTCTAATTGGTGGGGAAGTGACTGACTACTTTGGAAGCAACAGAACAGTCCATCAAATGGGCTTCAGGACTCAAATATATAAATAGACATCTGATCTGAACTCAAACTCATTCCCCAAGGGGCTCATGAAACTAATTTTTTTGGAAGAGTGAAGGAACCCACATGAAAATAACAAAATGTACATCACATTGTGTCTGTCTGGCTTAATTTCTCAATGAAACAGCTGTCATATCTGAAGATATTCAGGGCAACATTCCTTTTATAGCTCTGTCGACATAATTAATATGATTTTTCTGTGAAATGTAATATTTCTAAGTTATGCAAAGTCCTAATGTTTATCTACCACAACAAACTGATAATATTTCGAAGGATGAAGAAATAGATCAAGAAATAATAATTACCAGGGCGTGGTGCCCCAACAGACTGGACTGGAAAACGCTCCTAAGGGCCAGCAAACGATCCCTGAACTAACTACAAGCTTTTCTCTTGTGAACTGTTTTATTCTGTTCTTTGTCAGTGGTTTGTTTTTGTTGTTTTGTTGTCTGGTTGTATACTGTTGCTTTGTTTTCCTCTGTCTAGTTTTCGTGCATGTTAGTGACTCCACAGGTCTGTCTGAATAGGACAGGCTGGATGAACTATCTGGAGGAAAAACAACGGGACCGACAGTTTTGGGGGGACTTGGGGTGGGGGGGTAAAGGGGGGGTAAGGAAGTGGTGTTAACAAACCCAGGGACAAGGGAAAAACATGGGACCCCAAATGGTAGAGAAGGGGGAGTGGCAGGCCTTGTGGGAAATGATCAAGGGTAAGGTTGCTTAGAGAAGAGGTATACTCTAGCCCAGGTGGCGATGAAGCATGGTAGTAGGGCAGGAGGAAAGTCAAGGGAGATGGAGGAAAGAGCTAGGAGTCAAAGGGCATTCATAGAGGTCTAGACAAAGACATGTACATGCAAATATATATAGGAGGATGGGGAAATAGATCTATGTGTCTATATTTATAGGTCAAGTATTAAGGTGGCGGAAGGACCTTGGGCCTCTACTCAAACACTCCCTCAATGCATGAATACCTTCTTTTATTAAATTGGAACTCTATGATGCTCACTCTCCCGACACAACGGCTGGAGCCAAAGTGAGTGAACAAGTAAATGTGGTGAAGAAAGCTGATGGTGCCCGGCTATCAAAAGAGATAGTGACTGGGGTCTTAAAGGCTTGAAGATAAACAAGCAGCCATCTAGCTCAGAAGCAACAAAGTCCACATGGAAGAACACACCAGCCTGAGTGAGCGAGTGGTCCCAAAGGGATCAGTTACCAGGCATCAAAGAACAAAAAATCATATCATTGACTGCACACCTCCATGATAGGATCGCTGAAGACAAATGGGTGCATAAGCAAATGTGGTGAAGAAAGCTGATGGTGCCCGGCTATCAAAAGAGATAGTGTCTGGGGTCTTAAAGGCTTGAAGGTGAACAAGCGGCCATCTAGCTCAGAAGCAAATAAGCCCACATGGAAGAAGCACACCGGCCAGTGCGATCACGAGGTGCCCAAGGGACCAGGTATAAGGCATCATGCAAAAAAAAAGATATAAGTGTGTGTATGTATGTGTATATATGTGTATATGTATATATGTATGTATATATATGTATATATATATCATATTAAATGAAGGGGGAAGTGCAGAGTGGAGACCCAAGGCCCAAGTGTCGACCAACGGAGATCCCCTCATAGAGGGGTTTAGGAGAGGAGATGGGTTAATTAGGGTGTGAGGTAGTATCGATGAAGAACACAGCTTTCCCCCGGATCCTGGATGCTTCCTCCCCCCAACTACCATGATCCGAATTCTACCTTGCAGGGCTGGATAGGACAGAGGCTGTACACTGGTGCATATGAGGGTTGGAGGTACAGGGAATCCAGGGTGGATGATACCTTCAGGACCAAGGTGTGAGGGACGATGCTGGGAGAGTGGAGGGCGAGTGGGTTGGAAAGGGGGAACTGATTACAAGGATCCACATGTGACCTCTTCCCTGGGAGAGGGACAGCAGAGAAGGGGGAAGGAAGACTCCGGATAGGGCAAGATATGACAAAACAACGATGTATAAATTACCAAGGGCATATGAGGGAGGGGGGAAGGGGGAGGGAGGAGGGGAAAAAAAAGAGGACCTGATGCAAGGGGCTTAAGTGGAGAGCAAATGCCTTGAGAATGATTGGGGCAGGGAATGTATGGATGTGCTTTATACAGTTGATGTATGTATATGTGTGGATTGTGGTAAGAGTTGTATGAGTCCCTAATAAAATGTAAAAGAAGAAAAGAGAAAAAAATGATTAGGGCAAAGACTGTACAGATGTGCTTTATACAATTGATGTATGTATATATATGAACTGTGAAAAGAATTGTATGAGCCCCAATAAATTGTTAAAATTTAAAAAAAAAAAAAAAGAAATAATAATTAATGAAATACACATTTTCAGGTAGTACCATTTACAATAGCCAAGCGTAAATGAAAATATCTATATCTATACTTGAATAAAAAAACAACAGATTTATATGAGGAAAACTACAGAAATTACAAGAAATCAAGTGTGACCTCAGCAAATGGGATAATATCCCATGCTCCTTGACCAGACGACTCAATGTAGTACAGTTATCAGTTCTACTCAAGGCACTAGACAAGTTTAATTCACTCCTGATAAAATTACCCTCATCTTTCTTCAAAGAATTGCAAAACCACTGATTACTAACTTCATATGGTAAGGGCATAGGTCAGGGGTTGAACCTACAAACTTCTCCTTGGTAGAAAGATAAAACTGTTCTCATAAAAGACTTGTAGGCTGGCTTTGAGTTGGAATTTTGGGGTCATTTAGGATTTTTTTGTGGCATGTGATTTTTAGGGCTTTAAGGTCATTTGGGGTCATTTAATTTTTTTGCGCATTAGGGTGGTTTGGGCTTTAAGGGTGTTTTATAAGGTTTAAGGGAGTTTTTAAGGGATTTAGGGGTGATTTTTTGGAGTGTATAGGTATTTTTTAGCAGGTAGGGGTGTTTTTAGTGATCTTACAGGGTTTCTTAGAGATTTTAGGGTATTTTAAAATATTTTATGTGTTTTTCCCCAGCATTTTATGTTTTGTTGGGGCTTTCATGTTGTCTTCAGGGCATTTATGTGGTTTTGGAAGTTCATGGTTTGGGAATCTTCTAGGGATATGATTTGGAAGTTCCACATGTTTTGGGAGGCATTTAGTGTGTTATTTGTGGCTTCAGAGTGTTATTTGAATTTTAGGGAATATTATGGCTTTTCAGACATTTTAAGGCTTTTAGGGTGATTTTAGTGTTTAAGGGTGTTTATTAGGCTTATATGTGTTTTTATGGCTTTTAGTGTTTTGTTAAAATTTTAGGGTGCTTCTTAAGGCATTAGAGTGTTTGGGGGGATTAGGTTTTGGTTTTCAGGGCTTTAGGGTTTTGTTGGATTATTTTTTGCTTTCATGGTGAATTCATGTCTATTAGGCTGTTGGACTTTTACAGGGTTTTATAGTGCTTCGGGTTGCTTTGTAGGGATGTTCTTGGGGTTTTAAAAGACTTTTAGCGTGTTTTTAGGGCTTCACGTGTTCTTTATTTTGCGTTTTAAGGCATTTGCATAATATTAGGGCATTTATTATGTTTTCTGGACGTAAGGAGTTTTTTTTAAGACTTATGGCGCATTAGGGTGTTTTAGAAAGCCTTTTACCATGTATTTAATGGTCTTAAGATGTTTTAGAGGGTCTTTAGGGGTGGTCTTAGCATTTTAGAAATATTTTAGACGTTTTAGGGTTTTTAAGGCATTTATAGTGTTTTTACGACTTTTAAGGTGTTTTTAGAACACGCCTGACAGGTACACACTATTTCAATCAGGCTCTGGTTAGTGCCTCTCAATCAATTGGTGACATGGGAGTCTGGATAATGGATTACCTTTACTCTGCAGATGAGAAAACTCACTCAAAAAGACACAGGTGTTGACCCACAGGCACACAACTGGTTAACAACAAAGACATATTCACAACCAGTGTTGGGAGCCAGAGCCCTAAGCCCCACATACCTGTCCCCAGCCGAACAGTCAATCTATCCTGAACCATCAAATGATCTGAGCAGATCCTCCCACCCAACTCACCTTCCCATGCCAAATATTTTATTTCAGAAGGTGGCAGTGAATCTGCAGCTCTGAGAGAGGGACATATCTGATCGGAGCACATGGAGCAGATGAAGGGGGAGGAGGGGAATGTGGAGCACATCCTGGCACACCAGGACTTGAGGATGATGTTCCCACTCAGAGACTCCAGTCCACATAGAAGACCACATGGCCAGCCCCACGATGAGACAAGACACCCCTCAAAGACCCATAGCCTTAGAGGGGACAACACTGAAGACACAGTGTGGGAAATGCGCCCGAACTAATCCTGCCACACCGAGGCATAACACTAAGGGGGTACAGCAGAAGAGCAAGAAAACGAAGCATCAAGGTCCCCAGGGAATGCCAAAGGATGACTTTGAGGCCAGTACTTGGTACACCAACAGACTGGACTGGAAAACACTCTTAAAGGCCAACAAACCGACCTTGAACTAACGATGAGCCACTTCTTTCTTGTTGAGTTGTTTTCATTCATTGTCATTGGATTTTGGTTGTTTTGTTGCTTTTAGTGCTTGGTTTTGCTCTGTCTTGTTTTGTGTATGTTATTACATCTACAGGTCTGTCTAAATAAGATAGGCTGGACGAACAATCTGGAGGAGAGAAAACAGGACCAACACTTCTGGGGAGACATGGGAGAGAGGGAGGTGTGGGGAAAGGTAGTGGTGTTAAGAAACCCAGAGAAAAGGGAAGAACAGGTGATGCAAATCGGTGGTGAGGGGGATGTAGGAGGCCTGGTAGGGAGTGATCAAGGGAAATGGAACCAATGGAACCAAGAGGAATTACTGAATTACTGAAGCACAAATGAAAAGTGAGCATGGCAGTGGGCCCAAGAGGCAAATCAAAGGGAATAGAAAAGCAAGCTAGGAAGCAAGGGTCAATTATAGAGGTTTAAAAAAAGGCATGTACATATTTAAATATATGAGCATGGGGAAATAGATCTATGTCCCTATATTTATAGGTTTTGTATTAAGGTAGCAGATGGACATTGGGCCACTGCTCAAGGACTCCCTCGTTGCAAAAATACTGTTCTATTAAATTGGCATTCTATGATGCTCACCTTCCCTACACGATCACTGAACACAAAGCAGGTACATAAGCAAATGTGGTGAAGAAAGCTAATGGTGCCCAGCTATCAAATATATAGCATGTGAGGTCTTAAAGGCTTTAAGGAAAACAAGCGCCCATCTAGCTCAGAAGAAACAAAGCCCACATGGAAGAAGCACACCAGCTTGTGTGATCATGAGGTTTTGAAAAGATTTGGTAGCAGGCATCATCAGAACAAAAAAAATCTTATCATTGCGAATGAGCGGGGAGTGCTGGGTACAGACACAAAGCCCATTTACAGTCCTCTGGACATCCCTAACAGAAGGGTGTCAGGGAGGAGATAAACCAAGACAGGTACCAGATAATAACGATGAAACACAGCTTTCCCCTAGTTCCTACATGTTTCCTATCTCCCACTATCATGATCCCAATTCTAATTTACAAATCAGGCTAGACTAGAGAATGTACACTTGGACAGATAGGAACAGGAAACATGGGGAATCCAGGGTGGATGAGCCCTTGAGGACCAGTGTTATGAGTGCAGACTCGGGAAGGGTGGAGGGAGGGTAGGTTGGAAAACGGAAACCGTATACAGGGATCTACATTTAACCTCAACAGAAAAGTGGGTGAAGGAACATCAGACAGTGCAAGATATGAGAAAATAATTAGTAAATTATCAAGGGTAGCTCGAATGGAGGGGGAAAAATGAGGAGCTGAGGCCAGGGGCTTGGGTGGGGTGGAGAGTGGATATTTTGAGAATAATGAGGGCAATGAATGTACAAATGTGCTTTACACAACCGATGTATATATGCATTCTGGTTAGTGTTGCATGAACAATTTAAAAAAAGGTCTGGACAGAGGGCACATGCAAGGATGATCTCAGGCTGGATTAGATCAGCAAAATCACCTCCTGGAGTTGCCTCACCCTGTGTCTATTCCTGAGTCAGGCATGAAGCTTAGGGCCCATAGTCCCAGGAGCTGGACAGGGAGGGAGGCGGGGTTCTGAGGTCATTCCATAGGGGCAATGGCCCTCCTGTCCTGCCGGGCCCACCCTCCTTTGTAATCCTGCTGGCTGGAGCACGGCTTTCATGGAGTCCACACCATGGGAGCTCTACTACTCATGGGGGATTGGCAGGAAGCCTCTGCTTATGCGCACACACCACCACCTAGCTGGAGGATCTCTGTGAACAAAGCCTGAGGCAGACAACAAGCCCACTAATTGATGCTGTAAGAGATACAATCAGCATCCAGAAACCTGCAACTGGGAGTAAGAGGCAGCATACTTGGCCCCAGCCACTCCCACTGCCATCTTCAAGGAGTGACATTCTAAAGCAGAGGGTTTTCAAAAGGCACTGCCAGGACTGTGGAATGAGCAGCTCATTTGTGGACATGGATACTGTGTGATCCAGAAGTATTACCTCTTCCTTTCCATTCAGGTGAGACAAAAAAAAGTTCCAAATAGAAAGCCATGCATCTAAACAGTATCCAATAGCCACTCATGTGCAGTGCTGCTGCCTCCAAAGAGCTTTCCTGGGTTTTTCTCTCTGTGGACAGATATACCTTGGTCCTTGGCTCTGCATGAGAAAGAATTCACGCCAAAGCCAGGTTTGTGATCCAATTGTGTTTTAGGAGAGATAGGGAGGCATGGTAGGCAACCCTGGTGGACCCCAGTGGCTGAATTGAATTTACTTGGCCTAGGTGGGTCAATGTGGGTGCAGCACCCACCCAGGTGTACCTGGCCTTCCTGACTGGAAACCTGGACCTCTGAGCACGCTCGGTGTGCCACTCTTTCCTGGGTGGCTAGCTTGGCCCTCTGAGCATGTATCATGGACAACCTAGTCCCTATGCTAGCTACCTAAAATTTACACCCTGAAGAGATATGGACCCAAATCTTTGGGGTACAAGGCGACGACATCTTTAGGTCCTTCCTGCTGCCAAAAGGGTGAAGTGGGGCTTTGGGTCCATACCCTTTCTACTCTGCTGGGAGGGGTTGTCCATTCAGGTCTAGGATGGATAAGGTTGAGGTGGTCCAGGAGATGGTGGTCCTAGAGGTGGCACACTTGGTTCAGAGGGCTTGGTAACTTGAGAACTTCTGGAAAAACAAACAAACGGACAAGAGGGTGAACAGTTTAACTGAGACAAGGCTAGGCTTGTGAGGTGGCAGTGCCCTTGAAATTAGGTGAGTGTCACAGGAAACAAAAAAAATCTTAGGATTATCAGGCATGTGTGTTTGTTCGTTCTAAGTATAGGCACGGGAGTAAAAGCATCCACAATTTCCCCTATGAGGGTACAGGGTTTGGGAACTACTGGGTGCACTGAGATCACTGTTTCATTTATGATCCTAATGTTTGGACCCACTGCTAAGAACCATGCTTCTATTTAATCCTATTATCCCTCAATTATTAACTTTGGTCAAACAAATTTTGTTTTCATTAATTACTTTCATAGTTATCTATCTATCTATCTATACACACACATTTAATTGAATGGAATGAAAAGGTCATGCGTTATAGCGTTAAATTGTAATATTGGAATACTACAGCGGGAGTCAACAGGGATCAAAAGAAAGTAAGTGTCTGAGTCATTTTTAATTTTCTTGGCTTCAAATTGAATAAAAGACTTGTAAATTACCCAGAGACCAAATTCCCATGGTGCCTCCTACAACGGGTAGAATGTTCAGGGATGTTTCAGGGCTGGGAGATTAGTAACCCCTAAGTCCAGGATCCCTTAGGGCAGGGGTCCTCAAACTGTTTACACAGGGGGCCAGTTCACTGTCCCTCAGACCGTTGGAGCACCAGACTATAGTTAAAAAAAAACCAAACTATGAACAAATTCCTATGCACATTGCACGAATCGGCTACTAAGTAGGACATGCAGAGGCAGCAAAAACACCCTGAGGGTGGGATAAATGTCGTCAGGCCACATGTGCCCCACGGGCCACAGTTTGAGGATGCCTGCCTTAGGGGGTTCCTGGGTGCACTGGGGATGAAGGTCTCTACTGCTCCTCAAAAGGAGAAATGCTGTAACTTCTGGCATTTCGGCCCACTTTCCAATCACTTTACAAAACTGTTCCAGGTGAATCAGGGTTAGAAGGGAAAGTGTACCATTCTCTGGCCACCATTCTCCTTTCTCAAATAAAGTTGCATAGTGTATCAGCTTTTGTTTGTCTAGCCTCTGTGTCAACTCTATCCCAATTGGACAGGATTCATGCAAGGGGGCAATTCCTGAGTATGAAGCTGCTAAGTCCCATCTAGAAAGCACAAAAGAAGGCTATGTAGAGCTTGCTGCCTCAAGGTCAATAAACCCCACTTGAGAGCGAGCCCTTTATTGCCCTGAATCTGTTGCCTCAGGAAGATGCCCCAGCAAGAAGTAAGGGATCAAAGACAACTCACTGAGGTCGACTTTAAGTCCAACCATTATTCTAGACAAGCTAGGAGAACCACTGCTTGGAATGGCCCCACGGCCCTCCAAGATGCCTGCTGGCGGGAGCAGACTCTCAAATCTCTGAAGGGAAGGGGCATCTGGAAGCTCAGGGAACCTTAAGGGAATTGGAATTTCTGTCTGGAACATCGTGGCAGTGGAACTGTGTAGTAAGAGCTTTCCCCAAAAGTGCCTTAAGCAGCAACACTGAAAGCCTAAAGGTAACAGTTACACAGGAAGGGTTCCATATGCCATTGGCCTAAGCCTGGGCCACGGAAAACCAGCCTGTAACAAGGAACAAACCTACACTGGTAGAACACTAACACTATAACGCCTCAAGTTTTAAATTCAGGAAATAATTTTAAACATTTTTATTCTTTACTTTCATAGTTATCAATATGTATATATGGCATTCAAATATATAAAACGTGCAATGTTTTTGAAATGTAACCAAATTGTCACATTGATAATTTATAAGTTTGGTACTAGATAAGTTTCAATTAAATGTTATAAAAATGTTGTGCTGGGCATTATAGGGCTAAAGCAGCTTGTTTGAAAAGCCAGGAGAAAGGGAATGGAGGGGAAAAGGGAAATATTTGGCTCCCAGGACAAGGCAGGGCTAACTCCCAGGTCTATTCAACCAGCTCCCTAGGCAGTGCCCTTCCACATGTTTGGGCTGGTGGGCACCATCTTGGCCAGGGTCACAGGCCCCGTTTCCCCATGGCCACAATGGCGGCTATATAGGATCTCTGGGAAAAGCTTAAACAGCCTTGACAAGAGTGAAGCCATTATGAGCTGACAGAAGGCACCATGTAAAGTAAATAAAGTAGCTATGAACTGTAAATGAACTAGCTGATATAGGGGAGGTAGGCTGTGCAGATGTGCCCAAGGGAATGTCCCAAAGGATATGGATGCTCAGAAGATTCGCGAGAGCGACCAGAGCAGTCTTTGTTCAACTAAGAATGACTAACTGCAACACCCTGCTTCTCTACTCTGCCTGCTTGCACACCTGCACATTGCAAAAGTATAAAAACCTTTGGACAATTAGACTGGGGCTGCTCAGGAAAAAAAACTTTTTCTGTTGAACTTGCCAGCGGTCGGAGTAGTTTTCTTTCTGGGAATGGAGAGTGGCTACAACATTTCGAGGTGCACCGAGATCCAATTGCCACTGTCTGGGCTTGCTTAGAAAGGAAACCTCCTTAACAGGAGTGCTCTCCCCAGAACTATGGATTTCTGATTTCTCTAGGCCAGGGGTCCTTAAACTCTTTAAACAGGGACCAGTTCACTGTCCCTCTGATCAGTTGGAGGGCCGAACTATCGTTTCAATAAAACTATGAACAAATTCCTATGCTTCCTGCACATACCTTATTTTGAAGTTTAAAAAAAAACACACAAACAAACGGGGCACAAACACTCGGCGGACAGGATCAAGGTCCTCGGCTATCCGCATGTGGCTCACAGGCTATTGTTTGAGGACCCCTGCTCTAGGCGCTCACAAAGAGAATGTAGTTTCAGCCCTAAAGCCTGGAGACTCCGCAATTTGTTTAAAGGTGATTGGACAGAAGGAGTTCCTGATTTGCCCATGCAAGACTCGTTTTCCCTTCCCCTATTTCTCAGAGTTCATAGTTATGTTTATGGGGAACCAGGACATCCCTATCTGATCCCTAAAATTGATGCGTGGAATGACATTGCCACTAATAAGCCAGCATAAACAAAAGACTTACTTCCTCCTGCAACAGAAAGGGTTCTTGTTTCAAGATTTCAGGAAACATGGCAGGACCAGAAAAAAAATAGACCCAAGGTCCTAAAACCACTAAGGTGGAGGCTGCCCTTCCCCAACCCCTCCCCATACCCCTCTGTCTCGGCTTTATTCCTTTTTGCAGGAGGACTCTGGGAGTGGGAGAACTAGCTTACGACCCTTCATTATCACTGCCACCCTGTCAGGTGCATGGGGCTGGAGAGAGAGAAATACTCATAACTCCTTTCTGAGTCCACACCCCAACATACACTAGGGCTGGTATGGGATCTCGACCGCCCCACCCCCCAAGAAGGATGATTTGGCAGCAGCCATTCTACACTCAAGGCAAGCAGCCCCAACACCTGGGGAAGACCCCTGAGTCCCTTTTTGGGTATATATCCCCTTGTATTCCAGTGATTTGTATAATTGGAATCAACAAAATCCCTTTTTCTGACAAAGCAGGTCTGATTCCTTGATAGAAACGGTTTTCCATATGCATTAGCCCACCTCCAGAAATTGCCAGCAACTTCTCCAGGTGCTGTTCACAACACAGGTACAGTAGCCCTGCCAGAGAGAGGCCCAGTAAGCAGTCAATGGACATGATGGTCAGACAGCAGGCACTCCCCATGTGAGGGAAACTCTTTTTGCCACTGCACGAAAAATGTGAGATCCAAACTCCTTGCAAGGCACAGAAGGCCTAACCAGGTATCACCAGTTTCTCTTGCAGGCCCTCAGTGGAACAGCTAGAAAACCTATGAATTTATCTAAGGTCAGTGAGAATTTTCAGGCTCTTACAAGAGAATGTCTGCGTGCCTTTTTAGAGTGACTGATGGAAGCCTACGGGCTTTATATCCCTAACGGCCTGGAGGCCCCGAGAACAGGAGGGCAATAAGTATTGCCTTTATTACTCAGTCTGCCTCAGACATGAAAAAGAAGTGGGAAGGGTTTGACGGGAAAAATCTTAGTGATTTGGTACAAGTGGCTCAGCGGGTGTGTAACAACAGAGATGATCCTACCACGACAGAGACAAAGAAACTAGTTAAAATACTAGTAATTGCCATGAGAGACCCCAGAGACTCAGGAAAAGGAGAGCATGGCCCACTTACGGAGAGACTGACCTGTGGGCACCGCCAAGCCATGGGGCAGGATCAATGTGCCTACTGCAGGAAAGAAGGACATTGGAAAAATCAGTGCCTTGAATACCCCAGGAGAAGCAGACAACCCTCCAATAGAGAGGACGGGCCTCATCCACACCTAGAAAATACCAAGCAAGAGACAATAATGCTTGAAGAAGCTGAATGAAGGTGTCAGTGCTCTGTTTCACTTGGTCCCCAGGATCCCAGGCTAACTGTCCAAGTAGGAGGCCAGCCAGTCAATTTCTTAGTGGACACAGGGATTACCTTCTCAGGTTCAGAAAAGAGTACAGGCAAATTGTCAAAAGGAAAGATTTGAATTACTGTCAGCATATGATTGCTTCCAAAAATAACTCACACCAGAAGATTTGCATGGAGGTTAGGTGGGTTTCTCAAGACATCATGATAAAAAATATCTGTCTGCCCTTTGTCCCAGTTAGCCATATGATTTTTATGGCACTGGCCCCTGGCTTGGCTGTTGAGCCATGGAAACTGTTTTTGCAGGACGTGAGGCGGTGGCCTGTGGCCATCAGTGGAAGGACAAAATCTCCACAGTGGTCTTCCTGTTTCAATTTGGAGCCACCTATATCACCTCTCGGACATTATTGTTGTCCTGGGCTCAGAATCGCCACCCCAGGTCTAGAAGGCACCTAACAGATCCACACTATTTGAATCAGGCTCTGGTTAGCCCCTATCGATCACTTGGTGACATGGGAGTCTGGACAATGGAGTACCTTTACTTTTCGGATCAGAAAACTAACTCAAAAAAACACAGGTGTTGACCCAGAGGCACACAACTGGGTAAAAACAAAGCCAAACTTACAACCATTTTCTGGAGCCAGAGTTCTGAGCCCCTCGTGGCTGTGCCCAGCCGAGCAGTCCCTCTCTCCTGGACACACCAAAGATCTGAGCAGATATTCCCCACAACCCCTCCCAAAGATTTTATTTCAGAGGATAGCATTGAATTTGCATCTCCTGGACAGAGACATTATCTGATCAGAGCACACAGAGATGAAGGGGAGAAGGGGAGAGTGGAGCACATCCTGTCCCACCAGACCTTGAGGATGATGTTCCCACTCAGAGAAGTCAGTTCACATAGAAGACCACATGGCCAGCCCCACGACGAGACACAACGTCCCTCAAAGACCCATAGCCCTAGAGGGGACAACACTGGAGACACAGTGTGGGAATTACCCCCAAACTGATCTCGCTACACCGAGGCATAACACTAAGGGGGTACAGCAGAAGAGCAAGTAAAAGGAGCAGCAAGATCCCAAGGAAATGCTAAAGGTGGACTTTAGGGTCAGGGTTTGGTGCCCCAAAAGACTGGACTAGAAAACACTTCTAAAGGCCAACACATAGTCCTTAAACTATCTATGAGCTTTTCTATCTTGTTGACCTTTGTTTTCTTTTATTGTAATTGGATTTTTGTTGTTTTGTTTATTTTGCTGCTTGGTTTTGTTCTTTCTTGTTTTTGTGCATGTTATTGCCTCTACAGGTCTGTCTAAATAAGATAGGCTGAACGAACAATCTGGAGGAGAAAAAAAAACGGAACTAGCACATCCTGGAGGACATGCGAGAGAGGGAGGTGGGAAGAAAGGTAGTGGTGTTAAGAACTCCAGAGACAAGGGAACAAAAAGTGATGGAAATCAGTGGTGAGGGGGATGCAGGAGGCCTGGTAGGGCGTGATCAAGGGTAATGTAACCAAGAGGAATTACTGAAACCCAAAGGAAGACTGAGCATGACAGTGGGCACAAGAGGAAAATCAAAGGGTATAGAAGAGTGAGCTGGGAAGCAAGGGCCAGTTATAGATGTCTAAATAAAGGCATGTACATATATTTACAAAGGGGCATGGGGAAATAGATCTATGTCCATGTGTTTATAGATTTAGTATTAAGGTAGCAGATGGACATAGGGCCTCCGCTCAAGGACTCGTTCATTGCAAGAACATTGTTCTATTAAATTGGCATTAAACGATGCTCACCTTCCCTACACGATCACTGACCACAAAGCGGCTGCATAAGCAAATGTGATGAAGAAAGCCGATGGTGTCCAGCTACCAAAAGATATAGCGTGTGGGGTCTTAAAGGCTTGAAGGTAAAGAAGCAACCATCTAGCTCAGAAGCAACAGAGCCCACATGGAGGAAGCATACCAGCCTGTGTGATCACAAAGTTTCAAAGGGATAAGGCAACAGGCATCATGAGAACAAAAAAATCTTATCATGGAGAATGAGAGGGGACGGCCGGGTATAGACCCAAAACCTATTTGCAGTGCACTAGACATCCCCTTACAGAAGGATCTCAGAGAGGAGATAAAAGAATACAGGGTATGAGACAGCAAAGAAAAACACAACTTTCCTCAAGTTCTTTTTTTTTTTGTTTTTTTTGCGCACCCCGCGGGCGCCTGGTGCCGCCCCCTCCCCGGTCCCGCGGCGGCGGCTCGGGGCCGGGGGGGGGGGGGGGGGGCGGGCGCCAGGGGAGGGGGCAGACACCAGGGGCAGCGGTGGCGGCGGCGGCTCCCGGCGCCATCTTGGGCTGATCGATGAATTGACCAAAGAGGATCAATTTCTGATCAAGCGAGTTATCAATGGGGGCCGGGGAGTGAGAGGGACTTGCCCCTGAGTCGGCCCCGCTTTCCCTGGCACCCCCCTCCTCCCCTCCGCCGCGGCTCCCCGGCGGCAAGGCAGCCCGGCGCCCCCCCGGGGAGGCCGACCGCCCGCAGCCCCCACCCCCGAGCGAGAGGCCGAGAGAGAAGCCTGACCTGCAGCTGCTGTAAATCAAAGCGCTTCCAATATTGAAACATAGATCCCACATTGGCCGCCATCTTGAGACGTATTGAGACGGAGTGAGAGGCTGATAGAGAGGGGGCTGGAGTTCAGGAGCCGCCAGGAGGCAGCAGGCGGGCGGCGCCAAAACCCGGCCTGGAGCCGGCCGCCGCTGCCGCCACAGAGGAGCGCGGACTCCTCCTCACGGCACCACCGCCGCCAGGGCAAGCCGAGCCGGAGTCGGAGTCTGAGCCCGAGGGCGTGGCGGCCGCTGGCCCAGCATCGCGCGCGGCCGCCCGGCCACGCCCCCCGCCAGCGGCCGAACAAGCGACCCGCCCGTGACCCCCGCCCCTCCCAATCCCCAGCCCCGGCCGGCGGCAACCCGGCTCGACGCGGCACGGCCCCTCGAGGGCGGCGAGAGGGGCGCTGGAGGGCGGCGAGAGGGCAGCCCCGCCGCCCGCCGAGGCCCAGGCCGGGCTCACCTGGCGCGGGGGGGTGGGGGGGGGCGCGGAAGGAGGGGGCCCTGGCGGCAGCGGAGCGCAGCCCCCCTGCCCGCCTCTACGCCCGGGCGCTGGGTGACGGCGACGCGCCGGGGGTCGTCGGTCATCCTGCTGGGCGCCCGCCCGCCCGCGGAGCCGCCGCGACCACCTGCTTGAGCCCAGACCCCCGGAAGGCGCAGGCCTCAGCGCACCCGCGCTTGTGCCCGAAGCCTTGACCGTGGGCGGCCCCGCCAGCTGGGGCCTCAAGGACCCAGCACCCCAGAGCGCCCTTGCTGGGGGAGGGCAGGGGCATGGGGAG
The DNA here is from genome assembly GCF_050624435.1 of Tenrec ecaudatus. NCBI lineage: Eukaryota > Metazoa > Chordata > Mammalia > Afrosoricida > Tenrecidae > Tenrec > Tenrec ecaudatus. The sequence goes on along the minus strand of NW_027458473.1, from coordinate 210,156 downwards.
GCATCAGCCCCTGACCCTCTTGAACTTGCACCCGCCAGCGTCCCACGCTGGGGCCCCAGAGTCCCCGCTCAACACCACCCGGTGACCCAGGGCCCCCTAGCTGTCACCGCCGACTTGGTACTTAGGAGACATGCTCTCTGGAGGCGGTTGAGGCTTGTCTTGTGGCCAATAATCATCTCCTACGCCTTCCTTTCCAGTCACTAATTTGATGTCTTCACTTAAAGAAATGCCCATAAGTTGAGGTTTCAGTGGATAGCTCCTTGAGCTCCCCAGACAACAAGGGGGCCGAGTGTCACCGTCATTATCCTGAGCTGGGAGGGAACACTAGTGTTCCAGAGACTGGGAATCCGTCACTGCCTGCCCACAGCACAGACAGAGCAGGTGCTGGTTATAATTGTTTCTAGACGTCCTGCCATGCTCAGTTGAACGTCAAAGCCATAAACGTTGCCCGACTACAATCAAACTGGAGTACGCAGACATTTCTGCATCATTGCCGGGTGGAAATACACTGAGTGGAGTTGGATGAGATGGCAGCAAGTGCTTAAGGAGGGGGTGCTGTGGGAATACCAACAAGATGACTGCTAGTCTCCGTTTCCTTCTCTCGTCTGCTTTGTGTTTTCTTTCAGGACCAGAAGAAATGATGCATATGTAAGGAAAAAACTTTTCATTTCCAGAGGAGTTTTCCACCCCACAATCTACCCGCAGCCTCCTTTGAGCAAGCCAGTAAAAGCTTTTTTTTTTAACCTGCCTTCTCACTATGACAATTTCCGGAGTTGCTATGTGGCTGTGTTTAAAAGTCCCCCTCGGGATCCAGAGTGCAATCCATATCACAAAGGCATCCTCCCAGTCCCAAATAGCAATGTGACCTCATTTCAGAAGGTTGTTCTTGTTTCCATAGACCCAGAATGGAGTTTAAGCTGTTGATCTTGACTGTGGTTGTCGACTCAGCCTCTCATGGGCACCTCATGGGCAGTGGAGCAAACTGTGCCAATCTGTGCTACCACCAGGACTGGGAGAGGAAGCCAACAGTGGTGGGCCATAGGTCAATGTGTGGATGGGGATGATCAGGTCTTTCTTCATTATTCTGTTTCAGTCTGGAAACACCACTGAAGCCTCAGTGTCGTAGCAACACACAAACCTTCACTGACAGTCTGGGGCACATTGGCTGCAAATCAAACCCGGGTCTTCCCGGTGAAAGACGATGAGAGGTCTACCACTGAAGCACCGTGGCCCTCACCTCAAACCAGGGCAGTCATTTCCGGAGTTCAAACCAGACCACAATGCAGGATGACTGAGATTGCCACCAGAATCTGATACTGATGCAGAAAAAAACCTAACTACCATTTTATTGACTCCCAATAGGACAAAGATCTGCCCCTTTGGGGTTTTGAGACTTTAAATCCTTACAGCAGGGGTCGCAACCTGTGGGTCGCGACCCCTTTGGGGATCAAATAACCCTTTAACAGGGGTCATCCAATTCATAACGATAGCAAAATTACAGTTATAAAGTAGCAATGAAAATAATTTTATGGTTGCAGGTGACCACAACATGAACTGTATTAAAGGGTGGCGGCATTCAGAAGGTTGAGAACCATTGCCTTACAGAAATAGACAACCTCATATTTCTCCCACGGAGGGGCTAGTCAGTTCAAACCCCTGACCTTGCGATTAGCAGGTTAATGCATAGTCCACTACACCACCAGGGCTCCTAATGATATAATAAGAGATACTATTGTTAGATCTCTCGTGGGAGAAATATACCCCAGTCCTTGGCTTCGCGTGAGAAAGAATTCACTCCGCAGCCTGGATTGTGATCCAAGTGAGTTTTTTGAGAGAAGAAGTTTCAGGTTTACACAGGCACCTCAGGGCCCCTCACCCCTGCACAGCTTGCCTAGAAGCTGCTGGAGAGAAAGTCACTACGTGGGCTCCAGGATCCTGCCTTTTCTTTCTTTTCTTAAATCGTTTTATTAGGGGCTCATACAATTCTTATCACAATCCATACATACATCAATTGTGTAAAGCACATTGTACACTCACTGCCCTCATTATTCTCAAAACATTTGCCTCCACTTAAGCCCCTGGCATCAATCAAGTCCTCATTTTTACCCCTTCCTCCCCCATCCCTCAAGAAACCTTGATAATTTGTGAGTGGTGATATTGGGAGGGTAGAGGGAGGGTGGATTGGAAAGAGGAAACCGATTACAAGTATCTACATGTGACCTCCTCCCTGGGGGACGGGCAACAGAAAAGTGGGTGAAGGGAGACATCGGAGAGGTCAAGATCCTGCCATTTCAATTCCTCCACAGGGAGGCATGGTTGATGGTCCTGGTCAACCCCATTGGCTGGATTGAATTCACCTGGCTCAGATGGGCCAATCCAGGTGTAACACCCACCTAGGTGTACCACCCCTTCCTGGCCGGAAGTTTGAACCTGAGCATATGTAATGGATGACCCACTCCCTATGCTAAGCTACCTAACAGTATTTGCAAGATGCCGAGCAATGTTCTAAGCTTTTTGTATATAATAATTCAATTATTTCACTTAAGAAGCCTATGTGTGGACTGTATTCTTGCCTCATTTTACAGATGAAAAATCAGTGGCACAGGATGATAAAGTCATGAGCCTATGACCACACAGTGAGGAAGTGGAAAGGAGAGATTTGAACCCAGGCTGCAGAGTCCATGCCTTGGGTGCCTACAGCGCCACATAGGACACAGGAAAGCATGGAGCAGACTCGGCGTAAGACCTAGCATGTATGTGCTAGGACTGCATGAGAGTAGCTGCTACTCAGATCCAGAAGAGAATACAAGGCTATTGCAAAAATTATTTTTTCCAAGAGAGGGTGGAATTCTGCATCTTGTGCGAAATCCCCCAACCTGCACATGGCACAGCTACTTCAGAAGGTTCCCAACAATGTGTGCTGTGTGGCAAACCTAACTGAGCTCAGGGGGAGCTGGTCTGTGGGTTATGTTACCCAGAAGGTGAGCAGTTTGAACTCACCAGCCACCACTCCAAGGGAGAAAGAGAAGGCTTTCTGCTCCCATGGACTTACAGTCTTTGAAGTGGCAGGGAGCATTTCCATGCAGCCTATGATTAGGATCTAGGAGGGTGAGGGTGGATGGAGTTGGTTGAGACCTGGCTTCAGGGCATTTCCCAGAAGGGCTTCCTGCAGTGACTCTGCCTTCAGGAATGTCTGGTGACCCTGAGGGCAGCAAAGTCCTAAGCACACTCAGGCAGTGGTTCTCAACCTTCCTAATACAGGTCCTTTTGTTGTGGTGACCCCCCCCCCCGACCATTAAATGATTTTCTTGCTACTTCATCACTGTAATTTTGCTACAGTTATGAATTGGACGAGCCCTGTGAAAGGGTCATATGACTCCCAAAGGGGTCGCAACCCACAGGGTGAGAACCACTGCACTAAGGGTTCCCCTTCCGGGCAGCTCTACCAGTGTCTGATGTGCATAGTTCTGTGAGGTGAGAGAAATGAACTCAGTGTCTGCTTCTGGTGACAGTTGATGTGGGTGGGCTTTCTCCCTATGTCAAATCCCTCTCAAGCCATTTGTCACCACAACAGAGGGAACCACACACATAAAGCAAGAAGAGGAGGCAGCATAGCAGGACGGTAAGCAGAACAAAGATTGAATAAGCACAATTCACTTCAATCATGAATCGGGTGCCCTTGAGATGTGAGGAAGACCCCAGTCTAGTGACATTAGATCAGGTTTAGGGATTGAGTGACGGGACCCTCTTGGCTCTCCTCAGCCCCTATCTTGCTTTCCCATTGACCCTGCCCCTTACATCGTGATTGGTCCTTATTCCAGCATGATGGTTGGTTTCATAATCACAACATGTGGGAATGTGTTAGTCGATAGGTTATACAGGCACAGTCTCTGGAATGGGTAAGTGAGGAGGTGTGACTGGTGACATGACTGGTGGAATGGATCATGTGAAGTGATTTGAGATCGTTGTTCAGACCTGATAGGTCATCCAGGCCTCTAGTTGATCCTGGCAGTACTCTAGTTTAAGGAAACAGAATGTTAGGCATTTAAGTCATATTTAAGCTTAAATTTTGAGCAATAGGCTGTGGCTCACAGTGAGAGTCTATGTGGAGACCCTAAATCCATTTTGAGGGGCCACACATTCAGCCACCATTGAGTTCTTTCCTACTGCTGACCGGCAGTGGAAAGCTTGCGTCCACTCCCCGGGCCAGACTCAGCGATATACGGTCGTGTGCACATCCCAATGAAGGTCCCGCTCATGCTCTCACAGGCCCTCCCGCAACTCCATGAATTGATCCGTCTTCAGGGACAGTTTTGTGACAAAGGTGTTTGTTTTCCATGTCTCATTTAAGCTTTCAGGAGCTCAGGTGGTGATGCTGGATAGTGTTGGACTATTAACAGCAAGATCGCTGGTTCGAAGCCACTAGTCATTCCACAGGAGAAAGATGAGGTTATTGCTTCCTGTAAAGGTAGCAACTTCAGGATCCCTACACAGAGTCACTATGAGTCAGAGTCAGCAGGACAGAATGAGTGTCATTTTATTTAAGTAACTGTGGCTGTGGGTCCTTCCGACACCATTGTGGCCTCATGCGGATGCTCTCCTTCATCCAGAACAGCGGTTTGTGTCTTTTTCTTGTGTAAAACATAGCAAAGGAGTTCCTAATAAAATAAAGTTGAATTGGGAGTCTTTTTTCCCTCAAACAAAGTAAATCCATAAATAGAAATGAGACTATGGTGCTAATAACCAGTTGGAGAGTTGAGAGAGCTGAACTCTCAATCCTGGTAGAAACCCATTGTGACTTTAAAAACTTGCTCAAGGTCATCCATAGCCTATGAGGTTGAGTTGAGCAGACACAAAACAGATGTGTTGGGGAGTAATTGTGTACATTAAGTAAACAATTTATCTTTCTAAAGATTCTGTCTAAAACTTACTTTAAATAGTAAGTTTTCCCCTGGGCTAGGGAAAGGTCAGGGAGCTTAACCCCCTAGTATCCACCCCCTCTCAGCATTCATCATGTTAGGCCAGAGGAGCCAAATCACACCCACTACCCAGGGAGCACTGCTTCCAAAAGCCCATTGCCTGTGCCGGGGCAGAGGGCAGGTACCCGGACCAGAAATGCTGACAGAGTGGAACCAGCGGGCTCAGCCCCCAGCTTCCTGAGAGAGCAGCTGTGATGGTTCACTTTTGGACAAATGTCAATGCATGACTTGGGCAGCACGAAAAGCAGATGTGCAGAGGTTGTTCGCTGTATTCCAGAAGTTCACACACTCCCCGCAGGCTCTTTGGTGGCTTCCACCTTCAATCCCAAAAGGCCACTGCCGTCCAGTGGATTCCAACCACAGTGACCCTATATGGAGTTTTCAAGACTGTAAATCTTCATGGGAGCCAGCAGTCTCATTGTCCCCCTTGGGACAGGGAGCTAGCAGCCCGTTTCACCTCCAGGACCCCTTCCTCTCTAATTCTGGATCCAGTCCCTCCAAATATCCTGCCCTGCCCTTGTCTAGGCTTCTTAAATGCGTTCCATGCTGCTTATGTTAGTCTGGGTGCCTTAGCGAAACAAATCCACAGAAACGCGTATGTATAAGAGAGAGTTTTATGTAAAGGGTGAGTGCACATCAGGAAAACATGCCCGCATTTGCTTATGCACCCGCTTTGTCTTCAGCGATCTTGTCGAGATAGGCTGGTGGCTTCTTCCATGTGGGCTTTGTTGTTTCTTAGCTAGATGGCCCCTTGTTTATCTTCCAGTCTTTAAGACCCTGGACACTATATCTTTTGATAGCCGGGCCCAGGGTGCTTAACCACTACACCACAAGGGTTCATTAGCTTGTGACTTATCTCCTGCCATTCACACTAGATGCTCAAAATAGCAGGAAACCAGGTTTCTCCTTTGTGGCCACACCAGGTACTGACAGAACCAAGAACAGAGAAATGCTTAGTTATATATCTTGACTATCATTAGCATATTATATGCCTGGCAATATGTAAGCCTTCGCTCCCCTGACCTCTCACAGTCTCGGTAAAATGAAGCTAATAAAAGTAGTGCTCTCACAAGCTTGGTAGGAGATTAAACAACTCACATAAGGGTACACAGCCTATCAACGAGGAGGCGAGATGAGGCAGTGTGTGGCTGCTGAACCCACACCCTTCACAACACCTGCATTAAAATGACTGAGGGCTATGAGGAACCAGACAGAAGCAGGTTCACACCCCAGATTGAGTCAATTTAACTGCCTATTGTGCCTGACCCTTCTATCTCTGATCTTAGAAATGGGGTTAACAACAACAAAACACTGTAGAAGAAATGTCCAGCAGATGACAGGCACGCGATTAAACAACAAAAAATAAATCACTTAAGTTGAAATTCGAACTCCTGGAAACCCCTCACACACGTGCAGAAAAGGATTGAGCCCATACGGTGTTTCCAGTGCCCCCGTCATTCCCCCCTAAAATGAGCATTTGATAAGGTAATGCCTGGATTGTTCCAAGCCCAAGACTGTGGAGAACTAAAGGAAAACCCAGCATTATGAATCTTTGAGCACAGCCCTGCTGGGAAACCGCCCTGCAGTCACTTGTTGATGACTGGAGGAGGGACAAGAGTAGGGAGAAGAACGAGGACTGAATGTGACACATAAGCAGGGATGGCCTACATTCCATAAAGGAAAAAACTCAAGGTCTGCTTTTCTGGTGCCGGAAAGTTAAAACCCATCTGGTGCAGTTGAAAAGGTGTGTGTGTGTAGTGGGGGGGGGGGTGTTAGGGAGGAGGGGCGATGAGTCCAAAGGATGAACTCCATCTGCAATTGTGTCCTCAACTGCTTTCCCCTGCTAGCCACACGATATTTGTGGCTGGCCTGCCCTGCTTTTGTTATCAAGCCCAGAGAGGGCAAGAGACTAGCTCGAAGCCACACTGCAACTTGGCAGCAGAATCAGGCCGAGAACTCTGGATGCTTAGAAAGCTTCACACAGACCTGAGAAAGTACCAAGGGAAGACCTGTTCGCTAACTGGGCAGCACTCACTGCATGCCAGCGCTGTTCCAGTGCCCCAGCCAGGGCATTGCTCCCTGTGTCTGTGTGTCTTCAGTGATGCACACAGGTGACGGATTGGCTTTTAATAGCATGCTTGGAAGGTTGAGGCCACCCAGCGGCACCTAGAAAGAAGGGCCTGCAAATCTACTTCAGACCAAGCAGCCTTTCCAGACCCTGGGGAGCACAGTTCTTCTTGGACACACAAGGAGGCCAGGAGTTGAAGTTGATTCCATGATGTAGTTGATTCCATGGTTCCCGGTTGTAGCTATACCTAGAGTCCCATCCACATTCATGTTTATATCTCTTCACTCCATGGGGTGTTCATGGCTCCAACTCTTCTGAAGCAGACCACCAGGATTTTGTTTAAGAGGCCTCTGGATAGGTTTGAACTGCCAACCTTTTAGTTTGTAGCTGAGTGCTAAACAACTTGTGCCATGCCGGGTGCTAAGCTCAGAAACTCAGTCGGTGCTTCATGATCTCAGTTGGAATTATAGAGAGGGTCAGTGATGACCCATTGACTGCTGGGTAATTGTTGATGTAGTCTCCCTGTGCAGACATGTAAAGTACCTGAAAACTTAAAATCCAACTCATTGAGTGCATCATCCTGCCGTGCGCCAGCCCAGCAGCATGCTCTGCTGGGGACATTTGGCCATGCCTGGAGACATTCTGAAGAAGGGAGTCCCACTGCCATCTAGTGGGCTGAGACCAGGGATGCTCGCTTAGCATCCTGGTGCAGGGAACAACACAGCCCCACAAGAACGATGTTGGCCAAAATGTCAGCAGAGCTGCCACTGGGAAAATGGTCTAGTCCAAGCGCTGACCTTCGTAGAGGAAGAAAGCCAATCCAGAGCAGCTAAGTGACCTGCTGTGGGTTGCACAGCCTGATTCCAAGCCCAGTACTATACCCAAAGCTGTTACCACGCCCAAAATTAAACAGCAATAGCTGCCCAAAGGCCTCTTAGTTTGAGGACCAAGTAAGACAGTAAATGAGAAAGCCCTTTGACAAATGTGGCATGCTGCACAAACATGAGATGTTATTACCCAGGATCTTTTGATATATGTAAATAGATCTTGTACCAGGTCAGTTAATTTTCCAACTGCTCTATCTGAGCTTTCAGATGGCAGCACCTCTGTCCAACCCAGGAAAGGACTCCTGTGCAGGCTGAGCAGCCCTGGAAAGCCTCATGCCTGGCTTCTCCCACCCCTCAGCTAATCTCCAAGTGATTAATAAGGGCTCTCACTATGTTGTGCCTCCCAGCTGACAGATACTAGGCTATCAAAGCATTCGTATCACCTCCTTGATGCCTGAGGAGGAATATAGTTTCATGTGTGAGAGTGCCCCAACCCGCGGGACTCAGTTATTCGAGGGGTTCCAAGGAGGACCCAGCCTGAAAGAGAAACGGGCGAGAGAGAGGAGCGAGACCAAGCAGATTCTTGTCAAGGTCTGAGTTTATTGCTACACAAGCCTCTCTATAAAGGGTGAGGCAAACAAGGGAGTTCAAAGGGGAGATAAAAAAAAGGAAGGGCGGGGGTGTAGAGCACACAGGGCAGGCGGCCGCAAGTCTGCAGTTGGAATGTCCGGTGCTGGAGCAGACAAGGGTGGGCCATCTGGTGTGTGTCAGGGTAAGATAAGGTTGAGGTGACGTGGCTTTAGCCCTGCTGGGCAGGCAATATGGCCTTGGTTTTGTCAGGCTGATTATGCCCGGTTCCCAACATGAGAGAAGCCAGGAATATCTCCTCTCACAACTGTGCAGCAAACGAGATCAGATCTCCCAATCTGATTTTCAGCCCTCCTGTCTTTCCAAGTGAAGTGGATGGTCCATTTCACATTGTCTCAAGTCTTTGCACATTGCATGCCAACATTGCGACACAGGGCGCGGCTGTGGGTCTTAGTAGACAAAGCCCCCACCCAGAACCCTGCCCTCAGAGCTCCTTGGTCACCCTGCACAATGCAGGTCCAGGCCGGGCTCCACACTGCAAGGCGATCAACCCTGACCCTCCAGTGTGGCCGTCCTCACACGCTCCCACATCCACCTAGAAGGACTGGAGATGAGAGATTCCGGAAGCTCCCTGCCTCATCTGCCTCCCTCCCCAGAGCGACAGAGCAACTGTAACTGATTAGGCAGGATGCAGCCTCGTTCCCAGTCCCCACCCTCTCTGGGAAAGCAGGGATGTCTGGCACCTCATCCAAGGCCTTTCCCCTGTGATCTCATTACTAAGGAGCTGCTCCTCTACCGCCCACCTCCATCACCTCATCTACATATGGGGGAGATGAGTATGTCTTCTTTGCTGCTCCTTCCCTGAGTCCACCCCAGGAGCTCCCTGAACAGATCACCAATCACTTCTCATTACACCTGCAGCAGCCGTCAGATACTGCTGAACAGAGACAGGCGCCTCCCCTGCTGCTGCCAGGCTCCAGTGCACATGTGCACACACACGTGCACACACATTGTACAGGCACACTCACATGGACACACAAGCATGCACACCCATGTGCACAAACTTTGTTCAGAGGTGGGAATTCTGCCCATTTTAGCCTCTAATATTGCAATCAGAGAGTGATAGAACAATGAAAGATGAAGGTGGATGAAGGAAGATCTATTTATTCCCTTACTTGTTACATAACCATTCAGGGCTCTTTTTTTATCCGTACAAACACACCACCACACCATCAACAATCATCAAGTAGATGTCATGTATGCAGTGCTGCCCTATTCAAGGCGGTGCTGAGTATGTGAGGAGGATTCTCTCTAAAGCACAGCTCTGAGGAAGTCTGTCTCCTTCGCACTTTTACACACACAGGGTGAGGAGCCTGCAGGAGGCTCCGTGCGTTGGGTGAAGCCACACGATGAGTGAGGAGACCGAGTGTGTAGCCAGGGGAGTGAGAGCGCAGAGTTCACCACTTCACCACCATGCTGGTGTGCACAATCGATGAAAGGGTGGCTGCCAGCAGCAGGACAGAAAAAAAGTAAAGCATGTAACTTGTGGTTTTATCTCTGGCTTACTTCCAAAAGGAATTGTTTTTGTTGTTCTAAAAAGCTTTATACCGAGAAAAAAAAAAGAAAGAAAGAAAGCTTTATACCTCTATAAAAACAAAAGGCTACTGCTGTCAAGCACCTTCAGACTCAAGCCAGAGGAGAGCTCTCCCAGTGGGCTTCCAAGCTGAAAATCTTCACAGAAACACAGTACCTCCTGTGGAGTAGCTGGTTGGTTCAAGCCAGCAACCTGGCAGTTAACAAGTACGTCCCTTGTACCTGTAATACCTGTATAAAGTGTATTAAATATGAACTACTCCTGGTGTGTAATTTTAAATTGAATTATTGTGCCTGGAACTTTTTTTTTAATAGCTAAGAATGGTGAAATGAGACTCCTTTAGATGTTATGATAAGAATACACACTACACAGGGCTTGGACCCAACCCAGCTTAATTCAAAGGAAGGCAGATTTATTTTCTTCTGCTTCCCAGAAGGTTCCCCAGCAGAACGTGTGTTAAACAAAATTGTTTAGCTATGGAAAAGAGCAATCTCCTCTTGGGAAGATCCTGGTAGAAGGGGGCTTTGGTTACATATCCAGCTCAACCCAGCCCCAGAGGCCTCGTCATGTTTTATTTTGTTTTGCCCTTGACACTGATTGTCTTGGGAACTGTGGCCCCCGAGCAATGGCCAGGAAGTCAGGTCTTCTTGATGTAAATCCTCTAATATCCCCTACAATGATTTTCAGTGCCAATGGTAAGGCCCGCCCAGTGGCTGCCACATGCCCCTGAGCAAACACGTCAGAGCAGATGAGAGCATGAGACAGCATTTAAGAGAACGGTAGGCTGGCCTTGACTTAGCTGTTTGGCCTCTCCTCAGAAGTCATTTGTGACACTGACTGTCATGGGTTTCATTAAGAACAAGTCTATCTCTACCAAAGAAAACTGCAAGGTAAGAGGACTTTCAGCTCCAGCTACATATGTCTCCAAACTTACTTACATATTGTCCTGTTTTCAGAAGAAAAAAAATTTACTCAGTGCCTCCCGGGCAAATAAAAACTTTGGTACTACAACCTACAATCCCAGATAAAGTGTAGGTATCTGCTTTGGCAGCTCCCCTGGATCGAGCTGCTCCGGTAGCTCTCCACAAAAACCCTGTGAAGAGATGATCAGGCAGGATAGCCTAGTCTGTTCTGCAGAAAGAAGCTACCCCTGAAACCTCAGTGGCTTAAAATCTAGAAGTTTATTTCTTGTTCATGCAAATTCTGACGCTGGAAGGGCAATTCTACAGGGTGTTTGTCCTGCACACCGTCCGTCAGTGATTCGGGCTGCTTCACAAATATGGTGCCACCAGATCAAAAGGTGGATTCCAGGTCATCACAGAAGAGGAAGAGAGAAGTGGGGGTTGTGGATCAGTCTTTACATGCTTTGACACTTTAGTTGACATAGATCGCTGGATAGGGCTGCTTATATAAAGGTTATCAGTTCAAACCCACCTAGCTGTACCACAAAACGAAGGGGTCATCTGCTTTCATAAAGGGTACAGCCTAGACAACCTCATGCAACAATTGTACTCTGTACCACAAGGGGTGAGCATGAGTCAGAACTGACTTGAAGGCAACAGGATTTGGGGTGTTTTTGTTTGTTTGTTTGGTTGGTTGATTGGTTTGGTTTGCTGAGTGGGAGGTGGTTCTACCTACAGCATATTAATCTGAAGTAGTCACTTTAGGTTTTTTTGTTTGTTTTTTGAGAGATGTGGAAAAGCTCATTGGCTTTAATGGGGAATTAACTCTGCCGCAGACGGCCTCCTCAAAATTTCCCTCCCGCTTCATAAACTAGCAGAGATTTTCAATGAAGGAGCCTGCAGGCACCCGCTGGACATCTCCTTACAAGGTCAGTCCTTTGGAGCCACTGGGAGGGAGAAAAAAGAGACTTCTATTCCTGTAAAGAATTCCAGCCCCAGAAATCCTCAGGGGGCAATTCTGCCCTGTCCTCTTGGGTCGCTATGAGTCCGAATTGAATTTATGGCTATGAGTTGAGTTTTAATTCCATTCACTTACTGCTATTGACAGATTGCTAGATTAGGGCTTGTCTTCCCAAATGCCAGCACTAAACGAAAATGAGCTGTCCGGGCCACAACAAAGGGGTTGGAAATAAATCAGGCACACTCATCAGATACCTATGGCAAAATTCAGAACTGAGCATGCTCTGACCCAAGTCATGTAGACCCAGGTGGAAGGTCCACCTGGTCATACAGAATAGGACTTCACAAAATTGCACCAAAATCAACCAGTACGATCGACCAATGCCCTCCAGTGGTGTTGGGAGGTGATAGAAGTAGGCCTGGGCTCCTTGTCGCCCTCCCTTGTTCACGTGCTCTGCAAGTGGAGGGTGAGGCCCTTGGGGGTTCCTGCCGTGGCTCCTCAGCTGGTTCTGCACTCCTGCTCAGGTATTCCTCCCATGAAACCGCCATATTCAGCTGCAAACTTTCCCCACCCCTGCCATGCAGCCCGGCGTGCTTTCCGGAGATAGTGGGGACTTTTGGGGACTGCGATACCTGAAACTTTCTTTCATAACATTCACTTGGATTTACAAAAGTGCTTCTGCCATATGAATTCTTTCAGCGTTGCTAAGCAAGAACTGAGGTCAACCACCCCAGAAACCTAACACTATCAAGTCGATTCTGACTTATATCAATCTAGGGGGTCCTCAAACTATGGCCTGCGGACCACATGGCCCTCAGAGGACATTTATTCAGCATGCCGGGTGTTTTTGCCCCTTTTTTTTTTTTACTTCAAATTAGGTATGTGCAGTGCGCATAGGCATTTGTGCATAGTTTTATTTTTAAACTATAGTCCGGCCCTCCAGCGGGTTTGAGGGACAATGAACTGGCCTCCTGTTTAAAAAGTTTGAGGACCCCTGAAAGGACAACGTAGAACTATGCCTGTGGGTTCCCGAAGTTCTAAATCTTTACAGGAGCTGAGAACCGCATCTTTCTCTGTGAGCCATAGCGGATTCCAACTGGCTGGCCTCATGGTCACACACATTCCACCAGGCTCCTTGAGCCTTAACTTGATAATTTAATGAAACGATACTTCTCCAAGTCACACTGTATCAAGGTCTATAATCTTGCTATTCTAATATCAAATTTAAAATAAGGAATATAGTTAAGCTCCAAATCCATAAGCAATAAGATCATTGAATCTCTTTGGACACTATTACTTAAAAAAAGAAAAAAACTCTGTCCAATTATTTTCAGCACAGAAAAGCTTCCAGTGTTTACAGCTTAGTATTTAATTGCTTTTTCTCTTCTTCTTTTGCATTGGTGAATCATTTTGAGCTTATAATAATGTCAAAATAAATAGTTTCCAGAGCCTCCAGGCATTCACTGTGTAATGATCATTTAAAAGATTTCTTGGTTAGAGGGTCCTCAAAAGAATAAAAGGCGTGTCCGCATCCCTGGTCATTTCTATATTCAAAAGAAGAAATTGCTCATCAAATGCTACAAGCCAATTTCTTTCTTCAGCCAAACTGCCCATTTTAGCATCACTGAATTAAGCAAATGGTTCTACATTTCAAAGTCAACAATGATACTCTTTTCCCTTTAACACGAGCATCTTAAACAGCTCAAAAAATAGTCGAGCTCTTTATTATGGCTTTTCCTGAGAAAGCTGTTTCGTTGTTTATTTTATTTATTCATCTAGACTTTCATGTTAAGATTTGTGTATTTTAAGTTCTGCTAGTCAGGACATTTTAAATGGAGCCAGATTTTTTTTATACTTTGTCTTTTAAAATGTAATGAGACTGAGCAGTACATCCGTTAATAAAATATAAAGTCTTCCTATTTCTGTTTGTTTGTAATTTCCCTAAGGATAACTCTTAATGTAGTAAAACCAAAACCCGCCATAATGAATTACATTTGGTCTACTGGGGGTTGTGGCCAACCTTTTGATAGAAAAATCCAGAGACTCCCTTCTGCATCTCCTTTCCCAACCAAACCCCGGTGGCTGGAGGCTGGAAGGAAGAAAGAGGCTGGGCTGCTGGGGCAGGGTGGGGAAGGGGTAACCTTGCAGATTATTTCAAATTCTACTCTGAAGGCAGAAAGTTATCCAAGTGAGATAGCTAGAGATTCACTTCCTTAGAAAAAGATTGAAATTAATGTGTCCCTTAGAAAAGCCAAAGGAAAAAAGTCGTTATTAATTTAGGCAATTGAAGAACTTTGAAAGCCATGTCTAGTACATAAAAACACCTGTCCCTAGAGCCCATCGGCCTAGGAAACTGAATTTTTATACCATGTAAAATAAAGGAAGGTCATTTCTTAGACTTGCTCAACAGAAGATTGTCATTTTAAACCGGTTACTGTAATGAGAAGCTGGGTTTTCGTAAAAAGGACTGAATGCTTGAGTCAGTGTGAAATGAAATTAGAGATGCATGTTCTGCGCATGGCGGCATTTCCGGAGGAGTCTGTGTTCCTGTGACTGCTCTCGATCTGTCTCGTGCCTTCTGGGAAACTCACAGCGTGGTGCCCACATCTAGTCTCTCGGACTTTCTTGCCAGCTTTGGAAAGGTGTTGAGTCTGTTGGATCTGCTGCACAGAGACAGCATGCAAGTGGACCCTTCCCACATTCCTCAGAGAGCAGCCCCCCAGTGTAAAGCTGTGGGTGAGGTTTGATGACCTTTGCCCCTTCATCATCCCGCATTCTTTGAGGGACCCAAGCGCTCCCCCGAGGCATTACCGGAGAAGCAGCTACCCCATAGTTTCCAGATGGTGGGTATCAGCCTGTGTGCTCATTGGGATCGCCAGAGAGCTGTCCAAAAGACATCTTTGTCCCATCTCCACTGAGTCCGATTTTATTGGCCTGGAATGCAGCCTAGGTGCTTGGATTTTTTTCTCTCTCATAAGTTTTTATTGTGAATTAGGTGAAGGTTTACCAAGATCATCAGTTTTTTATTCAACAATTCATACCCATTGTGTTTTATGCCACTTATTGCAATCTCCACAATATAATATGACTTGTTCCACTCCCTACTTATGTCTTCTGTTTCCCTTCCTCCTCTCTTCCTACCCTTCTGAACTTGGGCCTTGGATTAATACTGCCCTTTTGAGATCAAATGGTTTGCTGTTTTCAGGTTTGCGTGCCTCACTTGTGTAATTGCTCCCATTATAGACCAATCTATTATTTGGCTGAATATTGAACCACAGGTAGGAGTTCATTTTCAAACTTAGTGAATAAGGACCATCGTTTCAGAGGTTCTGTTAGTCCCTATCCAGCCAATAAGCCTGGTCTCTTTTATGACTGTGAATTTTGCTTCACTATCTAGGACCTTTGGATGTGATCCCTTTCAAAGAAGTTGGAATTGATAGTTGGAGATCATCTAGTTATTCTGTGCTCAGAGTCATGAAGTCTAATGTTCATGTGGTCCACTCACCACTCTTTCCTCCAGAGTGAGGGTGACAATACTTGCCACCTAGATGGCCACTTGTGAGCTTCTGAAATCCAGCTGCTACTCACCAGCATGGATGTCGAACATAGTCTTTACAGTCTAGGTAATGACAATTGTTCTTGGTGTCCTTCACAACTATAATCCCCAGCCCCCCAGCCCAATAAAGCACTCCCTCCAGTTGTTCGGTTATGCCTAAGGAGTTTTGATAACTTCATCTTCTGTGTGCTCCGGAATATTCAATTCCCTGGATGGTCAGAATGGTCAGTCAGGGCTCAGAATCTTGGTGTTAAGGCTTCTGGTGAGATCCTGGCACATCAGACACAGAGGTTGTGAGGCTAGAGGATGGGCAGAAGGGGATCATACTGAGTCTAACAAGGAAAGAAAAGGAAATGAAGGATATAAGCAATTAAAAGCAAGCGCATAAATAGATACAAATACACAGATGGCCCTTGCAACATTATTCCCAATCTCGCAAACGTGTCAACGGTCTAAATACCCATCAATAGGTGAATGGATAAGTCAAACATGTTGCCTACGGTATATACAATGGACTACTACTCAGCCATAAAGAGAAATGAACTCTTGACACAGGCTACAAGAGGAATGAACCTCATAAGCATTATGCTGAGTGAAATAAATCAGCTTCAAAAAGGACACATTTTGCTTAATTCCACTTACAAAAAATATCTAGGCTAGGAAAATGAATAGAGACAAACATCTCCCAATTGTTTCCAGGGATAGGTAGGAAGGTAAGTATGGTTGTCACATAATGCCATGTCAATTGGACAAATAAGTGAGGTGGAGTCTTTCTTATACCTATATGAGTGTCCTTGGATTTATTTCTCTAGTCAACCCAGCCTAACCCAGTAGGGCCTGGAGGGGAAGTGCCATCCCTGAGACGATACTGAGCTTCCATAAGGGTGATGACATAATTTTGGAATGGGTAAGGATGATATATGAACAACATGCAGAATGCCACTTAATTATAATCTTGTAGAGTGTGGAAGTGACGAATGTTTTGATGCATGTATATTTAGTATGATTTTTAAAGAGTGTACGCAAAAGAGCAATATGGCAAGTCTGTGTTGCCATTTGCTGTTGCTCAGCTAAAAGCGATTCGGGCCTGTGTAGTTCAAAGGGAACCACAGAGGCTCAGGAGGAAAGCTGGTACCATCTCCAACTGAGACTTGTCTGACCAAATGCAGAGTCTCCCTTCAAGTAACTGACAGGTCAGAGGCAGCTCATCTCTGCTGCAGAAGCAATGATTTGTCTCAATTCCCAGACCACTGTCACAGCCATGTCTTGTTGCTCTCGGTGCCCCCCTTCCCCACCACAATAAGTCACTAGAAAGCCATGCTTCATTTAAAAACAAACAAATAAAACCCTTCTGCCTCCATCCTGGCACTGTTTCAGCTTATTTAGCATCATAACATATGTCATCTGTTTCCCTAAACAATCTAACATGGACATGGCACGATGGGACTGATGAGTTAGGCAAATGAGAACCAGCCTGCCCTCTGAACACACACGATGGCATTTGACTTGCTGTCAGTAGATGCTGTCGCGTTTCTTCTCCTCTTTCATGGAAAATAAATACAGAAAAGAATGAGGACATGAAAAGGGCTGCAAGATGTTTAGCTCTGGTCTTTCTAGAAAGTGTAGAAAAAAAGTATGTGACCCCTGCCTGCCTTTAGATGCCCCACTCCTCTGGCAAACAAGGATTGCACACTGACCATGGACAAGACATCTGGATCTGGGGGGAGGATATAACAATTGCCCCCACCAGCAAAGAGTTTCCAGATTTACGGGACTACACAGGCCAGGGAGCAGCTCATAAAAAGAACAAGAAGAATCACAAAGGAGGGTGTGCTCCAGCACCACTTCGTCCAGCTGCAGGCACATGAAGGCAAAGTTTCTTTTGCTTTCAGTCAAGTTTATGATTTCCGCTGCATCCCTTACCAACACCTTCACGAAGATCTAGGTTCTTGGGTTGTTTCGCTCCAGGGCGGACATCTCCTTGGTAAAGCTTTATGGACAGCTCATGGTCCAAGAATTCCACCTATATGTTTTGAAAGGGGCCACGTTAAAACCCCTGGCTCAGACTTTCAGGACTGGGCACAATACAGCAAACCCACCATGGGGACAGCAGGATTTGGTAACACTCTCATCTCCATCACAACCTGGACCTGGCAAAGCTATTTTCTTCCACTCACCATCTTTCAATCAATATTTACTCAGCTATTAGTTGCTCCCCAGGCTCAGCATCAGAAAAGTGTTCAAACGTTACCGAATTGTCCATCTAATGGTAGAGGTCTGTGCAAGGGATATGAGAGCAAGAGGCTCAGAGATGATCAGTGGGTAACGAGAGAGGGATTCACCTTTATCATTTGTAGAAAGCCCCTGAGGCTTAGTCACATTGGCAGACTTTCCCTGGAGCAAGCAAATAAAGCTGCTCCCGGCTCAGCTCCATTCCTGATCTGGTCTTGCCATGAGACTATCCAGGCTTTGTCCCAACCCCACGTTCTGGAAACCACGAGTGGAAGGAGGTGGATCTTGGGGATACCATGGAAAAGAATGGGCATTGCACAACACTTCATTGTACTCATATGGAGCTTATACAAAGGCCAAGAGATAGAACCAGGTGAGACTGTGAACAGGACAAGGTGATACTGCATGGTTTAAAATCAGAAAAGGTGTACATCAGGGTTGTATCCTTTCACTGTTCTTATTCCATCTGTATGCTGAGCAATTTATACAAGAAGCTGGTCTATGTGAAAAAGAACATGGCATCAGGATTAGAGGAAGACCCAAGTAATGTCATTAGGAATATTTTCTCACTAAAAATTTTAGGTCATGGCATCAAAAAAGTGTCATTTTAACCTAAATGGGTTTTTAGACCAGTGAAATAACAGCGAGAGTGAGTCAGCATTGTGCACAGAATTGAGCGATACTGGTTCTTTGGGAAATTCATAATCCAATACTGACACTGCTGAGATAAAGAATGACAGTGAGGAAGATTCTACACCTGAGCTCTGTGATGGGCCAACGTGGTGCTCTACTCTCTTCAGGAATGGATGAGCCAGCTCCACCAAGATTCCCCTTTACTGGAGCACCTGCTATGTATGTAGACGTTGAACACAAGAACGCTTTGGCGTTCCTACAATGATTTCTGACCGATGAGGTCATCGAAAAATTGATTATGATAGCCCGGAGGTTTACTTTCAGGTTTTAACCCCTCTTCAGTTAATTTCTGTGCATGGGGGAAGGTTTGGGGCTTGCTTCATTTTCCTACATATGGTATCTCAGTTTGTCCAACACCATTTGTTGAGCAAGCAGAATTTGTCCCTTTGGATATTTCTGTGTCCTTTTTCGAAGGCTAGTTTCCTGTTGACTGGTGAATATATGTGTAGCTTTTCTGTTCGAATCCATTGATCTATATACCTCTCAGTGTACCAATACACTGCTGTCCCTTAGGGAAAAACAACAACAAAAGTTGTATGAGCCCCTATATAATGATTTTTTTTAATGGACGATGAACTATTTTCCAGGCCAGCACTATCCTATGTTTGAGCACATTGCTGCAGCCACTGTGTCAATCCATCATGCCTTATAGCCTGCGGTACTCATGTTCAGGTATAGTGTTCTGCCATTCACAAGGTTCACACTGGCCAGTTCTTTCAGAAGTGGAAGACCAGGTCCTCCTCCCTCGTCTCTGTCTGGAAACTGCTGAAGTCTACCTGCAGTGAGTGACCCAGCAGGCATTTGAACTACTGGCTGCAAAATTTCCACCATTACAGCCAAATGCAGGCCACCACAGTACAACAGACAGTAACAGCATCTTAACACCACACAAAGGCTCCTCCCTGGGGAGACCACGTGTTCAGGCAATTGCTGCTGTTACACATGTAAGTGGGGGCTACATGAAGTCGCACCATCTCCTGTGGCCCTTCCAGGAACAGGCCATTCTGCTGTTGTTTCTACTGGACTTAGGCTCAGCTGCCAACCTGCCCTCTGCACGCATTCTTCTCCTTACCCTTCCATGTCACCTTCTCTTTGCCCAAGTCAATACTGCTGGTCAGTCACCTGCTGGTGGATGCTTGCTTCTGAAGTTTCTGAACCACATTTCCCCATGGTTATGAGACATTGCTGCTGCCACTGCGAGCATTTAACAGGTTACTTTACACCTTCAATGAGAAATCTAGGGGAATAGAAAGAAAGCTTCTTCTTTCTCCCAAGGAGTGGGTGGTGGTTTTGAACCGTTTCCCTTGAGGTTAGCAGCCCAATGTGTAACCCACTACACCAGTAGAGCCTTGGTGGCACTGTCCAGCAATTATTAGACTGCTAAATATGAGGTCAGGGTTTCAAACCTACCAACTTCTCCTTGGGAGAACGATAAAGCTGTTCCCATAAAAGACTGACAGCTCCAGAAGCCCTCTATAGGGTGGCTATGAGTTGGAATTTTGCGGTCATTTAGGGCTTTTTGGTGGCATGTGATTTTTTAGGGCTTTTAGGTTGTTTGTGGACGTTCAAGGTGTGTTTGGGGCATTCGGGTGGTTTGGGGTTTTTAGGGTGTTTTATAAGATTTTAGGGAGTGTTTAAGGGATTTAGGGGTGGTTTTTTAGAGTGTATAGGTATTTTTCAGCACAATATGGTGTTTTTAGTGATGTTACAGAGTTCCTTAGGGATTTTAGGGTATTTTTCATATTATATGTGTTTTTTTCCCCCAGCATTTTAGGTTTTCTTAGGGCTTTCATGGTGTTTTCAGGGCATATATGGGGTTTAGGAATGTTTAGGGTTTGGGAATCTTCTAAGGATGATTTTTGGAAGTTTCACATGTTTGGGTGGGCATTTGGTGTTTTTTTGTGGCTTTAGAGTGTTTATGGGATCCTGTCAATTTGCAGCTTTAATTCCGCAAAGAAAAGTCAGACAGCAAGCCAGAAAGGAGCAGGAAATGAAGGGGAAGCCCAGGCCACATGTTACAGCTGCCAAGTCCGGACAACCTAGGTGTGGTCGTTGGCTACCTGGGACCGGGAGTGGGGCTGTGCTCCTGCCCAAGGGTGCTAGGGAGTAAACCAATCTCAGCTGGACGTTTGGCTTTTCTACTAATTAGCCGACTCCATGAACTTTCCCAGGGGCAGCTGGCGAATTGCCAGGGGAACCCAGCTAGACCCCCCACACAAAAGCACAGGGATGGTTACAGGAACAGGAGGTTTCACACAGTGGATGTGCAGGGCTTGGGGTCGGGATTGGGGGCCAAGGTGAGGAAGGGGCAGCAATAAGGCCTGGTCCCAAATAATCAGACACTGAGCAATAAAAGTACAAGGACTGCCAAGAGAACATGGGGACAAAGGATGGCTGGACTTCATTTGATATCTTTGGACGTGCTGTCAGGAGAGACCAGACCCTGAAGGGACATCAAGTCCATGAAGGACATGATGCTTGGCAAAAAGTGGAGGACGGGCAATAAAACAGCTCGAACCAGTGGCTACATCAGTGGGCATAGTAACAATGGTGAGGATGGTTCGAGACCTGGCAGTGTTTTATTTTACTGCTTGTGTTTTTCTAGAACTGTCTTTCCTGGATGCACGAGGAAGGATAACTGTGCTTGTGGGAAGCAAATGCACAGTGGGCAGCGCTTTGGCCAACATAGGTACACCACCGGCACACAGTGCCCCCTTACTTGGCATCCAAAGTGACAGGATTTGTCTTTCCCCAGAGCTCTCCAGCCCTGGGGGAAGCGGCCCTGCCTTCGGCGCACCGCCAGGGGGCAGCACTGCTGCTCTCTCACTGGCTACATCTGTGAGGACCCAGAGAGCAGCTCCTTTCTGCTGCTCTCCTCTCAGACTTCTGCCAGAAGCCTTGGCTCGTCCTGGATCCTCCCTTGATTCCCACTCTGCACCTTTGGGGACGCCCAGCCCATTAACTCTCTCCCATCCTTCCTTGCTGCCTCTTGTCCAGATGCCTGAGCTGGGCTTCAAGTAGTTGTAATGTTATGCTTAGGTGAGATGTGTTCAGCTTGTTTACTGTCTGTATACAAGAAAAGAGTTCAGCCCAAGACATCCACCCTTTTGTTCCTCTATGGAAAGCCTGTTACGTGTCATAGTCTTCTCTCTGTGCAGTGCTTTCCTCTGCTGCTGATGCTTTTACATGAAATAGGACTCGGTGTGTCACCGCTACAGGAAATTATCTCTGAAAAAATAATATGCCCAGAACTCAGAAACAGTGTCAGCTTGCATCTGGCATCATGGAAGCATCATGGGTGTGTTTCCATTCATTCGCTCCTGAGTGTCACATGTTAAACTCAGTGCATAGCATAAACAGCAGCAGGCACAAACTGAGACAAAGCACACCCTTTGCTGTGAAGCACATTCCGACTCCTGGCTGCCCCTGTGCCACAGAGTAGAACTGCCCCGCAGGGGCTCCCTAGCTGTCATCTTTACAGAGGCACATGGCCACACCTCCCTTTTGGGAAGCCACTGGGTAGGTTTGAACTTCAGGGTTGTAGTAGTTGATATTGTAGAGCCCTGGAGTCAGTTCGGATTCATAGGGGCCTGTGCACTAGAGAGAGAAACAAAGCCCAGTCCTGCGCCATCCTCGCACTTGTTACTGTATTTGAGCCGATTCTCGCAGCCACGGTGTCAATCCACCTAAGTAAGGGTCTTCCTCTTGTTTGCTAACCCTCTGCCAAAAATGATGCCCTTCTTGCAGGACTAGTTCCACCATAGTAATATGTCCAAAGTACCTGAGACAACGTCTCCGCATCCTCTTTCAGATCTCCTGCCTTTAGTTTGTCAGCTCACTTCGATGGAGTCGATGCTGAGCCATAGCGACTCTATGAGATCAGAGCAGAACTATCTCTGTGGGTTTCCCAAAGGCTAACTCTATGGGAGTAGAACGCCTCATCCTTTTCTTCTGAGGACTGACTGGTGGTTCCCCACTGCTGACATTACAGTTGACACCCAAGGCATAAGGTACTATGCCACCAGAAGTCCCTTGCCCCTGTGCAATAACCAACACCACCTACACACAAAACCCACCCCTTCTCTGTCAGTTTGATGTATGGTGATGGCTTGAGTTGCTATGAAATTGGAAGCTACTAGGGGGAACCCGACAAAAACTACAATTTTTTCAAAACTATGCATTTAAATTTTTTATCCCCTTCATAGTACTCTCCATTACACTTCACACATTTGTCTAATCTGTGATTACATTCTTGGAAACATTTTTCAAACTCAGCAGTTTGGGTGACACCCTTGTTTTTCCCCCCCTCTTCTGTGTTGTCAAACCACTGTCCTTCATTCATGGAAACAGAAAGAAGTCACATGGATTGAGTTCAGGTGATTAGGATATGAGGGACAAGAGAGGCATGCTTTTTTGGGGGATGTTTTCATACTGTTATTTCTTTTCTCTTTTTTTATAATCAATTTTTGGGGCCTCATACAACTCTTATCACAATTGATACATACATCATATTTGTACATTCATTGCCCTCATCATTCTGAAAACATTTGCTCCCCACTTAATCCGCTGGCATCAGCTGATAATTATTCCCCATCCCTCATGAACCCTGAATAATTTCTAAATTATTATTTTGTCTTATCTTACACTATACAATATCTCCCTTCAGCCACTTTTCTGTTGTCTGTCCCCCAGGGAGATGGTTATATGTAGATCCTTGTAATCGGTTTCCCCTTTCCATTCCTCCCTCCCTCTACCCTCCTCGTATCGCCACTCTCACCACTGGTCCTGAAGGGATCATCCGCCCTGGATTCCCTGTGTTTCCAGTTCCTATCTGTACCAGTGTACATCCTCAGGTCTAGCTAGATTTGTAAGGTAGAATGGGGATCATTTTAGTTGTGGGGGAAGAAGCATTTAGGAGCTAGAGGAAAGTTGTATGTTTCATTGTTGCTACAGTGCACCCTGACTGGCTCCTCTCCTCCCTGCTACCCTTCTGTAAGGGGATGTCCAATTATCTACAAATGAGCTTTGGGTTTTCACTCCACACTCCCCCGTATTCACAAAGATATGATTTTTTTGTTCCGATGATGTCTGATACCTGATTCTTCCGACACCTCGTGATCACACATGCTGGTGTGCTTCTTTCATGTGGGCTTTGTTGCTTCTCAGCTACATGACCACTTGTTTAACTTCAAGCTTTTAAGACCCCAGAATGTATAACTTTTGATAGCCGACCACCATCAACTTCAGTCACCACATTTGCTTATGCACCCATTTGCCTCCAGCAATTGTGTTGGGGAGGTGAGCATCACGGAATGCCACTTTAATACAACAAAGTATTTTTGCATTGAGGGAGTACTTGAATGGAGGCCCAATGTACATCTGTTACCTTAATACTAAACCTATAAATATATGCATATAGATCTATTTCCCCATCGTTATACATAAATATATTTACATATGCACATGCCTTTATTTAGACCTCTATAAATGCCCTTTGCTTCCTACCTCTTTCCTTGATTTCCTTTTACTTTCCGATTGTCCCACTCTCATGTTCAGCCTTCATTTGTGTTTCAGTAATTCCTCTAGGTTACATTACTCTTGGTTACACTCTACCAAGCCTCCTACACCCTCCTCACCATCTATTTGGATCACTTGGTGTTCCCTTGTCCCTGGGTTTGTTAACAGCACTTCCATTTTCCCTACACCCCCCTTTCCCATCTCCCTCCCCCAGCTGTCAGTCCCATTGTTTTCTCCTCCAGATTGTTCATCCAGCCTATCTCATTTAGACAGACCTGTGGAAATCATAGCATGCACAAAAACGAGACAGAGCAAACCCAAGCAACAAAATGAAACAAAAGAACAACACCACCACCAACAAGCCAATGACAAAAAGCAAAACAAAACACAAGAAAGAAAAGCTTTTAGTTAGTTCAAGGACTGTTTGTTGGCCTTTAGGAGTGTTTTCTCATAGAGTATGATGGGTCAGCTAGCCCTGGCCCCAAAGTCTATTTTTGGTATTCCCTGGGGACTTCGTTGCTCTGTTCCCCTTCCTGTTCTGTTGTACACCCTTAGTATTTTGCCTCGGTGTGCTGGGATCAGATCGGGCGATAGAGGCATGCTGTTTTTTTTGTGTGAGCAGGTGCACTGTCATGGTGGCAAAACCAGTCCCCTGTCTACCACTAATCAGTCCTTTTTATTTTAAATAAATCATTTTATTGGGGGATCTTACAGCTCTTGTAACAATTCATACACCAATTTGTATGAAGCACATTTGTACATACATTGCTATCATCATTTCCAAACATGTTCTTTCTCCTTGAGCTCCTTTTTTCCCCTCCTCCCACCCACGTGAACCACTGATAATTTATACATACTTTTTATTTTTATATTTTACGCCTCTGCTGTATCCCTTCACCCAAACTTCTGCTGTTTGTTCCCCTGGGTGGTGGAGTGGGGCTGTATGTCCATCATTGAGATTGGTTTCCCCTTTCTTCTGCTTCTCCCCCCTACCTTCCCTCGTGGTGTTGCTACTCTCAGTATTGGTCCTGAGGGGTTTATCTGTCCTGGATTCTGTGTGTCGGAACTTCTAGTCAATAGCAGTGTGCAAGCTCTGGTCTAGCCAGACAACTCAGACCTTCTTACACAATATCTTCAGAACCTCTATATAGGAAGCTTGATTAACAGTCTGACCTAGTGCAATGACTAAACTCCAAATGCACTATCACCCTCACATCAACAAAACCAAACAAATGAGCATCTTCTTGAAGTTTGAGTTCACTTGACGAGGTGTATTTGAGTGAGGTGATGATGGCGTCTTACACTGACTTGATTTATGTTTGCATTCTGGCTTGTGAGAAGAGCACAAGGTCTTGTCACCAGCAATGACCTTGGGAAAAAAGTGTGGGTGCACTAGCTCAGAGCAAGTTGCCAGATGCCTGCCCAAACAGGAGAATGTATATTTTGAAATGTGTACCCAGTGGAGCTTTGTACCGCTTGGTTTTTTGGCGGGGGTGGGGTGGGGGTGGGTGGAAGGCCGGCTACTCCTTTGTAGGTTAGATAATCTGAGATGTGCTATTTGAAATTTCCTGGGGCCAGTTTTAGACAAAACTAGAAAAGTTAATTTTGCTGTATGGAAAAATCTGACAGTCTGGAAGTATCTAATTTTCCTCACATGCCATCATTCCCCTAGTAGCATTATTCTTAGTTAAAGCTCTCCTCTGTTCCTCCTTAGGGTTTCCCCCACTACCTGATGTTCCTTTTCTCCTACTCATCATCAAGGGACTTGTGTCCAAAGTGAGGACAGCAAATAAGAGACCCTCCTGACTCTCTGTTAAGAAGGGTGCTCTGCGTGTGTTTATGTGTGCACATACAATCGCATTTGAATTTTGTTGGAAGAGGCTTCATAGAGACAGAGAGTGACATGGTTAGAGCTGCTGCACATGTAGAGCACTGTACTCTATGGTGTTCTAATTCAAATGCATGTAAGGTCCAAGAGAGGTAATAGAAGCAAGTGACCAGGGTCAGGGAAGGCAGTAGGAGGAACTGAGGGAGCCTGAATGCCTCACACCCTGCCAGTTTCACTGATTCTTGGATGGGAGAGTACCAACCTAGTGCTGTGAAATCTTCGCAGTTTTCAGAGGCTTGGGGGATTTAAATTTTGTATGTAAAAAATAGACATCTAAATGCTTGTAATTTATTGATTTCGATAAACACACTGAATGCCAGTACTCAAGTCAAACAAACCAAACTAACAGCCATCGAGTCTTTGCCAACTCATAGTGACCCTATTAGACAGGGTAGAACTGCCCCTCAGTTCAGCTCCCAGCCCTGGAAGCCCACCAGTTCCTCGTTATTATCATGAGGAATACTATTTTCACAAGAGCATTACATACCCCTAGAGACTAAACCATAAAGCCATATAGGCTTTGACCATCAATTCTGATATGCTTTTTCCTCAAACTGATGGGTCATTTGATGGAATCCTTGTATTACTTCCCTAACATAAAAATTAATCAAGCAAAGGAGATTCAGTGCTCAGTACTACAGCCCCCTATTTAGAGATTAACTCTTAAAAACCACCACCACCACCACCACCACCACCACCACCACCACCACCACCGCCACCTTATCTATGTTGATAAAAACTTGAGTAGGCTGTATAAATATCTCAAGTATTTAGGATAAAATGGATTCTTATTCTACTGTCACATATTTAGTTTGAGATATGTGTTTCCATCTGAACACAAATTAAATAGACCTCATTGACATCTTTTCAAAATGCCATAAAAATTAAATGATTACCTTAAAAGATACTCAGTATAATTAGGCATCAGAAAAATGTACATCAACACTAGAGCGAGATAGTGTTTCAACCCATCAAGATGACACTAGCCAAGAATATTAAAAATACCATTGAGTGCTGGAAGAATGAACAGATTTGTGTCAGAAGAACAGTCTGAAAGGTCCTTAGAAGCAAGCACGGGGAGACTTCACATGCTTTGGATATGTTATCAGGAGATGCCAGTCCCTGGAAAAGGCTGAAATGTTAGGTTCAAGTATAACAACAGTTTTGAAGATGGTGTAGGACTGCGCAGTGGTTCATTCTGCCTTGAGTTGGAACTGACTCAATAGCACCTAATGCTAAAAGCTAGATGCTTTTGATCCTAAATGAAAAGTGGATGGTCCAGCCTCCATACCAGCTACGTGGACAACTGCCCGTCCCCCCAGAAGAATTTACTTTAGAAGACGGCACTGAACCTGTAGCTAGGGGAGATGGACATGTCTGATCAGAGCACACAGGGGCAAATGAAGGGGGAGGAAGAGAGTGGAGCACACACTGGTCCACCAGGCTTGGAGGATGATTTTGGCACTCTGAACAGCCAATGTACAGAGTGGACCATATGGCTGATCCCACTATGAGACATGCCATCCCTTGCTGGCCCAGAGCCCTATGGGGACAATACCGGAGACTCTGTGTTGGGACTGACCCGACTGGCCCTCCAACACGGAGGCAAATCACTAAAAGCATGCAGCAGAGCAACCATGAGAGCAGAGCGGGTAGCCCCTGAGGGAGTACAAAGGACAGACTCTGGGGCCAGAGCATGATACGCCATCAGACCTGACTGAAGGACACACCTATAGAAAAAAAAAATCAGACCTTGATCTATTTACAGGTTTTTCTTTCTTAAAAAATTTTTTTGTCTTTTAATTAATTTACTCTTTTATTGATCATTGGTTTTCTGTTGTTGTTTTTTTTGTCATCACAGTGTTCTCACCCATCGCCTATCTTGCTATGGTTTGATTTTTGGTGCATATTATTATCTCAACAGATCTATCTAGATAAGATAGGCTGGAAGAATAGTCTGGAGGAGAAAACAACAGGACCAATGGTTCCCGGGGACATGGGAGAGAGAGAGGAGGGGGTAAGGAGGTGATGCTGACCAATCCAGCGACAGGGGAGCAACAAGTAATCCAAAATCCGTCGCAAGGAGGGTGTGAGAAGCCTGGTAGGTATTCAGCAAGGGCAATGTAACCAAGAGAAATTACTCAAACCCAAGTGAAAGCTGAGCATGATAGTCGGACAAGAGGAAAGTAAAAGTAAATAGAGGAAAGAACTAGGTGACAAAGGGTATTTCTAGAGGTCTACATACTGGCATGTACATATGTAAATATATTTATACAGGAGGGTTCGTAAATAGATCAACGTGCATATATTTATAGACTTAGTA
Source organism: Tenrec ecaudatus (assembly GCF_050624435.1). Lineage (NCBI taxonomy): Eukaryota > Metazoa > Chordata > Mammalia > Afrosoricida > Tenrecidae > Tenrec > Tenrec ecaudatus. Next base: position 182,028 of record NW_027458473.1, on the reverse strand, counting down.
TTAAGGCAGTAGATGGACATTGCCAAATACTTACTCAATGCAAGAAGACGTTATATTAAATTGGCATTCCATGATGAACACCTTTCCAACATGATGGTTGAAGAAAAATGTGTGCACTAGCAAATGTGGTGAAGAAAGCTGATGGTGCCTGGCTATCAAAAGTTATAGCATCTGGGATCTTACAGGCTTGAAAATAAAGAAGCGGCCATCTAGCTCAGAAGCAACAAAGCCCACATGGAGGAAGCACACCAGCCTGTGTGACCATGAACTGTTGAAGGGATCAGATATCAAGCATCAAAGAACACAAAAATCATGTCATTGTAAATGAGGGTGAGTGCAGAGTGGAGACTCAAAGCCCATTGGTAGGTAACTGGACACCCCCTTCCTGAAGGGATGTGGGGAGGAGATAAGCCAGTCAGGGTGCAGGGTAGCAACAATGAAACATGTTTCCTCTAGTTCCTAAATGCTTCCTCCCCCCACTATCATGATCCAAATTCTACTTTACAAATCTGGCTAGACAAGGGGATGTACAGAGAGATCGCCTTGGAGATTGGGTGGATGTTCCCACAGTAGCGTGGAGCCTCACAAGTGGTGGTCAGGCGTTTCCCCCAGTCACTTGTAGGACCTCAGGATTTAGGCTGGGGATGCCCCCACTTTTTATAGGGGAGAACAACCTGTGGCCTGGTGTGTGGGAGAGGACCAGCGTGAATTCCCCAGCTGCTTGCCACACCAATAAGTGGGGGGTGGGAGCTCCCTCAGTTGGGCCTTCAGGTTTGCCCTAGGCAGAGGGGAGTGGCCTGGAGACAGCTATTGTCTTGTGATGGGAAAGAGAGTGAAAGGAGAGGAAAAAGAGAGAAAGAGGAAGACACAGACTGGGGCAATAATGCCAACCAGACTGACAACCACTCACCCACACACAACTAAAATGCACAGAGTAAACAAAGGTGACAACAGTAAAAAAAAAAAGAAAGAAAAGAAAACAACTAAAAAGGAGAACCAAATCTGTGAAGGCTGTGGTAGGAAGTAAAGAAGAGCTAGATGGAGCGGAGAAAAGCAGAAAACCTGTAAGAAGAGTCCAATAAAAGGAAAAAGAGAGAAGAGAAAAGGAAGGAGGAGGAGAGAGTATTTTTTAAATGGTTAAAGAAATAACTGACCCTGTGTTATGCTGTGTGTAGCTCTGACTCGTCCTGTGTGCAGTACTGTCTTAGGGGTCAGGCTGCCCACTAGGAGGACAGGGTTGCCCTAGGCAGAGTGTAGGGCTCTGGAAACCAGCAGTGGTATGTGCAAGCAATGAGAGGGAGCAGAGAGAATCGTACAAGCTAAGAGAGAGGTGAAGAAAGCAAAGACAGAAAGAGGAAAGAAAGAAAAAGAGAATAAAGAGAAAGAAGGAAATAAATCCAACTGAGTTCACTAAGGTTGGCTGTGATGGTAAAGAGCAAGGAGAGAGAGAAGGAGGAAATAAAGTATAAAGTAGTAGCTGATCCCTGATTGCTTGGATGAAGGGCCAGAGCGGTTTAGACACTGCTCCAACATGGCAGGTCAGTGTGCCCTTTTAATGCCGGGACCCAGTGGTGCTGGGCAGAATTGCCCTAGTTGACGAGATCACCTTAGAGGCATGACGGAGGTTTCTTCAACGGTGCAGCGCACTGTAGGTGTTTGTCCCAGGTGCCTTGTGTGGTGTACAGCACTCCCACACAGGGCAGGCTGGAGTGCCTCCTGCTATTTGGGTTGATTTGCCCTAAGCGGAGGGAAGTGACCTGGAAGCCTTTAGTGGCATATGAGAGGAGAGAGTGGGAGAAAAGAGGAAAAAGAGGGGAAAAGGGGAAAAAAGAGGGATAAAGAAGAAAGCGAGTAAATAAAAGCCCAACACCAACCTGAGCACGTTGAAACTGAGTGCGGTGGAAAAGTTAGAAGGGCTAGCGAATAAAGTGAGAATAAGTAGAGCAGTGGGTAAGGAGGTAATGATACTTGATCACCTGTCCTTGAGGCCAGAGGAATTCCAACTCTTCCTCAAGGTCACGGGGTCATGGACTTGTAAGGTCTCTCTCTCTGGCCTAAATTCCAACCCCAGTCCTTGGCTCCCCGCGAGAAAAATTTCATGCGGAAGCCAGGCTCGTGATCCAAGTGAATTTAATGAGAGTTAAAAGAAGCTTCAGGTTTTACAAGGCACCCATAGGATTCCTTTGACCATGGGGCCTGGCAGAGACTGCCTCAGGTCATGCAAGGATCTCTCTCCTCCCAGGAAGACGACCAGACCACCCCTCTCCCTTCTGGTTCCTGCCTTTTCAAGGGTTCCCGGGGAGGCTGGTGAAGGACCCCAGGTCAATCCCATTGGCTGAACTGCAATCATCTGGCCCAGGTGGGCTGCTCCAGGTGCAACATCCATTGGAGCCCACGGGCAGGAAAATCCAGCTTTCCTATGCTGGCTCTCCTGGGCATGCGTTAATGGACTTTCCCATCCCTGATGTAGGGTTCCACAGATGCTGTGTGAGATTACTTCAAAAGCAAGATCGCGCCCGTGGCCAGGGGTCACTTGGGTGCTGGAGTACCTGCCTTGTGCTGCATGTAGCACTGCAGCAGGGGCTGGGAGGGGGCACTGGGGGGCTCCCTCAGCCCCGTCTAGGGCTCCAAGACCGGCAGGGCCTCCCCAGCTATGTGTAGAATCACTGAGAGGGAAGCTTGTTGTCCTATCTAGACTGCTGATGCTTCCTAGATCAGAGGATTTTCTTTTTTATCCCTCTGGCCAGCTAGAATGAAATTGTCTCCCACAGTCTCTGGGCTACAGCTCAGTGCTGTTTAAGGCTGACACTGCTACAGCGGGTCTTTGTTATGGTAAAAGCTGCCAGGCCCTGTGGCTGAGTTCTGGCATTCCTTAGCTAGGTTGCTTCTTATGCTGATTTATGTTAAGGGACTCCCCTATGTGGTGCTTGGAGCTGAGCAACCAGACTTGGGTTTGAGTTTTAAACCAATCATTTATGTTTCACCCTTAAAAAAAATTCTACTTGTGATGTGCTCAGATTTGGTGGCTGTCAAGCTGACCCCCAGAGGGGGAGATGCAGCTTATCAGGGGGGTTGTTTACTAGTCGGCCAATTGGAACTAAATTTGCTCCCTGGACTCCCGACTTTCTGCCTTTTTCTCCCACACCATGATCTTCCTAAGGTAATAATATATTTTTTCTTCTACTCTAAATTATGGCTACCCACCACCAACCCCTGACCGTGAGCTCAAGGCATCCAACCGCATGGAGAGCTCAGTGTGGGGTTCCCCTCGTGTCTGAGATTCTGCCCCCTCTCAGGGCGTCCACCTGCAGGGATCCCTGCTCCAGGCAAGGGCATATCTGGCGCCTGCCACTTCGTCAAAATTATAGTGCTTTAAAGCATTCTTGGTTTGCTTTGTGAGTGGAAATCCCACAAAAGAAGGGGTTCAGGAGAAACCCTGTTACCCTAGTTCTAATTTCAGAACTCCACCTCCCCGTTTCCTTCACCTAATTTCCTATTTTTCTGGTCTGGCAGCAGGAGCTCCAGATAGATGGGTCCTATCTGGTCGCCATTTTCTCTGAATCCCTCCATCTATTTTTTTTACACTCTTAAAAAGTACAAAACATTTACTCTACAAGCGCAAACAGATTTTCAAAAGCAGGGAAAAACCTGAACGTTCAGTACATGGTTCAATCGTCTTTTCATCTCTGTGCCCTAACTATGCTGAGCTCCATGGAACTGCATGGAGGGGAGCTATTCTGGCGTCATCGAGCCAAGTGAGTGTTTTGAATTACCTCAAGTGAATATTTGACTGGAAAGCATAGGGTGTAAAAAAACCCCTGAAATCAGTTGGTGCACATCCATCACAAAGAACAGGGCCTTGTACTTAAACCTTTTTTCTGAAAATAAGCAGCCATCTAAGTGAGATATCAACTAAGGCCACCCAGAACAAGCAGCACAGCCAGTGTGATGCCAGGGTGATAAATAATAGAATCTCAATCTGCAGGTATGAACAAGAATCAGAGCTTAAGTTCGGAACACCCAGTTTGCAAAAGGACTCAAATGCACATGCGGGGTGAATTCCCTCTGACCACAGTCCATGGACATGAACAGATACAGTTAAGTTCAAATGTAACACCTGATCATTTGATCTCTTCAGACTAATTTTAATTTGGTTCCAGTTTTTAGTATTTTTCACTTTCTGTTCGATTGAGGTTTTTCTCTCTTTTATCATTGTTAGTTTTTCTTTTCTACTTGTTTCTTGATTTTGTTTTGTATTTTTTTTTAATACATATGAAATCCAGGAGAGGTAAATCCAGAGAGACACTAACAGAATTAACAATCACCTAGGGACAGGCAGGGAAGATTTGGGGGAGTGAGGGGGGGGGCTAACAAAAATGAATATAAAAGAAGGAAATGATGTAAACCTGATTGTGGTGAGGATTACACAAATCTTAATATGACTGAAGTATTGAATGATATATGTGAATTATATGAGAATTAAAATAAAACAAAAGCTGAGGTCAGAGATAGGGCAGCAATTTAGCCCTGAATCTCTTGGTGAAGATTGAATGTCATTTTGTGCCAAGAGCCCATTTTTCCACTCATGAAGTTTGGGGAACCGGCCATGCTCCTTCATCACTTTTCTTACCTCAATAAATGGGTACAGTTCACTCTTCTCCCTTTTCTTCTCTGTCACATACTTTGCAGCAGTCAGGGGAACAGAACTTACAGTCCTGAAAGGGATCCATGAGTGTTAGTCCAGGTAGACTAGAGAAACAAATCCACACTCAGATGTGTATAGGAAAGACCTTTATATACAAGAACAGTTGTATATTGAGAAAGCATTCCAGCCCAACCAAGATCAAGTCCATAAGTCCAATATTAGCCCATGTCTGATATCAATCTATAATGTTCTCTTCAGACTCATGAAACACCTTCAATGACCCCAAATGCAGGAAGATCACAGGTCAGTAGTTGCAAAGTCTTCTGCATCCAGTGGTGGTAGAAGCATCTCAGCTTTGGCAGGGTCTCCATGTGGCTCCTCCAGTTCCCAGGGCATGGGTTCTATCAGTGTGGTGCCATGTGTCTTGTTAGTAGGACATCTCTCAGGGAATGAGCAGAAAGATAGTCTCCTGCCTCCAAGGAGGAAATACCAGATTTCCCAGAACCCTGACGGGAAGGCCAGGCCCACAAAGAGGCCTCATTGGCCATAACCCAATAGAGAGACTAGAGTCTACCCCTTCACTCTTAATCCTCTCAAGTCCCAAATTGACACCAGATTGTATAACTACAACAGACCACCCCTTGTCCATTTGACATTTTCACAAAATTCTTTAGCCGTATATAATTTCAAAACAATAATAGAATCATATCAGTATCTAACAGTATAATATGAAAATGCATACATTTCACTCCGTGCCACCCTCCTTTAAACATAATATTCTGTAAGTGATGAAACAAAAATATCCTATGCTTAACAATTGCAGGTTAGGTACACCCACATATTAATCCTATAATTCTATGAATATATTCCAGTATCTATGAAATCTTGTAAGCTAGCCACTTCACGCCTTTATCTGGCCCATTTTGGCTATCCAGTTTCTCTACTGCCTACTTCCATCAACCCAGTGCTCTGAGGAGACAATCATATTCTTCAATATAAAGAGTCTTCATGCCAGTTGGAACCTTGTGAAGTCCACATCCACAAGAAAGTCAAAGCAGGACAGTTCGTCTATACAGTCTGCAGCAGTATATACCAGTGCACAGGCTCAACATTCTTCTCTTCATCTGGTCGGGTTCGGGTCAAGTCAATGTGGGCTCCCTCTCTTGGCCTCACCTCAGTGTCCATTGGTCGCATTGCCTTTAGGCCTTGGCCCCATCACCAATTCTCCACAACTCTAGTCCCCTCAGAGTAGGTCATGGACTTCAAACGAGTCAACCTGCTCTCATCTTCTTCTCTACTGCCTGTAAACCAGGTCCACGAGTGTCAGTGGTCAGAATGAACCCGCTGCTCTATTGCTGCTATTCTGCCACTTTCACTCAACAAGCAGATCCAGGTGGTCACCTAGCAATCATTTCAGGCTTCTACAGGCTCCCTTGAATGTTCAGTACTAGAAAGGAGTTTCTTCAGGCTTTGAGATTTTTTTCCAGTTTCTGACAAAAACCACTATTCAAAATTCAAATATTACAAAAGTTCCCTTTTAATGCACATGAAGCTCTTCCTCACAGTGGGAGCAGTGCACAGAAACGGACCTTGATGCTGGGCTGCTCTGTGCGTGCTTTGGTCAGTTGGGAGCTGCTGATTCACAGATTCACTTCACGTGGATGAAGATGCTTGTTTGCTTCCCCGTGAGTTTATCGCGCTTCAACAGAGAAGAACCCTGTTCTTGGGTTTTGCCTCTGCCTTGCTCCTAGCACCGCTGGAATAGAAAGATTACAAATGATTTTTTTGTTGTTGTTTTAAAAAACAGAAAAGAAATGCCGTGTACCTGTTAGGTAAGTAGAGGCAGAACTGAGGGTGGTCGCTGTGCATGCCAAACCTCCTCCCCATCACAGACAGTTGAAAGCTGCTTCAGGCTGGAAAGATGCACACATTTAGGTCCTTGTGACAGGAAGCAGGTCAACCTGGGCGGGCCCCCATCTAGACCAGGTGGGCTTAATTCAGTCAATGGGGTCAAACAGTACCGTCAGCCATGCCTACCAACAGGGTATGGGTGGGGGCCTCCCACCAGCTGTCATGCAACCCAGCGCGCGTGGGCTGTCCAGTCCGCCCCCACCCCCCACGAGCATATTTGCCTCTTCTATCCTTTATAAAGTCACTTGGATCACAAACTAGGTTTCTGCGTCAATTGGTTCTTGTGTGAAGCCAAGGACAGAGGTACATTTCTCCCAGAGAGAGCCCTCACATAACCAAATCAGATTATAGCCTTCAGTGTTAGGGTTCCAACGAATTTTGGGGGAATATCTCAAGTGGTAGTGGTAAGGACACAACTCAATCCATATTATCTCTTTATTTTGCTCAGCCAGATGCTTGCCCTTTGAGCCTGAATTGTTGCAAGGCTTATTACCCCATCAAGTGTTCCCAGAGCAAGCCCTAAATGGGCAGTAGTCACACACAAGGAAGATTTGCAGGGGACACTGTTAAGAATGATTAATGCTTAAGTGTTCCTTGTCTCCCCAAATGTACCATCTGGCAGAAAATTTCTTAGATCTCTCTCCTGGGAGAGATATACCTCAGCTCTTGAATAACTCTCCTGGTCATAGACGTCAAATTCCAAGCTTTTCATCCAACATTCATAAAGCTAAATAAATGTTACATAAACCTAAGTTCTCTATCTTGGATAAGACAAAGTAAAACCATGACTTGAGAAGGTTTTCATTGAGGACAGAGACAACTTCAGATATTCTAAGCCTATGAAATTGGTCATGATTCAGGCAACTTGCCAAGGAAGCAGGTAATACCTAGGTGGGAGGTGGAATGAATAAGAACTTGCACTAAGATTCCATTCCATCAGGTGCAGCTGGTGACTTTGGAGGCCCAGAGCAGGCAGTGGGAGAGAGAAGACCAGAGCAGGGGAGGGATGTGATGAGCTGGAGGGTAGAGGGAGGGATTATGTGTTGTTCTGCTGTCACCTCCCACCCCACTGTGACCCTTTAGCGATGTGGGCCCAGGTTTGTGATGCAAGTGGTTTTGAAGGCAGAGGGGACTCAGAGTGCTCAGTTGCCTGAGTGCAACCGCTGTATCCAGAAGATGGAGGAGATTCTCTTTCTGCTGGAACAGAAAAGTGCTTCCTGGCTGACCTACCAATACCCCACCTGGTTCACTGTTTTGACCTTGGGCATCCTGTATGGAGTGGGTTGCTTCTTCCTGGTCCTCCCCTTCCTTCCAAATACTCCACCTGTGCGACCACCCAGGAAAAGGATAAAGGTAAGAAATTCTCAACCCAGCCATAGGAGAGATTGATTTTTCCTTGTTTTATAAATTTTTCCTTTCGTAATTAATTTCCTGATAGGGGAAATCTCAAGAAAGAAGAGACCATCAGCCCTGGCTTTGGAATGTTGATGAGGGCTGGTGCGTCCTTACTCACTGTTAGGACTTTGTTCACTGCATTGGTATCATTTTATCCTTGCCGGCTTATGTTGATTTTCATTATTTCTGTTGGCTTTCCCTGTTTGTGAAGCACAGGAGGCGTGGATGCATCATGATCATGGACACAAGGGTTGACAGAGTTGCAGGTGGAGAGATCTCATGGCAGAGGGAGGGATTGTGAGATCAGCAGTGTGGAGAACTTCCCCATCGGGAAGCTAGGGAGTGAAGGGGGATTGATTTCAAGACGAAAAAATGAAGGAGGCCAGAGGGGACAGAGAGCTTTAGACCTGACTGTGATTACACAACTCCTTTTGAAGGCAATTTAACCATGGAGGGGGGGGGGTGTTGTTCTAAAATGGATATGGTAATCATTGATTGTACCATTGCCCTTGATCTGATTGAACGACTGAACTATTGACTCGTATGATATGTAAATCATTTGCCAGTAAGATGAGCATTCAAAAATATTTCTCTTTGAAGATCTCAGACCTCCCATCTCTAGTTGTTATAGAGGGCAATAGGTAAAAATCCCCAATATAGTGACGCAGTGGCTAAGGACTAGATGACTAGACATTTCAAAGGGCAGCTCTCATCACTGGGTCCTCAGTCTCTTTCCTTGAGCTCCAGTCTCTGGGCCAAGGCTCCTTTTCTGTCTGGGCTAATTGAGAAAGCATGGCTGACCCCGGGGAGGAAGTGGTCAAGGGCTGGCCCAGAGCTTCAGCCTCCATAATCAAAATCTTGCCCACCAGAACACTGAGTGCTGAGAGTGTGTGCTCTCCGTGAGCAGAGGAAGGCTGACGGAAGAAATGCACTCTAGGTCTCACACAGAAGCTGGTTTCTGGGCTTTAGTCATTCCATGGAGATTGTCATTCTTCTAATCACCAGTAAATGCCTGCAGTTTGTCACAAAGAACAGATGCAGGATTGGATTCCAGCCTGACTTCCTCTCTTGTGCCCCAGCCTCAGGTGGAGACAAGGAGAAGCAGCAGGTCAAGGGACAAAGGTGACGCTCTGAAAGGTAAGGTTCTGCCCATTCAACCAAGCTCTGTAAGCTCTCCTGTCCCCTCCTCTGCAGGATGCCAGTGGCAACAGTCCGTCTCTCTCAGGTAATAATCCTGAACAAAAGGATACTGTGGATGGAAACAGAACCCAGATATTTCCCAGATGTACAGGAGGGGCCTAGGATGGGATGAAGGCTGGCCAAGGTAGGACCCAGTAGGGGGCAGTGGGGGTGTCAGGAGCAGATTCTGGTGGATTTGGAGGTGGAACATTGAGGGGTAACTGCGATAAGCTGTGTAACTTTGCCAAGGTTCAGATTGCTCACTGAGACCCCACAGACAATATTGGAAACCGATGCTCCTTGAAATGCCAAAGCACCTCCTGCCCGTGGGAGTAAGCTATCATTTGACCTTGAGCTCTGGAGAGTCCAACGTCCTAAGTGCACAGCCCGTGTGACATTCCTTTCGGTCCTCTGGGAGGGCTGCACCATAACGGTTCTCTTGATTTCCAGTTTTCCGAAGCTTCCTGCAAGAACTATATGGCGCTCAGAACCTGCGTTTGCGTCTTAGGCAGAAGTAAGTAACCTTCCTGCTTCACCGCGGGGTGCATCTTCCAACCAGGGTGCCTGTGTGGCCTCGGGCTGCAGAGCAGCTGGGATGCGCTGGTTTGGGGGACACTTTCAGGGATGGGCAGAGAATGACAGGAGTCCCGGGCAGTGGGGTGGGGCAGGAAGAGCAGGCCATCAAGGCTTGGGGAGGGGCTGAGCTTGCACCGACCCTTGCTAGCCTGCTAGGTCTCTTGCCCCTTCAGTCCTGGCTGTAATCTGGTCCTTCTGTCTCCTGCAGCCACTTGGGAAACCCACTTGACACTGGCAGCTTTGGTCAACAGAAAGCTCAAGCCCTCTCTGGTAGCTGGCGAAATAGAGGTACGGCTGAAGTCCACGTCGGTACGCGCGCCCCACACGGTTCTGCGGCTCATCCATTCCGGACACCTAGGTCTCAGAACTCCACCCTTCCACGGGCCCAGATGTGCATCTCAACTTCTCATGTCTTACCCGCCTTGAGTCAATCACCAGACTGCGCACATTCCCATGAACCTGACAGTCTTTCACCCACACCACTGGCTCTTCCCTCACCCAGTGCCAAACCCCCGGATTCAAAGGCCTACCTGCAGCCTCCAAGCACTCTCTGGGACTCACCAGCCCCGCACCCCACAGGGACTCATTCTCAGAATGACTTGTTGGCAAGGCCCAGGCAGAGCCCATCTCCACACAACCGCTGCTCCACACCTGCCATGGCAGCCATCACAAGTCAGGATCCCACAGGCCTCCCTACTGCCTCCCCACCCCAGTGTTGGGCAGCTGCCAAGAACTTACAGCTTCCCTCCTTGGAATACTTTGGGTCTCTGAAAGAGCACTCTACCTGGCACCCCCAAGAAGACACCTTTCGGGAAGGACCCACAAAGAGGCAGGGGGAAGTAGGGAGGCCCACCTTGCTCAACCCCAATGTCCACAAGCTGCTGGAAATAGAAATCACAAAGGCAGAGAAATGGAATATTTGGGAAGAAAAAGGAAAGGGTGTATCAGAATACCATCTGCAGGCCTTAAATATGTTGAAGGCACTCGATGGGGAGCAGATCACTGCACCTCCCCAGCCCTTCTGGAATGCCAGCATCAAAGCAGAGCAGATACCCAGCGCTCAGAAGCATTTTCCACAAAAATTCAGTGAGTTTTTCTGGGGTCTACCTTTTCTGCACAGCGAGTCTCTGGCAGCTGCTCTCAGGGTCTCTGGATCCACCCTAGAGTTTCCCACTGTCTTATTTAATGAAATTCCTAATGCCTTACCAGCTCAAATGCAAGCTAAAGAGTACCCACTCTAGTTGCAACGTCACTCCTTGCCCTACACTGAAGGCCGATTCCAACTTTTACTTCCAACTGCATGCCAAGCCCAGGCCCCACCGCCGGCTACAGTCCTGACTCCGCCCGGTCCACAGCCCCGTGGCCCACTCGCAGTACCTTTTCCTCCTCCTCACAAGAGTCCCTGTGATGAATCCTGTCTTACCGTCCACACTAAGTCCCAATCACGCATTCCAAATTCACTTCAACAGCTGGAAAGCCATTTTTTAAAGAAACAACAGGAAAGTGAGAGTTCTTTACCATTTATGATACCACCACCCCAGGAAGCTTTTTGTCTTCGCAAACCCACTCATCCCCAGGACAATCAGAAGGTCCAGACCCCAAAGACAGACCCCAAGCTTCCTGGCTGCTTGAAGCAATCGGAGCTCCACCGCCAAGAGAACTTCCCTCAATTGCAGGGGCCCCTCGGCAATGGGACTCTTGAGTCTCTGACACTAAAGCAGCCTCAGGAAAAATGGCCAGGGACTTGTCTGGATATGAAGCAGCCCGAATGCTCCTGCTCAACACCTGGAGACAAGCAGGGGAAGAATGTAATGAAGACGGTGTCCCCAGGAAGATGCACACACCCTGGACCGTCGCTTGCGTGCTGCAGAGCCGGTGTCCAGCTGAGGAACAACTCGGTCAATGGACAAGGGAATTACTTGAGGAAAATATCCAAATGTAATCTATCTCTCTGTGGATCAGGAAACTACTGCCCAAAAGGAACTCCGGGAGCCGACTCAAAGGAGTTAAGTGATTTGAGGATACACAAGGGGATTAACGCAGGAACTTACACCCTAAGGGGTCCAAATAAAATCCTACTGGAAAACACCCTGAATGTCCACATGTGCAGGAAGGTGGAGCAGATTAGAAAGGATCAGATCCCTGGCATTGTTTGCCGTTCATGTCTTGCGACCACGCATGCTTTGTCTATTTCCCTGACCCACCCACATGTTGTCAATGTGGCCTCCTGGGGAGAGCTGGAAGATCTGAACACAACGCAGAGCCTTTCCTTTCTCAGCCCGGGCACTCAACAGGTGCTGGACTCGCATATCGTAAGGCTCCAAATGAGGCAGAGGTGGTGCATGCCCCTCAAAGTCCTTGAGCCCACAAACCTCTGTAGGACAAGAAAAGACAACGCAATGTCCTTTCCAAAGTCCACCTGCTTAGCCACCCCTAAGTATTGAACTAACCTAGTAACTGAGGCTGCCAAGGTCCTGGGAGAACCCTGTCAGGCAGACTGGGGAGAGAGAGTGACCACAAAGAAATCAAGCCCTACCCTGGAGAGTCCTTTTGCTGATTGCTCCCCTACAGAGGAGCCTGTTCAGGGAACCCCAGCCTACCCCCCACTTGATAATGACAGTGGATGCTCATTGGCCCTCAGGCAGCCGTTTCCAGCCTTCATGCCCAGTATCCTTGGCAGAACCTTCCAGAATGAAAGTGTCCAGAGAGAGAGAGCCTAGAGCAAACCTCAAATCCAGTACTGACCAGCAAGGGGTCAAGGAAAGAGGGTGCTAGTTGTGCCCCAGGAGGCCCCAGATTGGAAGTGAACTCTGAATGTCCATCTTCAAGAGCCAAAGAGACAGGGTTGGTGGTGGTCAAGAAGTCCTCTTCAATAGAGCTAGACGAGAGAGACACTTTCAAAACCAGTGTGCTGGCAAAATCTCAAACCAATGATGTGGACCCGGGGGTGCTTCGAGGCTCTAGGATGTAGTAAAAGTTTCCTGCTACCTGGAAAGTGTGCTCCAGTTCCTGAAAAGCCAAGCCTTACAGCACGAGTGTGCAGTGAGATTAAGCTCCAGGTGGAGGTAGAGGCAGAGGATGGTTCTCCATGCTGTCCTGTTGACGGGCTCCTTCAGGACTGCACCACTGATGTGCTCACTGCCACCAATGTTTTGCCTTCTCAGGTGGTCCATTGCTGCCCCCAGCATTTGTTCACTGGGGATAAGCCAATATGTCAAGGGCCAAGTGGCTTCGTGGTGGCTAGAGCAAGTTACATGGGGCAGCAGAAGCTCAAAAGCCCCAACCTTAAGGACCCCTCGACAAGGAGAAGGAAGGATGCTGTTCCCACTGACAAGAGGGAGACTCATAAATGGCCCAATCCAGAAGAGCATGGAAAAGGATTAGCGGGAAGAGGCATTTCCCAAGTCTGTGGGTTAAGCCAGCCTGTGCAAGACAAGGCATTGGCTGAGTGCCTTGAGATCAAGTCCTCACAGCTCCCACCAGAGAAGGGACAGCTTCCTGCTGAGGGCCACAGCAAAAAATGGAGGAAGCACTTTGTCCAGTGGATTTGCTCCAGCAAAAAATCTACAGGACACGGTGATCCTTTGCAAAAAGGAAAGCCCGTATTACCCTGTGGTCACAGCCTTGGGCCCCTTCAAAGACAACCAGTGTCTCCTAACAAGGTCACGGAGGCTCAGGTGCTCACGACAGATGTTGGCCAAGTCCTAGAGGGGACACCAGGCTGTCATCAGGAGTATCTTGCGTCAACGTTATGTCCACGAAAAGAAGCGCAGGCCTCAGTTAATGGATGTTCCTCCAGCTGCAGGGCTCCTTTCTTTGTAGAACACAGGAGAGTGGCAAGTGTGAGACCCTGCCTCCACCAGGCGATACCTGACTGCCAGAGCCTTCCCACCACGAGCACCTGTATCAGGGATGTATTCACAAATTTCTGTCCGTTCAGGGGATTCAATATCAGAAGCCACACTCAGGCATTGCCCCCCAGGGTGTTTGTGTGCCCAGTCAGCTTGCAGCAGCAGAGGCGGAGGAGGTGGGCTTACTCCAGTTACTCTTACCACTGCCCACGTCACTGTCTTCGAGAATATGTCTTATCTGGCAAATTAGAAGACGCTTCTTCTGCTCTGATTAGTAGGAAAGTATCCATGCCAGCCACTTTAGCCTGTTCTGCACAGGCTAATGGCTTCTCTCAGCCATGATATTCATTGTTCCATAATAGAGATTTTCCCCCTCCTACATTAAAGTGTGACTTCTGTGCTGCATGGCGGGATCTAGAGGGGGTGTCATGTGTGTTAGTCTGTGTAGACTAGAGAAACAAAATTCACACACTCATATTTTATGAGTTTTATATAAAGGTTAAGTGAACATTGAAAAGCATCCCAACCCAGTTCAATCTAAGACCACCAGTCCAATAGTATCCCATGTGTCTGACACCAATCTACAAAGTCCTCCTCACAATCCAAAAACACACGGGGAGACAATGACTGCAGGAGGAAATTGTAGTCCGTGCGCTGGCAGGTTCTCCATGAGGCTGCTGCAGAAACCAGGGCTGCAACAGGGTAGGTCCATGCGGCTTCTCCTCAGGGATCTCCCAGGAAATGAGTCTTTCCAGCTGCTTTAGGGACCTAACAAATGCATATCCACCCTGGTGGCACTATCAGAGAGCAAGAGACCAGAAAGGCTAGGCTCACAGAGCCATTGATCTCCCTGCCCTTCAATTAACCCCACATGAGTTCATTGACGAGGTTGGCATAATATACCTTTAACTATGTTAGATACTGCGTCTCCTTCTCTGAGTGCTAGCTCTGACTTCTCAAAGGGCAGGGCTCTGGAGGAGGTTTTCAGCAGTGTTTCCCACCCACTTCCATCCCAAGTTCTTCATTTTGCACCTCTTATGATTTATGGTAACACCCCTACTGTGAAAACCTCAGAAGGTCCCAACACAGTGAAGAATGTTCCCTGGTGCCATTACTTTGTCTTCAACGTTATGTGGCTGCAGTTGATAGGTTTTGAGAGGCGCAATCCAGCCAAGAAATTCCATCGAGGGTCCAGAAGAGGTTTAGACCAAAGTAGCGTCTCATGGTACCAAGCAGGCATGAGACATGTGGCGGCCTGTCTAAGTCCCACATGTGCATTTGATGAAGGCTGCCAAGTTTGGCATGGAGGTTCCGCCTCAATACACCTGTCACAAAATGTGAAATGACATCTTTTGCTACCTTTGCCTCTCTCCCAGCCTAGGGTAACCTCCAGGATGGAAGTCCCAGGTCTGACACATGTGGGTGGGAACTGCTAGGGAGGCTGCCAGCGGGGGACTCTGCTCACCCACTGCACCAAGGGAAAATCCGGTTCACAGCTCACATGCCTTCCTCTGTATATAAACCCGGAGAAGGAGCAACAGCTTAGGCTGAGTGGTACAGGATGAGCGTCTGTGTAATAACCACTAATGGTTAGGCACCATGGACACAGGGTAGGGAAGGATACAGTGAAGAAGAATATGAAGCGTTGGACGTAGCAAATGGGGCCAAAGAGCATGAGGATCCCCAGAAATGACGCAAGACACAAGCGGAGCTAACACAGGCTTACAAAGGGGAATCGGCCAGGTGCTTCACCCCAGCTTTAGCTAGCTGCCCCCACAGCAGAACTTTATCTCCTACAGAGAGCACTGGGTTGGATAGCAAAGGCACAGCTTTCAAGCAGGGAAGGTTACTTTCTCAATACTATCTTTAGTGGGGCGACAAACTGTTATTTTACTTGATTTCCATCTCCTGACTGGGGGAAGGATGAGTTGATAGCCAGGGTGGGGTAGAGTGGGGATGAGTCAATAACAGGGTGCCAGGACTCAGGAAACATGACCCCAGGCTTTTGGGCTTCACACATGCATACACACACGCGTCCGCGCTCTAGGAATGTTCTCACGAAACATGACCCCAGGCTAGTGGTCTTCACATGCACACACACGCGTGCGCACACACACACATACATGCTCTAGGAATGTTCTCAGCAAACATGACCCCAGGCTGGTGGTCTTCACACACACACACACACACACACACACACACACACACACACGCACACACACACACACGCTCTAGGAATGTTCTCAGGAAACATGATCCCAGGCTGGTGGTTTTCACACACACACTCACGCGCACACTCTAGGAATGTTCTCAGGAAACATGACCCCAGGCTGGTGATCTTCACACACACGCACACACACACACACACACACACGCGTGCACGTGCTCTAGGAATGTTCTCCGGAGAGAGTGGCTTCTAAGGACTGAGTGCTGCAAAGAAAGTCACAACTGGGAGCAGCCTTCCCTTCCCCTAGAGACTCCTGGGAAATCAGGATGTGCACGGAGATTAGACATCACCTGTCTTGATAAGGGAAACCAGTTCAATAGTGGTCAGTGTTTCCTCTGTGCTTCTAACACAGGGTTTTATTTCCTGGGCACCAGATTATAGAAGAAGGCAGGAGGGCCCCCCAAAATATGATTAGTTGATCCGCTAGAGTAAATTCTCATGTGCTTAAAAGAACACCCCTGGTGGGCCAGGGTTTACTGTTTACTGAACTAAACAGTAAAGGATGGCGAGGAAGACATCCACTGAGCCTTGACCTCCATGCCTCAGTCAGGACACCAAGTGTGTGTGTGGGGTGGGTGGGGACTGACACCAGTGGTGGAGGAGGAAAGTGGACATAGGCCCCAGAGACTGCTGGTACAGCAGCATGATGTTGTTTCTGGAGTCCTGATTGTGCCAAGGCAGCCTCTGGAGTGACTGTGGCAGTAAAAAATCAGATTCTGGATCTGCAGAGCCTGGATCTGGGGCCTCTTGGGTAGCAGGTAGCTTGGGTGTGTTCCTAGAGAGAGTGAAGAGCTGGACACCGGACTACCCGCTGCTGAACCCTACCGTTCGTGCTAGGTAAGTGCACGGAGATGGAGAGAAGACCCTGAAAGAACAGCAAGGGGTGCATGGACCAAGCCCCTTCCCTTTCCCCTGCCACCAGGTCCTCTTATATGGTGCTGTGAGGTCAAACAAAGGGAAGCCCACTCAGACCTGCAGAGACCTCAGCGAAACAACTGCCCCCCACCCCCCACAATTCAGCAGACATCTCACAAGGACACTCACACATACCCGAGAGAGAAACCTCACACACATACTTCCTTGGAGACTTCCAGAGAGACTCAGAGGCCTCGCACAGAGACTTCATATGAAGTTCTCAGCATCCTTTATGGAGACTTCTCAGAGACCCCACAGGGACCTCACACAAAGCCCTCCCACATAGCTCACTGCCAGCACGGGAGAATTAGCAGCCGCTGTCCACCCCTGAGCTCCTGGAAACTTTCACACATTGTCTGCAGTGCCCCCCATGCTTGTGCATCTTTGTCCTCATAGCCTTGCTTGGGAACAACAGAATCACAAACTGCACGTAGTTGTGTGCAAATTTTTTCCACTGAAACGTTTTCACTAGCCTGAACTCTGAAGTGTAGTTTACAATTGAAATACAAGTAAAACTGCCAACACCAAATGAGAGTGTGATTTTAGATGGTGTGCAGTCAAATGTCGTACGCCACACTTTTACTTTTGCTTCGGACAAATTCTCTAATTGGTGGGGAAGTGACTGACTACTTTGGAAGCAACAGAACAGTCCATCAAATGGGCTTCAGGACTCAAATATATAAATAGACATCTGATCTGAACTCAAACTCATTCCCCAAGGGGCTCATGAACCTAATTTTTTTGGAAGAGTGAAGGAACCCACATGAAAATAACAAAATGTACATCACATTGTGTCTGTCTGGCTTAATTTCTCAATGAAACAGCTGTCATATCTGAAGATATTCAGGGCAACATTCCTTTTATAGCTCTGTCGACATAATTAATATGATTTTTCTGTGAAATGTAATATTTCTAAGTTATGCAAAGTCCTAATGTTTATCTACCACAACAAACTGATAATATTTCGAAGGATGAAGAAATAGATCAAGAAATAATAATTAATGAAATACACATTTTCAGGTAGTACCATTTACAATAGCCAAGCGTAAATGAAAATATCTATATCTATACTTGAATAAAAAAACAACAGATTTATATGAGGAAAACTACAGAAATTACAAGAAATCAAGTGTGACCTCAGCAAATGGGATAATATCCCATGCTCCTTGACCAGACGACTCAATGTAGTACAGTTATCAGTTCTACTCAAGGCACTAGACAAGTTTAATTCACTCCTGATAAAATTACCCTCATCTTTCTTCAAAGAATTGCAAAACCACTGATTACTAACTTCATATGGTAAGGGCATAGGTCAGGGGTTGAACCTACAAACTTCTCCTTGGTAGAAAGATAAAACTGTTCTCATAAAAGACTTGTAGGCTGGCTTTGAGTTGGAATTTTGGGGTCATTTAGGATTTTTTTGTGGCATGTGATTTTTAGGGCTTTAAGGTCATTTGGGGTCATTTAATTTTTTTGCGCATTAGGGTGGTTTGGGCTTTAAGGGTGTTTTATAAGGTTTAAGGGAGTTTTTAAGGGATTTAGGGGTGATTTTTTGGAGTGTATAGGTATTTTTTAGCAGGTAGGGGTGTTTTTAGTGATCTTACAGGGTTTCTTAGAGATTTTAGGGTATTTTAAAATATTTTATGTGTTTTTCCCCAGCATTTTATGTTTTGTTGGGGCTTTCATGTTGTCTTCAGGGCATTTATGTGGTTTTGGAAGTTCATGGTTTGGGAATCTTCTAGGGATATGATTTGGAAGTTCCACATGTTTTGGGAGGCATTTAGTGTGTTATTTGTGGCTTCAGAGTGTTATTTGAATTTTAGGGAATATTATGGCTTTTCAGACATTTTAAGGCTTTTAGGGTGATTTTAGTGTTTAAGGGTGTTTATTAGGCTTATATGTGTTTTTATGGCTTTTAGTGTTTTGTTAAAATTTTAGGGTGCTTCTTAAGGCATTAGAGTGTTTGGGGGGATTAGGTTTTGGTTTTCAGGGCTTTAGGGTTTTGTTGGATTATTTTTTGCTTTCATGGTGAATTCATGTCTATTAGGCTGTTGGACTTTTACAGGGTTTTATAGTGCTTCGGGTTGCTTTGTAGGGATGTTCTTGGGGTTTTAAAAGACTTTTAGCATGTTTTTAGGGCTTCACGTGTTCTTTATTTTGCGTTTTAAGGCATTTGCATAATATTAGGGCATTTATTATGTTTTCGGGACGTAAGGAGTTTTTTTTAAGACTTATGGCGCATTAGGGTGTTTTAGAAAGCCTTTTACCATGTATTTAATGGTCTTAAGATGTTTTAGAGGGTCTTTTGGGGTGGTCTTAGCATTTTAGAAATATTTTAGACGTTTTAGGGTTTTTAAGGCATTTATAGTGTTTTTACGACTTTTAAGGTGTTTTTAGAACACGCCTGACAGGTACACACTATTTCAATCAGGCTCTGGTTAGTGCCTCTCAATCAATTGGTGACATGGGAGTCTGGATAATGGATTACCTTTACTCTGCAGATGAGAAAACTCACTCAAAAAGACACAGGTGTTGACCCACAGGCACACAACTGGTTAACAACAAAGACATATTCACAACCAGTGTTGGGAGCCAGAGCCCTAAGCCCCACATACCTGTCCCCAGCCGAACAGTCAATCTATCCTGAACCATCAAATGATCTGAGCAGATCCTCCCACCCAACTCACCTTCCCATGCCAAATATTTTATTTCAGAAGGTGGCAGTGAATCTGCAGCTCTGAGAGAGGGACATATCTGATCGGAGCACATGGAGCAGATGAAGGGGGAGGAGGGGAATGTGGAGCACATCCTGGCACACCAGGACTTGAGGATGATGTTCCCACTCAGAGACTCCAGTCCACATAGAAGACCACATGGCCAGCCCCACGATGAGACAAGACACCCCTCAAAGACCCATAGCCTTAGAGGGGACAACACTGAAGACACAGTGTGGGAAATGCGCCCGAACTAATCCTGCCACACCGAGGCATAACACTAAGGGGGTACAGCAGAAGAGCAAGAAAACGAAGCATCAAGGTCCCCAGGGAATGCCAAAGGATGACTTTGAGGCCAGTACTTGGTACACCAACAGACTGGACTGGAAAACACTCTTAAAGGCCAACAAACCGACCTTGAACTAACGATGAGCCACTTCTTTCTTGTTGAGTTGTTTTCATTCATTGTCATTGGATTTTGGTTGTTTTGTTGCTTTTAGTGCTTGGTTTTGCTCTGTCTTGTTTTGTGTATGTTATTACATCTACAGGTCTGTCTAAATAAGATAGGCTGGACGAACAATCTGGAGGAGAGAAAACAGGACCAACACTTCTGGGGAGACATGGGAGAGAGGGAGGTGTGGGGAAAGGTAGTGGTGTTAAGAAACCCAGAGAAAAGGGAAGAACAGGTGATGCAAATCGGTGGTGAGGGGGATGTAGGAGGCCTGGTAGGGAGTGATCAAGGGAAATGGAACCAATGGAACCAAGAGGAATTACTGAATTACTGAAGCACAAATGAAAAGTGAGCATGGCAGTGGGCCCAAGAGGCAAATCAAAGGGAATAGAAAAGCAAGCTAGGAAGCAAGGGTCAATTATAGAGGTTTAAAAAAAGGCATGTACATATTTAAATATATGAGCATGGGGAAATAGATCTATGTCCCTATATTTATAGGTTTTGTATTAAGGTAGCAGATGGACATTGGGCCACTGCTCAAGGACTCCCTCGTTGCAAAAATACTGTTCTATTAAATTGGCATTCTATGATGCTCACCTTCCCTACACGATCACTGAACACAAAGCAGGTACATAAGCAAATGTGGTGAAGAAAGCTAATGGTGCCCAGCTATCAAATATATAGCATGTGAGGTCTTAAAGGCTTAAAGGAAAACAAGCGCCCATCTAGCTCAGAAGAAACAAAGCCCACATGGAAGAAGCACACCAGCTTGTGTGATCATGAGGTTTTGAAAAGATTTGGTAGCAGGCATCATCAGAACAAAAAAAATCTTATCATTGCGAATGAGCGGGGAGTGCTGGGTACAGACACAAAGCCCATTTACAGTCCTCTGGACATCCCTAACAGAAGGGTGTCAGGGAGGAGATAAACCAAGACAGGTACCAGATAATAACGATGAAACACAGCTTTCCCCTAGTTCCTACATGTTTCCTATCTCCCACTATCATGATCCCAATTCTAATTTACAAATCAGGCTAGACTAGAGAATGTACACTTGGACAGATAGGAACAGGAAACATGGGGAATCCAGGGTGGATGAGCCCTTGAGGACCAGTGTTATGAGTGCAGACTCGGGAAGGGTGGAGGGAGGGTAGGTTGGAAAACGGAAACCGTATACAGGGATCTACATTTAACCTCAACAGAAAAGTGGGTGAAGGAACATCAGACAGTGCAAGATATGAGAAAATAATTAGTAAATTATCAAGGGTAGCTCGAATGGAGGGGGAAAAATGAGGAGCTGAGGCCAGGGGCTTGGGTGGGGTGGAGAGTGGATATTTTGAGAATAATGAGGGCAATGAATGTACAAATGTGCTTTACACAACCGATGTATATATGCATTCTGGTTAGTGTTGCATGAACAATTTAAAAAAAGGTCTGGACAGAGGGCACATGCAAGGATGATCTCAGGCTGGATTAGATCAGCAAAATCACCTCCTGGAGTTGCCTCACCCTGTGTCTATTCCTGAGTCAGGCATGAAGCTTAGGGCCCATAGTCCCAGGAGCTGGACAGGGAGGGAGGCGGGGTTCTGAGGTCATTCCATAGGGGCAATGGCCCTCCTGTCCTGCCGGGCCCACCCTCCTTTGTAATCCTGCTGGCTGGAGCACGGCTTTCATGGAGTCCACACCATGAGAGCTCTACTACTCATGGGGGATTGGCAGGAAGCCTCTGCTTATGCGCACACACCACCACCTAGCTGGAGGATCTCTGTGAACAAAGCCTGAGGCAGACAACAAGCCCACTAATTGATGCTGTAAGAGATACAATCAGCATCCAGAAACCTGCAACTGGGAGTAAGAGGCAGCATACTTGGCCCCAGCCACTCCCACTGCCATCTTCAAGGAGTGACATTCTAAAGCAGAGGGTTTTCAAAAGGCACTGCCAGGACTGTGGAATGAGCAGCTCATTTGTGGACATGGATACTGTGTGATCCAGAAGTATTACCTCTTCCTTTCCATTCAGGTGAGACAAAAAAAAGTTCCAAATAGAAAGCCATGCATCTAAACAGTATCCAATAGCCACTCATGTGCAGTGCTGCTGCCTCCAAAGAGCTTTCCTAGGTTTTTCTCTCTGTGGACAGATATACCTTGGTCCTTGGCTCTGCATGAGAAAGAATTCACGCCAAAGCCAGGTTTGTGATCCAATTGTGTTTTAGGAGAGATAGGGAGGCATGGTAGGCAACCCTGGTGGACCCCAGTGGCTGAATTGAATTTACTTGGCCTAGGTGGGTCAATGTGGGTGCAGCACCCACCCAGGTGTACCTGGCCTTCCTGACTGGAAACCTGGACCTCTGAGCACGCTCGGTGTGCCACTCTTTCCTGGGTGGCTAGCTTGGCCCTCTGAGCATGTATCATGGACAACCTAGTCCCTATGCTAGCTACCTAAAATTTACACCCTGAAGAGATATGGACCCAAATCTTTGGGGTACAAGGCGACGACATCTTTAGGTCCTTCCTGCTGCCAAAAGGGTGAAGTGGGGCTTTGGGTCCATACCCTTTCTACTCTGCTGGGAGGGGTTGTCCATTCAGGTCTAGGATGGATAAGGTTGAGGTGGTCCAGGAGATGGTGGTCCTAGAGGTGGCACACTTGGTTCAGAGGGCTTGGTAACTTGAGAACTTCTGGAAAAACAAACAAACGGACAAGAGGGTGAACAGTTTAACTGAGACAAGGCTAGGCTTGTGAGGTGGCAGTGCCCTTGAAATTAGGTGAGTGTCACAGGAAACAAAAAAAATCTTAGGATTATCAGGCATGTGTGTTTGTTCGTTCTAAGTATAGGCACGGGAGTAAAAGCATCCACAATTTCCCCTATGAGGGTACAGGGTTTGGGAACTACTGGGTGCACTGAGATCACTGTTTCATTTATGATCCTAATGTTTGGACCCACTGCTAAGAACCATGCTTCTATTTAATCCTATTATCCCTCAATTATTAACTTTGGTCAAACAAATTTTGTTTTCATTAATTACTTTCATAGTTATCTATCTATCTATCTATACACACACATTTAATTGAATGGAATGAAAAGGTCATGCGTTATAGCGTTAAATTGTAATATTGGAATACTACAGCGGGAGTCAACAGGGATCAAAAGAAAGTAAGTGTCTGAGTCATTTTTAATTTTCTTGGCTTCAAATTGAATAAAAGACTTGTAAATTACCCAGAGACCAAATTCCCATGGTGCCTCCTACAACGGGTAGAATGTTCAGGGATGTTTCAGGGCTGGGAGATTAGTAACCCCTAAGTCCAGGATCCCTTAGGGCAGGGGTCCTCAAACTGTTTACACAGGGGGCCAGTTCACTGTCCCTCAGACCGTTGGAGCACCAGACTATAGTTAAAAAAAACCAAACTATGAACAAATTCCTATGCACATTGCACGAATCGGCTACTAAGTAGGACATGCAGAGGCAGCAAAAACACCCTGAGGGTGGGATAAATGTCGTCAGGCCACATGTGCCCCACGGGCCACAGTTTGAGGATGCCTGCCTTAGGGGTTCCTGGGTGCACTGGGGATGAAGGTCTCTACTGCTCCTCAAAAGGAGAAATGCTGTAACTTCTGGCATTTCGGCCCACTTTCCAATCACTTTACAAAACTGTTCCAGGTGAATCAGGGTTAGAAGGGAAAGTGTACCATTCTCTGGCCACCATTCTCCTTTCTCAAATAAAGTTGCATAGTGTATCAGCTTTTGTTTGTCTAGCCTCTGTGTCAACTCTATCCCAATTGGACAGGATTCATGCAAGGGGGCAATTCCTGAGTATGAAGCTGCTAAGTCCCATCTAGAAAGCACAAAAGAAGGCTATGTAGAGCTTGCTGCCTCAAGGTCAATAAACCCCACTTGAGAGCGAGCCCTTTATTGCCCTGAATCTGTTGCCTCAGGAAGATGCCCCAGCAAGAAGTAAGGGATCAAAGACAACTCACTGAGGTCGACTTTAAGTCCAACCATTATTCTAGACAAGCTAGGAGAACCACTGCTTGGAATGGCCCCACGGCCCTCCAAGATGCCTGCTGGCGGGAGCAGACTCTCAAATCTCTGAAGGGAAGGGGCATCTGGAAGCTCAGGGAACCTTAAGGGAATTGGAATTTCTGTCTGGAACATCGTGGCAGTGGAACTGTGTAGTAAGAGCTTTCCCCAAAAGTGCCTTAAGCAGCAACACTGAAAGCCTAAAGGTAACAGTTACACAGGAAGGGTTCCATATGCCATTGGCCTAAGCCTGGGCCACGGAAAACCAGCCTGTAACAAGGAACAAACCTACACTGGTAGAACACTAACACTATAACGCCTCAAGTTTTAAATTCAGGAAATAATTTTAAACATTTTTATTCTTTACTTTCATAGTTATCAATATGTATATATGGCATTCAAATATATAAAACGTGCAATGTTTTTGAAATGTAACCAAATTGTCACATTGATAATTTATAAGTTTGGTACTAGATAAGTTTCAATTAAATGTTATAAAAATGTTGTGCTGGGCATTATAGGGCTAAAGCAGCTTGTTTGAAAAGCCAGGAGAAAGGGAATGGAGGGGAAAAGGGAAATATTTGGCTCCCAGGACAAGGCAGGGCTAACTCCCAGGTCTATTCAACCAGCTCCCTAGGCAGTGCCCTTCCACATGTTTGGGCTGGTGGGCACCATCTTGGCCAGGGTCACAGGCCCCGTTTCCCCATGGCCACAATGGCGGCTATATAGGATCTCTGGGAAAAGCTTAAACAGCCTTGACAAGAGTGAAGCCATTATGAGCTGACAGAAGGCACCATGTAAAGTAAATAAAGTAGCTATGAACTGTAAATGAACTAGCTGATATAGGGGAGGTAGGCTGTGCAGATGTGCCCAAGGGAATGTCCCAAAGGATATGGATGCTCAGAAGATTCGCGAGAGCGACCAGAGCAGTCTTTGTTCAACTAAGAATGACTAACTGCAACACCCTGCTTCTCTACTCTGCCTGCTTGCACACCTGCACATTGCAAAAGTATAAAAACCTTTGGACAATTAGACTGGGGCTGCTCAGGAAAAAAAAACTTTTTCTGTTGAACTTGCCAGCGGTCGGAGTAGTTTTCATTCTGGGAATGGAGAGTGGCTACAACATTTCGAGGTGCACCGAGATCCAATTGCCACTGTCTGGGCTTGCTTAGAAAGGAAACCTCCTTAACAGGAGTGCTCTCCCCAGAACTACGGATTTCTGATTTCTCTAGGCCAGGGGTCCTTAAACTCTTTAAACAGGGACCAGTTCACTGTCCCTCTGATCAGTTGGAGGGCCGAACTATCGTTTCAATAAAACTATGAACAAATTCCTATGCTTCCTGCACATACCTTATTTTGAAGTTTAAAAAAAACACACAAACAAACGGGGCACAAACACTCGGCGGACAGGATCAAGGTCCTCGGCTATCCGCATGTGGCTCACAGGCTATTGTTTGAGGACCCCTGCTCTAGGCGCTCACAAAGAGAATGTAGTTTCAGCCCTAAAGCCTGGAGACTCCGCAATTTGTTTAAAGGTGATTGGACAGAAGGAGTTCCTGATTTGCCCATGCAAGACTCGTTTTCCCTTCCCCTATTTCTCAGAGTTCATAGTTATGTTTATGGGGAACCAGGACATCCCTATCTGATCCCTAAAATTGATGCGTGGAATGACATTGCCACTAATAAGCCAGCATAAACAAAAGACTTACTTCCTCCTGCAACAGAAAGGGTTCTTGTTTCAAGATTTCAGGAAACATGGCAGGACCAGAAAAAAAATAGACCCAAGGTCCTAAAACCACTAAGGTGGAGGCTGCCCTTCCCCAACCCCTCCCCATACCCCTCTGTCTCGGCTTTATTCCTTTTTGCAGGAGGACTCTGGGAGTGGGAGAACTAGCTTACGACCCTTCATTATCACTGCCACCCTGTCAGGTGCATGGGGCTGGAGAGAGAGAAATACTCATAACTCCTTTCTGAGTCCACACCCCAACATACACTAGGGCTGGTATGGGATCTCGACCGCCCCACCCCCCAAGAAGGATGATTTGGCAGCAGCCATTCTACACTCAAGGCAAGCAGCCCCAACACCTGGGGAAGACCCCTGAGTCCATTTTTGGGTATATATCCCCTTGTATTCCAGTGATTTGTATAATTGGAATCAACAAAATCCCTTTTTCTGACAAAGCAGGTCTGATTCCTTGATAGAAACGGTTTTCCATATGCATTAGCCCACCTCCAGAAATTGCCAGCAACTTCTCCAGGTGCTGTTCACAACACAGGTACAGTAGCCCTGCCAGAGAGAGGCCCAGTAAGCAGTCAATGGACATGATGGTCAGACAGCAGGCACTCCCCATGTGAGGGAAACTCTTTTTGCCACTGCACGAAAAATGTGAGATCCAAACTCCTTGCAAGGCACAGAAGGCCTAACCAGGTATCACCAGTTTCTCTTGCAGGCCCTCAGTGGAACAGCTAGAAAACCTATGAATTTATCTAAGGTCAGTGAGAATTTTCAGGCTCTTACAAGAGAATGTCTGCGTGCCTTTTTAGAGTGACTGATGGAAGCCTACGGGCTTTATATCCCTAACGGCCTGGAGGCCCCGAGAACAGGAGGGCAATAAGTATTGCCTTTATTACTCAGTCTGCCTCAGACATGAAAAAGAAGTGGGAAGGGTTTGACGGGAAAAATCTTAGTGATTTGGTACAAGTGGCTCAGCGGGTGTGTAACAACAGAGATGATCCTACCACGACAGAGACAAAGAAACTAGTTAAAATACTAGTAATTGCCATGAGAGACCCCAGAGACTCAGGAAAAGGAGAGCATGGCCCACTTACGGAGAGACTGACCTGTGGGCACCGCCAAGCCATGGGGCAGGATCAATGTGCCTACTGCAGGAAAGAAGGACATTGGAAAAATCAGTGCCTTGAATACCCCAGGAGAAGCAGACAACCCTCCAATAGAGAGGACGGGCCTCATCCACACCTAGAAAATCCCAAGCAAGAGACAATAATGCTTGAAGAAGCTGAATGAAGGTGTCAGTGCTCTGTTTCACTTGGTCCCCAGGATCCCAGGCTAACTGTCCAAGTAGGAGGCCAGCCAGTCAATTTCTTAGTGGACACAGGGATTACCTTCTCAGGTTCAGAAAAGAGTACAGGCAAATTGTCAAAAGGAAAGATTTGAATTACTGTCAGCATATGATTGCTTCCAAAAATAACTCACACCAGAAGATTTGCATGGAGGTTAGGTGGGTTTCTCAAGACATCATGATAAAAAATATCTGTCTGCCCTTTGTCCCAGTTAGCCATATGATTTTTATGGCACTGGCCCCTGGCTTGGCTGTTGAGCCATGGAAACTGTTTTTGCAGGACGTGAGGTGGTGGCCTGTGGCCATCAGTGGAAGGACAAAATCTCCACAGTGGTCTTCCTGTTTCAATTTGGAGCCACCTATATCACCTCTCGGACATTATTGTTGTCCTGGGCTCAGAATCGCCACCCCAGGTCTAGAAGGCACCTAACAGATCCACACTATTTGAATCAGGCTCTGGTTAGCCCCTATCGATCACTTGGTGACATGGGAGTCTGGACAATGGAGTACCTTTACTTTTCGGATCAGAAAACTAACTCAAAAAAACACAGGTGTTGACCCAGAGGCACACAACTGGTTAAAAACAAAGCCAAACTTACAACCATTTTCTGGAGCCAGAGTTCTGAGCCCCTCGTGGCTGTGCCCAGCCGAGCAGTCCCTCTCTCCTGGACACACCAAAGATCTGAGCAGATATTCCCCACAACCCCTCCCAAAGATTTTATTTCAGAGGATAGCATTGAATTTGCATCTCCTGGACAGAGACATTATCTGATCAGAGCACACAGAGATGAAGGGGAGAAGGGGAGAGTGGAGCACATCCTGTCCCACCAGACCTTGAGGATGATGTTCCCACTCAGAGAAGTCAGTTCACATAGAAGACCACATGGCCAGCCCCACGACGAGACACAACGTCCCTCAAAGACCCATAGCCCTAGAGGGGACAACACTGGAGACACAGTGTGGGAATTACCCCCAAACTGATCTCGCTACACCGAGGCATAACACTAAGGGGGTACAGCAGAAGAGCAAGTAAAAGGAGCAGCAAGATCCCAAGGAAATGCTAAAGGTGGACTTTAGGGTCAGGGTTTGGTGCCCCAAAAGACTGGACTAGAAAACACTTCTAAAGGCCAACACATAGTCCTTAAACTATCTATGAGCTTTTCTATCTTGTTGACCTTTGTTTTCTTTTATTGTAATTGGATTTTTGTTGTTTTGTTTATTTTGCTGCTTGGTTTTGTTCTTTCTTGTTTTTGTGCATGTTATTGCCTCTACAGGTCTGTCTAAATAAGATAGGCTGAACGAACAATCTGGAGGAGAAAAAAAAAAACGGAACTAGCACATCCTGGAGGACATGCGAGAGAGGGAGGTGGGAAGAAAGGTAGTGGTGTTAAGAACTCCAGAGACAAGGGAACAAAAAGTGATGGAAATCAGTGGTGAGGGGGATGCAGGAGGCCTGGTAGGGCGTGATCAAGGGTAATGTAACCAAGAGGAATTACTGAAACCCAAAGGAAGACTGAGCATGACAGTGGGCACAAGAGGAAAATCAAAGGGTATAGAAGAGTGAGCTGGGAAGCAAGGGCCAGTTATAGATGTCTAAATAAAGGCATGTACATATATTTACAAAGGGGCATGGGGAAATAGATCTATGTCCATGTGTTTATAGATTTAGTATTAAGGTAGCAGATGGACATAGGGCCTCCGCTCAAGGACTCGTTCATTGCAAGAACATTGTTCTATTAAATTGGCATTAAACGATGCTCACCTTCCCTACACCATCACTGACCACAAAGCGGCTGCATAAGCAAATGTGATGAAGAAAGCCGATGGTGTCCAGCTACCAAAAGATATAGCGTGTGGGGTCTTAAAGGCTTGAAGGTAAAGAAGCAACCATCTAGCTCAGAAGCAACAGAGCCCACATGGAGGAAGCATACCAGCCTGTGTGATCACAAAGTTTCAAAGGGATAAGGCAACAGGCATCATGAGAACAAAAAAATCTTATCATGGAGAATGAGAGGGGACGGCCGGGTATAGACCCAAAACCTATTTGCAGTGCACTGGACATCCCCTTACAGAAGGATCTCAGAGAGGAGATAAAAGAATACAGGGTATGAGACAGCAAAGAAAAACACAACTTTCCTCAAGTTCTTTTTTTTTTTTTTTTTTTGCGCACCCCGCGGGCGCCTGGTGCCGCCCCCTCCCCGGTCCCGCGGCGGTGGCGGCGGCTCGGGGCCGGGGGGGGGGGGGGGGCGCCAGGGGAGGGGGCAGACACCAGGGGCAGCGGTGGCGGCGGCGGCTCCCGGCGCCATTTTGGGCTAATCGATGAATTGAACAAAGAGGATCAATTTCCGATCAAGCGAGTTATCAATGGGGGCCGGGGAGTGAGAGGGACTTGTCCCTGAGTCGGCCCCGCTTTCCCCGGCACCCCCCTCCTCCCCTCCGCCGTGGCTCCCCGGCGGCAAGGCAGCCCGGCGCCCCCCCCCCCGGGGAGGCTGCGACCGCCCGCAGCCCCCACCCCCGAGCGAGAGGCCGAGAGAGAAGCCTGACCTGCAGCTGCTGTAAATCAAAGCGCTTCCAATATTGAAACATAGATCCCACATTGGCCGCCATCTTGAGACGTATTGAGAGGGAGTGAGAGGCTGATAGAGAGGGGGCTGGAGTTCAGGAGCCGCCAGGAGGCAGCAGGCGGGCGGCGCCAAAACCCGGCCTGGAGCCGGCCGCCGCCGCCGCCACAGAGGAGCGCGGACTCCTCCTCACGGCGCCACCGCCGCCAGGGCGAGCCGAGCCGGAGTCGGAGTCTGAGCCCGAGGGCGTGGCGGCCGCTGGCCCGGCATCGCGCGCGGCCGCCCGGCCACGCCCCCCGCCTGCGGCCGAACGAGCGACCCGCTCGTGACCCCCGCCCCTCCCAACCCCCAGCCCCGGCCGGCGGCAGCCCGGCTCGGCGCGGCCCGGCCCCTTGAGGGCGGCGAGAGGGGCGCTGGAGGGCGGCGAGAGGGCAGCCCCACCGCCCGCCGAGGCCCAGGCCGGGCTCACCTGGCGCGGGGGGGGGGGGGGGGGCGCGGAAGGAGGGGGCCCTGGCGGCAGCGGAGCGCAGGCCCCCCGCCCGCCTCTACGCCCGGGCGCTTGGTGACGGCGACGCGCCGGGGGTCGTCGGTCGTCCTGCTGGGCGCCCGCCCGCCCGCGGAGCCGCCGCGACCACCTGCTTGAGCCCAGACCCCCGCACGGCGCAGGCCTCAGCGCACCCGCGCTTGTGCCCGAAGCCTTGACCGTGGGCGGCCCCGCCAGCCGGGGCCTCAAGGACCCAGCACCCCAGAGCGCCCTTGCTGGGGGAGGGCAGGGGCATGGGGAGGCATCAGCCCCTGACCCTCTTGAACTTGCACCCGCCAGCGTCCCACGCTGGGGCCCCAGAGTCCCCTCTCAACACCACCCGGTGACCCAGGGCCCCCTAGCTGTCACCGCCGACTTGGTACTTAGGAGACATGCTCTCTGGAGGCGGTTGAGGCTTGTCTTGTGGCCAATAATCATCTCCTATGCCTTCCTTTCCAGTCACTAATTTGATGTCTTCACTTAAAGAAATGCCCATAAGTTGAGGTTTCAGAGGAGAGCTCCTTGAGCTCCCCAGACAACAAGGGGGCCGAGTGTCACCGTCATTATCCTGAGCTGGGAGGGAACACTAGTGTTCCAGAGGCTGGGAATCCGTCACTGCCTGCCCACAGCACAGACAGAGCAGGTGCTGGTTATAATTGTTTCTAGACGTCCTGCCATGCTCAGTTGAATGTCAAAGCCATAAACGTTGCCCGACTACAATCAAACTGGAGTACGCAGACATTTCTGCATCATTGCCGGGTGGAAATACACTGAGTGGAGTTGGATGAGATGGCAGCAAGTGCTTAAGGAGGGGGTGCTGTGGGAATACCAACAAGATGACTGCTAGTCTCCGTTTCCTTCTCTCGTCTGCTTTGTGTTTTCTTTCAGGACCAGAAGAAATGATGCATATGTAAGGAAAAAAACTTTTCATTTCCAGAGGAGTTTTCCACCCCACAATCTACCCGCAGCCTCCTTTGAGCAAGCCAGTAAAAGCTTTTTTTTTTAACCTGCCTTCTCACTATGACAATTTCCGGAGCTGCTATGTGGCTGTGTTTAAAAGTCCCCCTCGGGATCCAGAGTGCAATCCATATCACAAAGGCATCCTCCCAGTCCCAAATAGCAATGTGACCTCATTTCAGAAGGTTGTTCTTGTTTCCATAGACCCAGAATGGAGTTTAAGCTGTTGATCTTGACTGTGGTTGTCGACTCAGCCTCTCATGGGCACCTCATGGGCAGTGGAGCAAACTGTGCCAATCTGTGCTACCACCAGGACTGGGAGAGGAAGCCAACAGTGGTGGGCCATAGGTCAATGTGTGGATGGGGATGATCAGGTCTTTCTTCATTATTCTGTTTCAGTCTGGAAACACCACTGAAGCCTCAGTGTCGTAGCAACACACAAACCTTCACTGACAGTCTGGGGCACATTGGCTGCAAATCAAACCCGGGTCTTCCCGGTGAAAGACGATGAGAGGTCTACCACTGAAGCACCGTGGCCCTCACCTCAAACCAGGGCAGTCATTTCCGGAGTTCAAACCAGACCACAATGCAGGATGACTGAGATTGCCACCAGAATCTGATACTGATGCAGAAAAAAACCTAACTACCATTTTATTGACTCCCAATAGGACAAAGATCTGCCCCTTTGGGGTTTTGAGACTTTAAATCCTTACAGCAGGGGTCGCAACCTGTGGGTCGCGACCCCTTTGGGGATCAAATAACCCTTTAACAGGGGTCATCCAATTCATAACGATAGCAAAATTACAGTTATAAAGTAGCAATGAAAATAATTTTATGGTTGCAGGTGACCACAACATGAACTGTATTAAAGGGTGGCGGCATTCAGAAGGTTGAGAACCATTGCCTTACAGAAATAGACAACCTCATATTTCTCCCACGGAGGGGCTAGTCAGTTCAAACCCCTGACCTTGCGATTAGCAGGTTAATGCATAGTCCACTACACCACCAGGGCTCCTAATGATATAATAAGAGATACTATTGTTAGATCTCTCGTGGGAGAAATATACCTCAGTCCTTGGCTTCGCGTGAGAAAGAATTCACTCCACAGCCTGGATTGTGATCCAAGTGAGTTTTTTGAGAGAAGAAGTTTCAGGTTTACACAGGCACCTCAGGGCCCCTCACCCCTGCACAGCTTGCCTAGAAGCTGCTGGAGAGAAAGTCACTACGTGGGCTCCAGGATCCTGCCTTTTCTTTCTTTTCTTAAATCGTTTTATTAGGGGCTCATACAATTCTTATCACAATCCATACATACATCAATTGTGTAAAGCACATTGTACACTCACTGCCCTCATTATTCTCAAAACATTTGCCTCCACTTAAGCCCCTGGCATCAATCAAGTCCTCATTTTTACCCCTTCCTCCCCCATCCCTCAAGAAACCTTGATAATTTGTGAGTGGTGATATTGGGAGGGTAGAGGGAGGGTGGATTGGAAAGAGGAAACCGATTACAAGTATCTACATGTGACCTCCTCCCTGGGGGACGGACAACAGAAAAGTGGGTGAAGGGAGACATCGGAGAGGTCAAGATCCTGCCTTTTCAATTCCTCCACAGGGAGGCATGGTTGATGGTCCTGGTCAACCCCATTGGCTGGATTGAATTCACCTGGCTCAGATGGGCCAATCCAGGTGTAACACCCACCTAGGTGTACCACCCCTTCCTGGCCGGAAGTTTGAACCTGAGCATATGTAATGGATGACCCACTCCCTATGCTAAGCTACCTAACAGTATTTGCAAGATGCCGAGCAATGTTCTAAGCTTTTTGTATATAATAATTCAATTATATCACTTAAGAAGCCTATGTGTGGACTCTATTCTTGCCTCATTTTACAGATGAAAAATCAGTGGCACAGGATGATAAAGCCATGAGCCTATGACCACACAGTGAGGAAGTGGAAAGGAGAGATTTGAACCCAGGCTGCAGAGTCCATGCCTTGGGTGCCTACAGCGCCACATAGGACACAGGAAAGCATGGAGCAGACTCGGCGTAAGACCTAGCATGTATGTGCTAGGACTGCATGAGAGTAGCTGCTACTCAGATCCAGAAGAGAATACAAGGCTATTGCAAAAATTATTTTTGCCAAAAGAGGGTGGAATTCTGCATCTTGTGCGAAATCCCCCAACCTGCACATGGCACAGCTACTTCAGAAGGTTCCCAACAATGTGTGCTGTGTGGCAAACCTAACTGAGCTCAGGGGGAGCTGGTCTGTGGGTTATGTTACCCAGAAGGTGAGCAGTTTGAACTCACCAGCCACCACTCCAAGGGAGAAAGAGAAGGCTTTCTGCTCCCATGGACTTACAGTCTTTGAAGTGGCAGGGAGCATTTCCATGCAGCCTATGATTAGGATCTAGGAGGGTGAGGGTGGATGGAGTTGGTTGAGACCAGGCTTCAGGGCATTTCCCAGAAGGGCTTCCTGCAGTGACTCTGCCTTCAGGAATGTCTGGTGACCCTGAGGGCAGCAAAGTCCTAAGCACACTCAGGCAGTGGTTCTCAACCTTCCTAATACAGGTCCTTTTGTTGTGGTGACCCCCCCGACCATTAAATGATTTTCTTGCTACTTCATCACTGTAATTTTGCTACAGTTATGAATTGGACGAGCCCTGTGAAAGGGTCATATGACTCCCAAAGGGGTCGCAACCCACAGGGTGAGAACCACTGCACTAAGGGTTCCCCTTCCGGGCAGCTCTACCAGTGTCTGATGTGCATAGTTCTGTGAGGTGAGAGAAATGAACTTAGTGTCTGCTTCTGGTGACAGTTGATGTGGGTGGGCTTTCTCCCTATGTCAAATCCCTCTCAAGCCATTTGTCACCACAACAGAGGGAGCCACACACATAAAGCAAGAAGAGGAGGCAGCATAGCAGGACGGTAAGCAGAACAAAGATTGAATAAGCACAATTCACTTCAATCATGAATCGGGTGCCCTTGAGATGTGAGGAAAACCCCAGTCTAGTGACATTAGATCAGGTTTAGGGATTGAGTGACGGGACCCTCTTGGCTCCCCTCAGCCCCTATCTTGCTTTCCCATTGACCCTGCCCCTTACATCGTGATTGGTCCTTATTCCAGCATGATGGTTGGTTTCATAATCACAACATGTGGGAATGTGTTAGTCGATAGGTTATACAGGCACAGTCTCTGGAATGGGTAAGTGAGGAGGTGTGACTGGTGACATGACTGGTGGAATGGATCATGTGAAGTGATTTGAGATCGTTGTTCAGACCTGATAGGTCATCCAGGCCTCTAGTTGATCCTGGCAGTACTCTAGTTTAAGGAAACAGAATGTTAGGCATTTAAGTCATATTTAAGCTTAAATTTTGAGCAATAGGCTGTGGCTCACAGTGAGAGTCTATGTGGAGACCCTAAATCCATTTTGAGGGGCCACACATTCAGCCACCATTGAGTTCTTTCCTACTGCTGCCCGGCAGTGGAAAGCTTGCGTCCACTCCCCGGGCCAGACTCAGCGATATACGGTCGTGTGCACATCCCAATGAAGGTCCCGCTCATGCTCTCACAGGCCCTCCCGCAACTCCATGAATTGATCCGTCTTCAGGGACAGTTTTGTGACAAAGGTGTTTGTTTTCCATGTCTCATTTAAGCTTTCAGGAGCTCAGGTGGTGATGCTGGATAGTGTTGGACTATTAACAGCAAGATCGCTGGTTCGAAGCCACTAGTCATTCCACAGGAGAAAGATGAGGTTATTGCTTCCTGTAAAGGTAGCAACTTCAGGATCCCTACACAGAGTCACTATGAGTCAGAGTCAGCAGGACAGAATGAGTGTCATTTTATTTAAGTAACTGTGGCTGTGGGTCCTTCCGACACCATTGTGGCCTCATGCGGATGCTCTCCTTCATCCAGAACAGCGGTTTGTGTCTTTTTCTTGTGTAAAACATAGCAAAGGAGTTCCTAATAAAATAAAGTTGAATTGGGAGTCTTTTTTCCCTCAAACAAAGTAAATCCATAAATAGAAATGAGACTATGGTGCTAATAACCAGTTGGAGAGTTGAGAGAGCTGAACTCTCAATCCTGGTAGAAACCCATTGTGACTTTAAAAACTTGCTCAAGGTCATCCATAGCCTATGAGGTTGAGTTGAGCAGACACAAAACAGATGTGTTGGGGAGTAATTGTGTACATTAAGTAAACAATTTATCTTTCTAAAGATTCTGTCTAAAACTTACTTTAAATAGTAAGTTTTCCCCTGGGCTAGGGAAAGGTCAGGGAGCTTAACCCCCTAGTATCCACCCCCTCTCAGCATTCATCATGTTAGGCCAGAGGAGCCAAATCACACCCACTACCCAGGGAGCACTGCTTCCAAAAGCCCATTGCCTGTGCCGGGGCAGAGGGCAGGTACCCGGACCAGAAATGCTGACAGAGTGGAACCAGCGGGCTCAGCCCCCAGCTTCCTGAGAGAGCAGCTGTGATGGTTCACTTTTGGACAAATGTCAATGCATGACTTGGGCAGCACGAAAAGCAGATGTGCAGAGGTTGTTCGCAGTATTCCAGAAGTTCACACACTCCCCGCAGGCTCTTTGGTGGCTTCCACCTTCAATCCCAAAAGGCCACTGCCGTCCAGTGGATTCCAACCACAGTGACCCTATATGGAGTTTTCAAGACTGTAAATCTTCATGGGAGCCAGCAGTCTCATTGTCCCCCTTGGGACAGGGAGCTAGCAGCCCGTTTCACCTCCAGGACCCCTTCCTCTCTAATTCTGGATCCAGTCCCTCCAAATATCCTGCCCTGCCCTTGTCTAGGCTTCTTAAATGCGTTCCATGCTGCTTATGTTAGTCTGGGTGCCTTAGCGAAACAAATCCACAGAAACGCGTATGTATAAGAGAGAGTTTTATGTAAAGGGTGAGTGCACATCAGGAAAACATGCCCGCATTTGCTTATGCACCCGCTTTGTCTTCAGCGATCTTGTCGAGATAGGCTGGTGGCTTCTTCCATGTGGGCTTTGTTGTTTCTTAGCTAGATGGCCCCTTGTTTATCTTCCAGTCTTTAAGACCCTGGACACTATATCTTTTGATAGCCGGGCCCAGGGTGCTTAACCACTACACCACAAGGGTTCATTAGCTTGTGACTTATCTCCTGCCATTCACACTAGATGCTCAAAATAGCAGGAAACCAGGTTTCTCCTTTGTGGCCACACCAGGTACTGACAGAACCAAGAACAGAGAAATGCTTAGTTATATATCTTGACTATCATTAGCATATTATATGCCTGGCAATATGTAAGCCTTCGCTCCCCTGACCTCTCACAGTCTCGGTAAAATGAAGCTAATAAAAGTAGTGCTCTCACAAGCTTGGTAGGAGATTAAACAACTCACATAAGGGTACACAGCCTATCAACGAGGAGGCGAGATGAGGCAGTGTGTGGCTGCTGAACCCACACCCTTCACAACACCTGCATTAAAATGACTGAGGGCTATGAGGAACCAGACAGAAGCAGGTTCACACCCCAGATTGAGTCAATTTAACTGCCTATTGTGCCTGACCCTTCTATCTCTGATCTTAGAAATGGGGTTAACAACAACAAAACACTGTAGAAGAAATGTCCAGCAGATGACAGGCACGCGATTAAACAACAAAAAATAAATCACTTAAGTTGAAATTCGAACTCCTGGAAACCCCTCACACACGTGCAGAAAAGGATTGAGCCCATACGGTGTTTCCAGTGCCCCCGTCATTCCCCCCTAAAATGAGCATTTGATAAGGTAATGCCTGGATTGTTCCAAGCCCAAGACTGTGGAGAACTAAAGGAAAACCCAGCATTATGAATCTTTGAGCACAGCCCTGCTGGGAAACCGCCCTGCAGTCACTTGTTGATGACTGGAGGAGGGACAAGAGTAGGGAGAAGAACGAGGACTGAATGTGACACATAAGCAGGGATGGCCTACATTCCATAAAGGAAAAAACTCAAGGTCTGCTTTTCTGGTGCCGGAAAGTTAAAACCCATCTGGTGCAGTTGAAAAGGTGTGTGTGTGTAGTGGGGGGGGGGGTGTTAGGGAGGAGGGGCGATGAGTCCAAAGGATGAACTCCATCTGCAATTGTGTCCTCAACTGCTTTCCCCTGCTAGCCACACGATATTTGTGGCTGGCCTGCCCTGCTTTTGTTATCAAGCCCAGAGAGGGCAAGAGACTAGCTCGAAGCCACACTGCAAGTTGGCAGCAGAATCAGGCCGAGAACTCTGGATGCTTAGAAAGCTTCACACAGACCTGAGAAAGTACCAAGGGAAGACCTGTTCGCTAACTGGGCAGCACTCACTGCATGCCAGCGCTGTTCCAGTGCCCCAGCCAGGGCATTGCTCCCTGTGTCTGTGTGTCTTCAGTGATGCACACAGGTGACGGATTGGCTTTTAATAGCATGCTTGGAAGGTTGAGGCCACCCAGCGGCACCTAGAAAGAAGGGCCTGCAAATCTACTTCAGACCAAGCAGCCTTTCCAGACCCTGGGGAGCACAGTTCTTCTTGGACACACAAGGAGGCCAGGAGTTGAAGTTGATTCCATGATGTAGTTGATTCCATGGTTCCCGGTTGTAGCTATACCTAGAGTCCCATCCACATTCATGTTTATATCTCTTCACTCCATGGGGTGTTCATGGCTCCAACTCTTCTGAAGCAGACCACCAGGATTTTGTTTAAGAGGCCTCTGGATAGGTTTGAACTGCCAACCTTTTAGTTTGTAGCTGAGTGCTAAACAACTTGTGCCATGCCGGGTGCTAAGCTCAGAAACTCAGTCGGTGCTTCATGATCTCAGTTGGAATTATAGAGAGGGTCAGTGATGACCCATTGACTGCTGGGTAATTGTTGATGTAGTCTCCCTGTGCAGACATGTAAAGTACCTGAAAACTTAAAATCCAACTCATTGAGTGCATCATCCTGCCGTGCGCCAGCCCAGCAGCATGCTCTGCTGGGGACATTTGGCCATGCCTGGAGACATTCTGAAGAAGGGAGTCCCACTGCCATCTAGTGGGCTGAGACCAGGGATGCTCGCTTAGCATCCTGGTGCAGGGAACAACACAGCCCCACAAGAACGATGTTGGCCAAAATGTCAGCAGAGCTGCCACTGGGAAAATGGTCTAGTCCAAGCGCTGACCTTCGTAGAGGAAGAAAGCCAATCCAGAGCAGCTAAGTGACCTGCTGTGGGTTGCACAGCCTGATTCCAAGCCCAGTACTATACCCAAAGCTGTTACCACGCCCAAAATTAAACAGCAATAGCTGCCCAAAGGCCTCTTAGTTTGAGGACCAAGTAAGACAGTAAATGAGAAAGCCCTTTGACAAATGTGGCATGCTGCACAAACATGAGATGTTATTACCCAGGATCTTTTGATATATGTAAATAGATCTTGTACCAGGTCAGTTAATTTTCCAACTGCTCTATCTGAGCTTTCAGATGGCAGCACCTCTGTCCAACCCAGGAAAGGACTCCTGTGCAGGCTGAGCAGCCCTGGAAAGCCTCATGCCTGGCTTCTCCCACCCCTCAGCTAATCTCCAAGTGATTAATAAGGGCTCTCACTATGTTGTGCCTCCCAGCTGACAGATACTAGGCTATCAAAGCATTCGTATCACCTCCTTGATGCCTGAGGAGGAATATAGTTTCATGTGTGAGAGTGCCCCAACCCGCGGGACTCAGTTATTCGAGGGGTTCCAAGGAGGACCCAGCCTGAAAGAGAAACGGGCGAGAGAGAGGAGCGAGACCAAGCAGATTCTTGTCAAGGTCTGAGTTTATTGCTACACAAGCCTCTCTATAAAGGGTGAGGCAAACAAGGGAGT
Organism: Tenrec ecaudatus; assembly: GCF_050624435.1. Taxonomy (NCBI): domain Eukaryota; kingdom Metazoa; phylum Chordata; class Mammalia; order Afrosoricida; family Tenrecidae; genus Tenrec; species Tenrec ecaudatus. Next base: position 143,203 of record NW_027458473.1, on the reverse strand, counting down.
TCAAAGGGGAGATAAAAAAAAGGAAGGGCGGGGGTGTAGAGCACACAGGGCAGGCGGCCGCAAGTCTGCAGTTGGAATGTCCGGTGCTGGAGCAGACAAGGGTGGGCCATCTGGTGTGTGTCAGGGTAAGATAAGGTTGAGGTGACGTGGCTTTAGCCCTGCTGGGCAGGCAATATGGCCTTGGTTTTGTCAGGCTGATTATGCCCGGTTCCCAACATGAGAGAAGCCAGGAATATCTCCTCTCACAACTGTGCAGCAAACGAGATCAGATCTCCCAATCTGATTTTCAGCCCTCCTGTCTTTCCAAGTGAAGTGGATGGTCCATTTCACATTGTCTCAAGTCTTTGCACATTGCATGCCAACATTGCGACACAGGGCGCGGCTGTGGGTCTTAGTAGACAAAGCCCCCACCCAGAACCCTGCCCTCAGAGCTCCTTGGTCACCCTGCACAATGCAGGTCCAGGCCGGGCTCCACACTGCAAGGCGATCAACCCTGACCCTCCAGTGTGGCCGTCCTCACACGCTCCCACATCCACCTAGAAGGACTGGAGATGAGAGATTCCGGAAGCTCCCTGCCTCATCTGCCTCCCTCCCCAGAGCGACAGAGCAACTGTAACTGATTAGGCAGGATGCAGCCTCGTTCCCAGTCCCCACCCTCTCTGGGAAAGCAGGGATGTCTGGCACCTCATCCAAGGCCTTTCCCCTGTGATCTCATTACTAAGGAGCTGCTCCTCTACCGCCCACCTCCATCACCTCATCTACATATGGGGGAGATGAGTATGTCTTCTTTGCTGCTCCTTCCCTGAGTCCACCCCAGGAGCTCCCTGAACAGATCACCAATCACTTCTCATTACACCTGCAGCAGCCGTCAGATACTGCTGAACAGAGACAGGCGCCTCCCCTGCTGCTGCCAGGCTCCAGTGCACATGTGCACACACACGTGCACACACATTGTACAGGCACACTCACATGGACACACAAGCATGCACACCCATGTGCACAAACTTTGTTCAGAGGTGGGAATTCTGCCCATTTTAGCCTCTAATATTGCAATCAGAGAGTGATAGAACAATGAAAGATGAAGGTGGATGAAGGAAGATCTATTTATTCCCTTACTTGTTACATAACCATTCAGGGCTCTTTTTTTATCCGTACAAACACACCACCACACCATCAACAATCATCAAGTAGATGTCATGTATGCAGTGCTGCCCTATTCAAGGCGGTGCTGAGTATGTGAGGAGGATTCTCTCTAAAGCACAGCTCTGAGGAAGTCTGTCTCCTTCGCACTTTTACACACACAGGGTGAGGAGCCTGCAGGAGGCTCCGTGCGTTGGGTGAAGCCACACGATGAGTGAGGAGACCGAGTGTGTAGCCAGGGGAGTGAGAGCGCAGAGTTCACCACTTCACCACCATGCTGGTGTGCACAATCGATGAAAGGGTGGCTGCCAGCAGCAGGACAGAAAAAAAGTAAAGCATGTAACTTGTGGTTTTATCTCTGGCTTACTTCCAAAAGGAATTGTTTTTGTTGTTCTAAAAAGCTTTATACCGAGAAAAAAAAAGAAAGAAAGAAAGCTTTATACCTCTATAAAAACAAAAGGCTACTGCTGTCAAGCACCTTCAGACTCAAGCCAGAGGAGAGCTCTCCCAGTGGGCTTCCAAGCTGAAAATCTTCACAGAAACACAGTACCTCCTGTGGAGTAGCTGGTTGGTTCAAGCCAGCAACCTGGCAGTTAACAAGTACGTCCCTTGTACCTGTAATACCTGTATAAAGTGTATTAAATATGAACTACTCCGGGTGTGTAATTTTAAATTGAATTATTGTGCCTGGAACTTTTTTTTTAATAGCTAAGAATGGTGAAATGAGACTCCTTTAGATGTTATGATAAGAATACACACTACACAGGGCTTGGACCCAACCCAGCTTAATTCAAAGGAAGGCAGATTTATTTTCTTCTGCTTCCCAGAAGGTTCCCCAACAGAACGTGTGTTAAACAAAATTGTTTAGCTATGGAAAAGAGCAATCTCCTCTTGGGAAGATCCTGGTAGAAGGGGGCTTTGGTTACATATCCAGCTCAACCCAGCCCCAGAGGCCTCGTCATGTTTTATTTTGTTTTGCCCTTGACACTGATTGTCTTGGGAACTGTGGCCCCCGAGCAATGGCCAGGAAGTCAGGTCTTCTTGATGTAAATCCTCTAATATCCCCTACAATGATTTTCAGTGCCAATGGTAAGGCCCGCCCAGTGGCTGCCACATGCCCCTGAGCAAACACGTCAGAGCAGATGAGAGCATGAGACAGCATTTAAGAGAACGGTAGGCTGGCCTTGACTTAGCTGTTTGGCCTCTCCTCAGAAGTCATTTGTGACACTGACTGTCATGGGTTTCATTAAGAACAAGTCTATCTCTACCAAAGAAAACTGCAAGGTAAGAGGACTTTCAGCTCCAGCTACATATGTCTCCAAACTTACTTACATATTGTCCTGTTTTCAGAAGAAAAAAAATTTACTCAGTGCCTCCCGGGCAAATAAAAACTTTGGTACTACAACCTACAATCCCAGATAAAGTGTAGGTATCTGCTTTGGCAGCTCCCCTGGATCGAGCTGCTCCGGTAGCTCTCCACAAAAACCCTGTGAAGAGATGATCAGGCAGGATAGCCTAGTCTGTTCTGCAGAAAGAAACTACCCCTGAAACCTCAGTGGCTTAAAATCTAGAAGTTTATTTCTTGTTCATGCAAATTCTGACGCTGGAAGGGCAATTCTACAGGGTGTTTGTCCTGCACACCGTCCGTCAGTGATTCGGGCTGCTTCACAAATATGGTGCCACCAGATCAAAAGGTGGATTCCAGGTCATCACAGAAGAGGAAGAGAGAAGTGGGGGTTGTGGATCAGTCTTTACATGCTTTGACACTTTAGTTGACATAGATCGCTGGATAGGGCTGCTTATATAAAGGTTATCAGTTCAAACCCACCTAGCTGTACCACAAAACGAAGGGGTCATCTGCTTTCATAAAGGGTACAGCCTAGACAACCTCATGCAACAATTGTACTCTGTACCACAAGGGGTGAGCATGAGTCAGAACTGACTTGAAGGCAACAGGATTTGGGGTGTTTTTGTTTGTTTGGTTGGTTGGTTGATTGGTTTGGTTTGCTGAGTGGGAGGTGGTTCTACCTACAGCATATTAATCTGAAGTAGTCACTTTAGGTTTTTTTGTTTGTTTTTTGAGAGATGTGGAAAAGCTCATTGGCTTTAATGGGGAGTTAACTCTGCCGCAGACGGCCTCCTCAAAATTTCCCTCCCGCTTCATAAACTAGCAGAGATTTTCAATGAAGGAGCCTGCAGGCACCCGCTGGACATCTCCTTGCAAGGTCAGTCCTTTGGAGCCACTGGGAGGGAGAAAAAAGAGACTTCTATTCCTGTAAAGAATTCCAGCCCCAGAAATCCTCAGGGGGCAATTCTGCCCTGTCCTCTCGGGTCGCTATGAGTCCGAATTGAATTTATGGCTATGAGTTGAGTTTTAATTCCATTCACTTACTGCTATTGACAGGTTGCTAGATTAGGGCTTGTCTTCCCAAATGCCAGCACTAAACGAAAATGAGCTGTCCGGGCCACAACAAAGGGGTTGGAAATAAATCAGGCACACTCATTAGATACCTATGGCAAAATTCAGAACTGAGCATGCTCTGACCCAAGTCATGTAGACCCAGGTGGAAGGTCCACCTGGTCATACAGAATAGGACTTCACAAAAGTGCACCAAAATCAACCAGTACGATCGACCAATGCCCTCCAGTGGTGTTGGGAGGTGATAGAAGTAGGCCTGGGCTCCTTGTCGCCCTCCCTTGTTCACGTGCTCTGCAAGTGGAGGGTGAGGCCCTTGGGGGTTCCTGCCGTGGCTCCTCAGCTGGTTCTGCACTCCTGCTCAGGTATTCCTCCCATGAAACCGCCATATTCAGCTGCAAACTTTCCCCACCCCTGCCATGCAGCCCGGCGTGCTTTCCGGAGATAGTGGGGACTTTTGGGGACTGCGATACCTGAAACTTTCTTTCATAACATTCACTTGGATTTACAAAAGTGCTTCTGCCATATGAATTCTTTCAGCGTTGCTAAGCAAGAACTGAGGTCAACCACCCCAGAAACCTAACACTATCAAGTCGATTCTGACTTATATCAATCTAGGGGGTCCTCAAACTATGGCCTGCGGACCACATGGCCCTCAGAGGACATTTATTCAGCATGCCGGGTGTTTTTGCCCCTTTTTTTTTTTTTTACTTCAAATTAGGTATGTGCAGTGCGCATAGGCATTTGTGCATAGTTTTATTTTTAAACTATAGTCCGGCCCTCCAGCGGGTTTGAGGGACAATGAACTGGCCTCCTGTTTAAAAAGTTTGAGGACCCCTGAAAGGACAACGTAGAACTATGCCTGTGGGTTCCCGAAGTTCTAAATCTTTACAGGAGCTGAGAACCGCATCTTTCTCTGTGAGCCATAGCGGATTCCAACTGGCTGGCCTCATGGTCACACACATTCCACCAGGCTCCTTGAGCCTTAACTTGATAATTTAATGAAACGATACTTCTCCAAGTCACACTGTATCAAGGTCTATAATCTTGCTATTCTAATATCAAATTTAAAATAAGGAATATAGTTAAGCTCCAAATCCATAAGCAATAAGATCATTGAATCTCTTTGGACACTATTACTTAAAAAAAGAAAAAAACTCTGTCCAATTATTTTCAGCACAGAAAAGCTTCCAGTGTTTACAGCTTAGTATTTAATTGCTTTTTCTCTTCTTCTTTTGCATTGGTGAATCATTTTGAGCTTATAATAATGTCAAAATAAATAGTTTCCAGAGCCTCCAGGCATTCACTGTGTAATGATCATTTAAAAGATTTCTTGGTTAGAGGGTCCTCAAAAGAATAAAAGGCGTGTCCGCATCCCTGGTCATTTCTATATTCAAAAGAAGAAATTGCTCATCAAATGCTACAAGCCAATTTCTTTCTTCAGCCAAACTGCCCATTTTAGCATCACTGAATTAAGCAAATGGTTCTACATTTCAAAGTCAACAATGATACTCTTTTCCCTTTAACACGAGCATCTTAAACAGCTCAAAAAATAGTCGAGCTCTTTATTATGGCTTTTCCTGAGAAAGCTGTTTCGTTGTTTATTTTATTTATTCATCTAGACTTTCATGTTAAGATTTGTGTATTTTAAGTTCTGCTAGTCAGGACATTTTAAATGGAGCCAGATTTTTTTTTTATACTTTGTCTTTTAAAATATAATGAGACTGAGCAGTACATCCGTTAATAAAATATAAAGTCTTCCTATTTCTGTTTGTTTGTAATTTCCCTAAGGATAACTCTTAATGTAGTAAAACCAAAACCCGCCATAATGAATTACATTTGGTCTACTGGGGGTTGTGGCCAACCTTTTGATAGAAAAATCCAGAGACTCCCTTCTGCATCTCCTTTCCCAACCAAACCCCGTTGGCTGGAGGCTGGAAGGAAGAAAGAGGCTGGGCTGCTGGGGCAGGGTGGGGAAGGGGTAACCTTGCAGATTATTTCAAATTCTACTCTGAAGGCAGAAAGTTATCCAAATGAGATAGCTAGAGATTCACTTCCTTAGAAAAAGATTGAAATTAATGTGTCCCTTAGAAAAGCCAAAGGAAAAAAGTCGTTATTAATTTAGGCAATTGAAGAACTTTGAAAGCCATGTCTAGTACATAAAAACACCTGTCCCTTGAGCCCATCGGCCTAGGAAACTGAATTTTTATACCATGTAAAATAAAGGAAGGTCATTTCTTAGACTTGCTCAACAGAAGATTGTCATTTTAAACCGGTTACTGTAATGAGAAGCTGGGTTTTCGTAAAAAGGACTGAATGCTTGAGTCAGTGTGAAATGAAATTAGAGATGCATGTTCTGCGCATGGCGGCATTTCCGGAGGAGTCTGTGTTCCTGTGACTGCTCTCGATCTGTCTCGTGCCTTCTGGGAAACTCACAGCGTGGTGCCCACATCTAGTCTCTCGGACTTTCTTGCCAGCTTTGGAAAGGTGTTGAGTCTGTTGGATCTGCTGCACAGAGACAGCATGCAAGTGGACCCTTCCCACATTCCTCAGAGAGCAGCCCCCCAGTGTAAAGCTGTGGGTGAGGTTTGATGACCTTTGCCCCTTCATCATCCCGCATTCTTTGAGGGACCCAAGCGCTCCCCCGAGGCATTACCGGAGAAGCAGCTACCCCATAGTTTCCAGATGGTGGGTATCAGCCTGTGTGCTCATTGGGATCGCCAGAGAGCTGTCCAAAAGACATCTTTGTCCCATCTCCACTGAGTCCGATTTTATTGGCCTGGAATGCAGCCTAGGTGCTTGGATTTTTTTCTCTCTCATAAGTTTTTATTGTGAATTAGGTGAAGGTTTACCAAGATCATCAGTTTTTTATTCAACAATTCATACCCATTGTGTTTTATGCCACTTATTGCAATCTCCACAATATAATATGACTTGTTCCACTCCCTACTTATGTCTTCTGTTTCCCTTCCTCCTCTCTTCCTACCCTTCTGAACTTGGGCCTTGGATTAATACTGCCCTTTTGAGATCAAATGGTTTGCTGTTTTCAGGTTTGCGTGCCTCACTTGTGTAATTGCTCCCATTATAGACCAATCTATTATTTGGCTGAATATTGAACCACAGGTAGGAGTTCATTTTCAAACTTAGTGAATAAGGACCATCGTTTCAGAGGTTCTGTTAGTCCCTATCCAGCCAATAAGCCTGGTCTCTTTTATGACTGTGAATTTTGCTTCACTATCTAGGACCTTTGGATGTGATCCCTTTCAAAGAAGTTGGAATTGATAGTTGGAGATCATCTAGTTATTCTGTGCTCAGAGTCATGAAGTCTAATGTTCATGTGGTCCACTCACCACTCTTTCCTCCAGAGTGAGGGTGACAATACTTGCCACCTAGATGGCCACTTGTGAGCTTCTGAAATCCAGCTGCTACTCACCAGCATGGATGTCGAACATAGTCTTTACAGTCTAGGTAATGACAATTGTTCTTGGTGTCCTTCACAACTATAATCCCCAGCCCCCCAGCCCAATAAAGCACTCCCTCCAGTTGTTCGGTTATGCCTAAGGAGTTTTGATAACTTCATCTTCTGTGTGCTCCGGAATATTCAATTCCCTGGATGGTCAGAATGGTCAGTCAGGGCTCAGAATCTTGGTGTTAAGGCTTCTGGTGAGATCCTGGCACATCAGACACAGAGGCTGTGAGGCTAGAGGAGGGGCAGAAGGGGATCATACTGAGTCTAACAAGGAAAGAAAAGGAAATGAAGGATATAAGCAATTAAAAGCAAGCGCATAAATAGATACAAATACACAGATGGCCCTTGCAACATTATTCCCAATCTCGCAAACATGTCAACGGTCTAAATACCCATCAATAGGTGAATGGATAAGTCAAACATGTTGCCTACGGTATATACAATGGACTACTACTCAGCCATAAAGAGAAATGAACTCTTGACACAGGCTACAAGAGGAATGAACCTCATAAGCATTATGCTGAGTGAAATAAATCAGCTTCAAAAAGGACACATTTTGCTTAATTCCACTTCCAAAAAATATCTAGGCTAGGAAAATGAATAGAGACAAACATCTCCCAATTGTTTCCAGGGATATGTAGGAAGGTAAGTATGGTTGTTACATAATGCCATGTCAATTGGACAAATAAGTGAGGTGGAGTCTTTCTTATACCTATATGAGTGTCCTTGGATTTATTTCTCTAGTCAACCCAGCCTAACCCAGTAGGGCCTGGAGGGGAAGTGCCATCCCTGAGACGATACTGAGCTTCCATAAGGGTGATGACATAATTTTGGAATGGGTAAGGATGATATATGAACAACATGCAGAATGCCACTTAATTATAATCTTGTAGAGCGTGGAAGTGACGAATGTTTTGATGCATGTATATTTAGTATGATTTTTAAAGAGTGTACGCAAAAGAGCAATATGGCAAGTCTGTGTTGCCATTTGCTGTTGCTCAGCTAAAAGCGATTCGGGCCTGTGTAGTTTAAAGGGAACCACAGAGGCTCAGGAGGAAAGCTGGTACCATCTCCAACTGAGACTTGTCTGACCAAATGCAGAGTCTCCCTTCAAGTAACTGACAGGTCAGAGGCAGCTCATCTCTGCTGCAGAAGCAATGATTTGTCTCAATTCCCAGACCACTGTCACAGCCATGTCTTGTTGCTCTCGGTGCCCCCCTTCCCCACCACAATAAGTCACTAGAAAGCCATGCTTCATTTAAAAACAAACAAATAAAACCCTTCTGCCTCCATCCTGGCACTGTTTCAGCTTATTTAGCATCATAACATATGTCATCTGTTTCCCTAAACAATCTAACATGGACATGGCACGATGGGACTGATGAGTTAGGCAAATGAGAACCAGCCTGCCCTCTGAACACACACGATGGCATTTGACTTGCTGTCAGTAGATGCTGTCGCGTTTCTTCTCCTCTTTCATGGAAAATAAATACAGAAAAGAATGAGGACATGAAAAGGGCTGCAAGATGTTTAGCTCTGGTCTTTCTAGAAAGTGTAGAAAAAAAGTATGTGACCCCTGCCTGCCTTTAGATGCCCCACTCCTCTGGCAAACAAGGATTGCACACTGACCATGGACAAGACATCTGGATCTGGGGGGAGGATATAACAATTGCCCCCACCAGCAAAGAGTTTCCAGATTTACGGGACTACACAGGCCAGGGAGCAGCTCATAAAAAGAACAAGAAGAATCACAAAGGAGGGTGTGCTCCAGCACCACTTCGTCCAGCTGCAGGCACATGAAGGCAAAGTTTCTTTTGCTTTCAGTCAAGTTTATGATTTCCGCTGCGTCCCTTACCAACACCTTCACGAAGATCTAGGTTCTTGGGTTGTTTCGCTCCAGGGCGGACATCTCCTTGGTAAAGCTTTATGGACAGCTCATGGTCCAAGAATTCCACCTATATGTTTTGAAAGGGGCCACGTTAAAACCCCTGGCTCAGACTTTCAGGACTGGGCATAATACAGCAAACCCACCATGGGGACAGCAGGATTTGGTAACACTCTCATCTCCATCACAACCTGGACCTGGCAAAGCTATTTTCTTCCACTCACCATCTTTCAATCAATATTTACTCAGCTATTAGTTGCTCCCCAGGCTCAGCATCAGAAAAGTGTTCAAACGTTACCGAATTGTCCATCTAATGGTAGAGGTCTGTGCAAGGGATATGAGAGCAAGAGGCTCAGAGATGATCAGTGGGTAACGAGAGAGGGATTCACCTTTATCATTTGTAGAAAGCCCCTGAGGCTTAGTCACATTGGCAGACTTTCCCTGGAGCAAGCAAATAAAGCTGCTCCCGGCTCAGCTCCATTCCTGATCTGGTCTTGCCATGAGACTATCCAGGCTTTGTCCCAACCCCACGTTCTGGAAACCACGAGTGGAAGGAGGTGAATCTTGGGGATACCATGGAAAAGAATGGGCATTGCACAACACTTCATTGTACTCATATGGAGCTTATGCAAAGGCCAAGAGATAGAACCAGGTGAGACTGTGAACAGGACAAGGTGATACTGCATGGTTTAAAATCAGAAAAGGTGTGCATCAGGGTTGTATCCTTTCACTGTTCTTATTCCATCTGTATGCTGAGCAATTTATACAAGAAGCTGGTCTCTGTGAAAAAGAACATGGCATCAGGATTAGACGAAGACCCATGTAATGTCATTGGGAACATTTTCTCACTAAAAATTTTAGGTCATGGCATCAAAAAAGTGTCATTTTAACCTAAATGGGTTTTTAGACCAGTGAAATAACAGCGAGAGTGAGTCAGCATTGTGCACAGAATTGAGCGATACTGGTTCTTTGGGAAATTCATAATCCAACACTGACACTGCTGAGATAAAGGATGACAGTGAGGAAGATTCTACACCTGAGCTCTGTGATGGGCCAACGTGGTGCTCTACTCTCTTCAGGAATGGATGAGCCAGCTCCACCAAGATTCCCCTTTACTGGAGCACCTGCTATGTATGTAGACGTTGAACACAAGAACGCTTTGGCGTTCCTACAATGATTTCTGACCTATGAGGTCATCGAAAAAATGATTATGATAGCCCGGAGGTTTACTTTCAGGTTTTAACCCCTCTTCAGTTAATTTCTGTGCATGGGGGAAGGTTTGGGGCTTGCTTCATTTTCCTACATACGGTATCTCAGTTTGTCCAACACCATTTGTTGAGCAAGCAGAATTTGTCCCTTTGGATATTTCTGTGTCCTTTTTCGAAGGCTAGTTTCCTGTTGACTGGTGAATATATGTGTAGCTTTTCTGTTCGAATCCATTGATCTATATACCTCTCAGTGTACCAATACACTGCTCTCCCTTAGGGAAAAACAACAACAAAAGTTGTATGAGCCCCTATATAATGATTTTTTTTAATGGACGATGAACTATTTTCCAGGCCAGCACTATCCTATGTTTGAGCACATTGCTGCAGCCACTGTGTCAATCCATCATGCCTTATAGCCTGCGGTACTCATGTTCAGGTATAGTGTTCTGCCATTCACAAGGTTCACACTGGCCAGTTCTTTCAGAAGTGGAAGACCAGGTCCTCCTCCCTCGTCTCTGTCTGGAAACTGCTGAAGTCTACCTGCAGTGAGTGACCCAGCAGGCATTTGAACTACTGGCTGCAAAATTTCCACCATTACAGCCAAATGCAGGCCACCACAGTACAACAGACAGTAACAGCATCTTAACACCACACAAAGGCTCCTCCCTGGGGAGACCACGTGTTCAGGCAATTGCTGCTGTTACACATGTAAGTGGGGGCTACATGAAGTCGCACCATCTCCTGTGGCCCTTCCAGGAACAGGCCATTCTGCTGTTGTTTCTACTGGACTTAGGCTCAGCTGCCAACCTGCCCTCTGCACGCATTCTTCTCCTTACCCTTCCATGTCACCTTCTCTTTGCCCAAGTCAATACTGCTGGTCAGTCACCTGCTGGTGGATGCTTGCTTCTGAAGTTTCTGAACCACATTTCCCCATGGTTATGAGACATTGCTGCTGCCACTGCGAGCATTTAACAGGTTACTTTACACCTTCAATGAGAAATCTAGGGGAATAGAAAGAAAGCTTCTTCTTTCTCCCAAGGAGTGGGTGGTGGTTTTGAACCGTTTCCCTTGAGGTTAGCAGCCCAATGTGTAACCCACTACACCAGTAGAGCCTTGGTGGCACTGTCCAGCAATTATTAGACTGCTAAATATGAGGTCAGGGTTTCAAACCTACCAACTTCTCCTTGGGAGAACGATAAAGCTGTTCCCATAAAAGACTGACAGCTCCAGAAGCCCTCTATAGGGTGGCTATGAGTTGGAATTTTGCGGTCATTTAGGGCTTTTTGGTGGCATGTGATTTTTTAGGGCTTTTAGGTTGTTTGTGGACGTTCAAGGTGTGTTTGGGGCATTCGGGTGGTTTGGGGTTTTTAGGGTGTTTTATAAGATTTTAGGGAGTGTTTAAGGGATTTAGGGGTGGTTTTTTAGAGTGTATAGGTATTTTTCAGCACAATATGGTGATTTTAGTGATGTTACAGAGTTCCTTAGGGATTTTAGGGTATTTTTCATATTATATGTGTTTTTTTCCCCCAGCATTTTAGGTTTTCTTAGGGCTTTCATGGTGTTTTCAGGGCATATATGGGGTTTAGGAATGTTTAGGGTTTGGGAATCTTCTAAGGATGATTTTTGGAAGTTTCACATGTTTGGGTGGGCATTTGGTGTTTTTTTGTGGCTTTAGAGTGTTTATGGGATCCTGTCAATTTGCAGCTTTAATTCCGCAAAGAAAAGTCAGACAGCAAGCCAGAAAGGAGCAGGAAATGAAGGGGAAGCCCAGGCCACATGTTACAGCTGCCAAGTCCGGAGAACCTAGGTGTGGTCGTTGGCTACCTGGGACCGGGAGTGGGGCTGTGCTCCTGCCCAAGGGTGCTAGGGAGTAAACCAATCTCAGCTGGACGTTTGGCTTTTCTACTAATTAGCCGACTCCATGAACTTTCCCAAGGGCAGCTGGTGAATTGCCAGGGGAACCCAGCTAGACCCCCCACACAAAAGCACAGGGATGGTTACAGGAACAGGAGGTTTCACACAGTGGATGTGCAGGGCTTGGGGTCGGGATTGGGGGCCAAGGTGAGGAAGGGGCAGCAATAAGGCCTGGTCCCAAATAATCAGACACTGAGCAATAAAAGTACAAGGACTGCCAAGAGAACATGGGGACAAAGGATGGCTGGACTTCATTTGATATCTTTGGACGTGCTGTCAGGAGAGACCAGTCCCTGAAGGGACATCAAGTCCATGAAGGACATGATGCTTGGCAAAAAGTGGAGGACGGGCAATAAAACAGCTCGAACCAGTGGCTACATCAGTGGGCATAGTAACAATGGTGAGGATGGTTCGAGACCTGGCAGTGTTTTATTTTACTGCTTGTGTTTTTCTAGAACTGTCTTTCCTGGATGCACGAGGAAGGATAACTGTGCTTGTGGGAAGCAAATGCACAGTGGGCAGCGCTTTGGCCAACATAGGTACACCACCGGCACACAGTGCCCCCTTACTTGGCATCCAAAGTGACAGGATTTGTCTTTCCCCAGAGCTCTCCAGCCCTGGGGGAAGCGGCCCTGCCTTCGGCGCACCGCCAGGGGGCAGCACTGCTGCTCTCTCACTGGCTACATCTGTGAGGACCCAGAGAGCAGCTCCTTTCTGCTGCTCTCCTCTCAGACTTCTGCCAAAAGCCTTGGCTCGTCCTGGATCCTCCCTTGATTCCCACTCTGCACCTTTGGGGACGCCCAGCCCATTAACTCTCTCCCATCCTTCCTTGCTGCCTCTTGTCCAGATGCCTGAGCTGGGCTTCAAGTAGTTGTAATGTTATGCTTAGGTGAGATGTGTTCAGCTTGTTTACTGTCTGTATACAAGAAAAGAGTTCAGCCCAAGACATCCACCCTTTTGTTCCTCTATGGAAAGCCTGTTACGTGTCATAGTCTTCTCTCTGTGCAGTGCTTTCCTCTGCTGCTGATGCTTTTACATGAAATAGGACTCGGTGTGTCACCGCTACAGGAAATTATCTCTGAAAAAATAATATGCCCAGAACTCAGAAACAGTGTCAGCTTGCATCTGGCATCATGGAAGCATCATGGGTGTGTTTCCATTCATTCGCTCCTGAGTGTCACATGTTAAACTCAGTGCATAGCATAAACAGCAGCAGGCACAAACTGAGACAAAGCACACCCTTTGCTGTGAAGCACATTCCGACTCCTGGCTGCCCCTGTGCCACAGAGTAGAACTGCCCCGCAGGGGCTCCCTAGCTGTCATCTTTACAGAGGCACATGGCCACACCTCCCTTTTGGGAAGCCACTGGGTAGGTTTGAACTTCAGGGTTGTAGTAGTTGATATTGTAGAGCCCTGGAGTCAGTTCGGATTCATAGGGGCCTGTGCACTAGAGAGAGAAACAAAGCCCAGTCCTGCGCCATCCTCGCACTTGTTACTGTATTTGAGCCGATTCTCGCAGCCACGGTGTCAATCCACCTAAGTAAGGGTCTTCCTCTTGTTTGCTAACCCTCTGCCAAAAATGATGCCCTTCTTGCAGGACTGGTTCCACCATAGTAATATGTCCAAAGTACCTGAGACAACGTCTCCGCATCCTCTTTCAGATCTCCTGCCTTTAGTTTGTCAGCTCACTTCGATGGAGTCGATGCTGAGCCATAGCGACTCTATGAGATCAGAGCAGAACTATCTCTGTGGGTTTCCCAAAGGCTAACTCTATGGGAGTAGAACGCCTCATCCTTTTCTTCTGAGGACTGACTGGTGGTTCCAAACTACTGACATTACATTTGACACCCAAGGCATAAGGTACTATGCCACCAGAAGTCCCTTGCCCCTGTGCAATAACCAACACCACCTACACACAAAACCCACCCCTTCTCTGTCAGTTTGATGTATGGTGATGGCTTGAGTTGCTATGAAATTGGAAGCTACTAGGGGGAACCCGACAAAAACTACAATTTTTTCAAAACTATGCATTTAAATTTTTTATCCCCTTCATAGTACTCTCCATTACACTTCACACATTTGTCTAATCTGTGATTACATTCTTGGAAACATTTTTCAAACTCAGCAGTTTGGGTGACACCCTTGTTTTTTCCCCCCCTCTTCTGTGTTGTCAAACCACTGTCCTTCATTCATGGAAACAGAAAGAAGTCACATGGAGTGAGTTCAGGTGATTAGGATATGAGGGACAAGAGAGGCATGCTTTTTTGGGGGATGTTTTCATACTGTTATTTCTTTTCTCTTTTTTTATAATCAATTTTTGGGGCCTCATACAACTCTTATCACAATTGATACATACATCATATTTGTACATTCATTGCCCTCATCATTCTGAAAACATTTGCTCCCCACTTAATCCGCTGGCATCAGCTGATAATTATTCCCCATCCCTCATGAACCCTGAATAATTTCTAAATTATTATTTTGTCTTATCTTACACTATACAATATCTCCCTTCAGCCACTTTTCTGTTGTCTGTCCCCCAGGGAGATGGTTATATGTAGATCCTTGTAATCGGTTTCCCCTTTCCATTCCTCCCTCCCTCTACCCTCCTCGTATCGCCACTCTCACCACTGGTCCTGAAGGGATCATCCGCCCTGGATTCCCTGTGTTTCCAGTTCCTATCTGTACCAGTGTACATCCTCAGGTCTAGCTAGATTTGTAAGGTAGAATGGGGATCATTTTAGTTGTGGGGGAAGAAGCATTTAGGAGCTAGAGGAAAGTTGTATGTTTCATTGTTGCTACAGTGCACCCTGACTGGCTCCTCTCCTCCCTGCTACCCTTCTGTAAGGGGATGTCCAATTATCTACAAATGAGCTTTGGGTTTTCACTCCACACTCCCCCGTATTCACAAAGATATGATTTTTTTGTTCCGATGATGTCTGATACCTGATTCTTCCGACACCTCGTGATCACACATGCTGGTGTGCTTCTTTCATGTGGGCTTTGTTGCTTCTCAGCTACATGACCACTTGTTTAACTTCAAGCTTTTAAGACCCCAGAATGTATAACTTTTGATAGCCGACCACCATCAACTTCAGTCACCACATTTGCTTATGCACCCATTTGCCTCCAGCAATTGTGTTGGGGAGGTGAGCATCACGGAATGCCACTTTAATACAACAAAGTATTTTTGCATTGAGGGAGTACTTGAATGGAGGCCCAATGTACATCTGTTACCTTAATACTAAACCTATAAATATATGCATATAGATCTATTTCCCCATCGTTATACATAAATATATTTACATATGCACATGCCTTTATTTAGACCTCTATAAATGCCCTTTGCTTCCTACCTCTTTCCTTGATTTCCTTTTACTTTCCGATTGTCCCACTCTCATGTTCAGCCTTCATTTGTGTTTCAGTAATTCCTCTAGGTTACATTACTCTTGGTTACACTCTACCAAGCCTCCTACACCCTCCTCACCATCTATTTGGATCACTTGGTGTTCCCTTGTCCCTGGGTTTGTTAACAGCACTTCCTTTTTCCCTACACCCCCCTTTCCCATCTCCCTCCCCCAGCTGTCAGTCCCATTGTTTTCTCCTCCAGATTGTTCATCCAGCCTATCTCATTTAGACAGACCTGTGGAAATCATAGCATGCACAAAAACGAGACAGAGCAAACCCAAGCAACAAAATGAAACAAAAGAACAACACCACCACCAACAAGCCAATGACAAAAAGCAAAACAAAACACAAGAAAGAAAAGCTTTTAGTTAGTTCAAGGACTGTTTGTTGGCCTTTAGGAGTGTTTTCTCATAGAGTATGATGGGTCAGCTAGCCCTGGCCCCAAAGTCTATTTTTGGTATTCCCTGGGGACTTCGTTGCTCTGTTCCCCTTCCTGTTCTGTTGTACACCCTTAGTATTTTGCCTCGGTGTGCTGGGATCAGATCGGGCGATAGAGGCATGCTGTTTTTTTTGTGTGAGCAGGTGCACTGTCATGGTGGCAAAACCAGTCCCCTGTCTACCACTAATCAGTCCTTTTTATTTTAAATAAATCATTTTATTGGGGGATCTTACAGCTCTTGTAACAATTCATACACCAATTTGTATGAAGCACATTTGTACATACATTGCTATCATCATTTCCAAACATGTTCTTTCTCCTTGAGCTCCTTTTTTCCCCTCCCCCCACCCACGTGAACCACTGATACTTTATACATACTTTTTATTTTTATATTTTACGCCTCTGCTGTATCCCTTCACCCAAACTTCTGCTGTTTGTTCCCCTGGGTGGTGGAGTGGGGCTGTATGTCCATCATTGAGATTGGTTTCCCCTTTCTTCTGCTTCTCCCCCCTACCTTCCCTCGTGGTGTTGCTACTCTCAGTATTGGTCCTGAGGGGTTTATCTGTCCTGGATTCTGTGTGTCGGAACTTCTAGTCAATAGCAGTGTGCAAGCTCTGGTCTAGCCAGACAACTCAGACCTTCTTACACAATATCTTCAGAACCTCTATATAGGAAGCTTGATTAACAGTCTGACCTAGTGCAATGACTAAACTCCAAATGCACTATCACCCTCACATCAACAAAACCAAACAAATGAGCATCTTCTTGAAGTTTGAGTTCACTTGACGAGGTGTATTTGAGTGAGGTGATGATGGCGTCTTACACTGACTTGATTTATGTTTGCATTCTGGCTTGTGAGAAGAGCACAAGGTCTTGTCACCAGCAATGACCTTGGGAAAAAAGTGTGGGTGCACTAGCTCAGAGCAAGTTGCCAGATGCCTGCCCAAACAGGAGAATGTATATTTTGAAATGTGTACCCAGTGGAGCTTTGTACCGCTTGGTTTTTTGGCGGGGGTGGGGTGGGGGTGGGTGGAAGGCCGGCTACTCCTTTGTAGGTTAGATAATCTGAGATGTGCTATTTGAAATTTCCTGGGGCCAGTTTTAGACAAAACTAGAAAAGTTAATTTTGCTGTATGGAAAAATCTGACAGTCTGGAAGTATCTAATTTTCCTCACATGCCATCATTCCCCTAGTAGCATTATTCTTAGTTAAAGCTCTCCTCTGTTCCTCCTTAGGGTTTCCCCACTACCTGATGTTCCTTTTCTCCTACTCATCATCAAGGGACTTGTGTCCAAAGTGAGGACAGCAAATAAGAGACCCTCCTGACTCTCTGTTAAGAAGGGTGCTCTGGTGCATGCGTGTGTTTATGTGTGCACATACAATCGCATTTGAATTTTGTTGGAAGAGGCTTCATAGAGACAGAGAGTGACATGGTTAGAGCTGCTGCACATGTAGAGCACTGTACTCTATGGTGTTCTAATTCAAATGCATGTAAGGTCCAAGAGAGGTAATAGAAGCAAGTGACCAGGGTCAGGGAAGGCAGTAGGAGGAACTGAGGGAGCCTGAATGCCTCACACCCTGCCAGTTTCACTGATTCTTGGATGGGAGAGTACCAACCTAGTGCTGTGAAATCTTCGTAGTTTTCAGAGGCTTGGGGGATTTAAATTTTGTATGTAAAAAATAGACATCTAAATGCTTGTAATTTATTGATTTCGATAAACACACTGAATGCCAGTACGCAAGTCAAACAAACCAAACTGACAGCCATCAATTCTTTGCCAACTCATAGTGACCCTATTAGACAGGGTAGAACTGCCCCTCAGTTCAGCTCCCAGCCCTGGAGGCCCACCAGTTCCTCGTTATTATCATGAGGAATACTATTTTCACAAGAGCATTACATACCCCTAGAGACTAAACCATAAAGCAGTATAGGCTTTGACCATCAATTCTGATATGCTTTTTCCTCAAACTGATGGGTCATTTGATGGAATCCTTGTATTACTTCCCTAACATAAAAATTAATCAAGCAAAGGAGATTCAGTGCTCAGTACTACAGCCCCCTATTTAGAGATTAACTCTTAAAAACCACCACCACCACCACCACCACCACCACCACCACCACCACCACCACCACCGCCACCTTATCTATGTTGATAAAAATTGAGTAGGCTGTATAAATATCTCAAGTATTTAGGATAAAATGGATTCTTATTCTACTGTCACATATTTAGTTTGAGTTATGTGTTTCCATCTGAACACAAATTAAATAGACCTCATTGACATCTTTTCAAAATGCCATAAAAATTAAATGATTACCTTAAAAGATACTCAGTATAATTAGGCATCAGAAAAATGTACATCAACACTAGAGCGAGATAGTGTTTCAACCCATCAAGATGACACTAGCCAAGAATATTAAAAATACCATTGAGTGCTGGAAGAATGAACAGATTTGTGTCAGAAGAACAGTCTGAAAGGTCCTTAGAAGCAAGCACGGGGAGACTTCACATGCTTTGGATATGTTATCAGGAGATGCCAGTCCCTGGAAAAGGCTGAAATGTTAGGTTCAAGTATAACAACAGTTTTGAAGATGGTGTAGGACTGCGCAGTGGTTCATTCTGCCTTGAGTTGGAACTGACTCAATAGCACCTAATGCTAAAAGCTAGATGCTTTTGATCCTAAATGAAAAGTGGATGGTCCAGCCTCCATACCAGCTACGTGGACAACTGCCCCTCCCCCCAGAAGAATTTACTTTAGAAGACGGCACTGAACCTGTAGCTAGGGGAGATGGACATGTCTGATCAGAGCACACAGGAGCAAATGAAGGGGGAGGAAGAGAGTGGAGCACACACTGGTCCACCAGGCTTGGAGGATGATTTTGGCACTCTGAACAGCCAATGTACAGAGTGGACCATATGGCTGATCCCACTATGAGACATGCCATCCCTTGCTGGCCCAGAGCCCTATGGGGACAATACCGGAGACTCTGTGTTGGGACTGACCCGACTGGCCCTCCAACACGGAGGCAAATCACTAAAAGCATGCAGCAGAGCAACTATGAGAGCAGAGCGGGTAGCCCCTGAGGGAGTACAAAGGACAGACTCTGGGGCCAGAGCATGATACGCCATCAGACCTGACTGAAGGACACACCTATAGAAAAAAAAAATCAGACCTTGATCTATTTACAGGTTTTTCTTTCTTAAAAAATTTTTTTGTCTTTTAATTAATTTACTCTTTTATTGATCATTGGTTTTCTGTTGTTGTTTTTTTGTCATCACAGTGTTCTCACCCATCGCCTATCTTGCTATGGTTTGATTTTTGGTGCATATTATTATCTCAACAGATCTATCTAGATAAGATAGGCTGGAAGAATAGTCTGGAGGAGAAAACAACAGGACCAATGGTTCCCGGGGACATGGGAGAGAGAGAGGAGGGGGTAAGGAGGTGATGCTGACCAATCCAGCGACAGGGGAGCAACAAGTAATCCAAAATCCGTCGCAAGGAGGGTGTGAGAAGCCTGGTAGGTATTCAGCAAGGGCAATGTAACCAAGAGAAATTACTCAAACCCAAGTGAAAGCTGAGCATGATAGTCGGACAAGAGGAAAGTAAAAGTAAATAGAGGAAAGAACTAGGTGACAAAGGGTATTTCTAGAGGTCTACATACTGGCATGTACATATGTAAATATATTTATACAGGAGGGTTCGTAAATAGATCAACGTGCATATATTTATAGACTTAGTATTAAGGCAGTAGATGGACATTGCCAAATACTTACTCAATGCAAGAAGACGTTATATTAAATTGGCATTCCATGATGAACACCTTTCCAACATGATGGTTGAAGAAAAATGTGTGCACTAGCAAATGTGGTGAAGAAAGCTGATGGTGCCTGGCTATCAAAAGTTATAGCATCTGGGATCTTACAGGCTTGAAAATAAAGAAGCGGCCATCTAGCTCAGAAGCAACAAAGCCCACATGGAGGAAGCACACCAGCCTGTGTGACCATGAACTGTTGAAGGGATCAGATATCAAGCATCAAAGAACACAAAAATCATGTCATTGTAAATGAGGGTGAGTGCAGAGTGGAGACTCAAAGCCCATTGGTAGGTAACTGGACACCCCCTTCCTGAAGGGATGTGGGGAGGAGATAAGCCAGTCAGGGTGCAGGGTAGCAACAATGAAACATGTTTCCTCTAGTTCCTAAATGCTTCCTCCCCCCACTATCATGATCCAAATTCTACTTTACAAATCTGGCTAGACAAGGGGATGTACAGAGAGATCGCCTTGGAGATTGGGTGGATGTTCCCACAGTAGCGTGGAGCCTCACAAGTGGTGGTCAGGCGTTTCCCCCAGTCACTTGTAGGACCTCAGGATTTAGGCTGGGGATGCCCCCACTTTTTATAGGGGAGAACAACCTGTGGCCTGGTGTGTGGGAGAGGACCAGCGTGAATTCCCCAGCTGCTTGCCACACCAATAAGTGGGGGGTGGGAGCTCCCTCAGTTGGGCCTTCAGGTTTGCCCTAGGCAGAGGGGAGTGGCCTGGAGACAGCTATTGTCTTGTGATGGGAAAGAGAGTGAAATGAGAGGAAAAAGAGAGAAAGAGGAAGACACAGACTGGGGCAATAATGCCAACCAGACTGACAACCACTCACCCACACACAACTAAAATGCACAGAGTAAACAAAGGTGACAACAGTAAAAAAAAAAAAAGAAAAGAAAACAACTAAAAAGGAGAACCAAATCTGTGGAGGCTGTGGTAGGAAGTAGAGAAGGGCTAGATGGAGCGGAGAAAAGCAGAAAACCTGTAAGAAGAGTCCAATAAAAGGAAAAAGAGAGAAGAGAAAAGGAAGGAGAAGGAGAGAGTATTTTTTAAATGGTTAAAGAAATAACTGACCCTGTGTTATGCTGTGCGTAGCTCTGACTCGTCCTGTGTGCAGTACTGTCTTAGGGGTCAGGCTGCCCACTAGGAGGACAGGGTTGCCCTAGGCAGAGTGTAGGGCTCTGGAAACCAGCAGTGGTATGTGCAAGCAATGAGAGGGAGCAGAGAGAATCGTACAAGCTAAGAGAGAGGTGAAGAAAGCAAAGACAGAAAGAGGAAAGAAAGAAAAAGAGAATAAAGAGAAAGAAGGAAATAAATCCAACTGAGTTCACTAAGGTTGGCTGTGATGGTAAAGAGCAAGGAGAGAGAGAAGGAGGAAATAAAGTATAAAGTAGTAGCTGATCCCTGATTGCTTGGATGAGGGGCCAGAGGGGTTTAGACACTGCTCCAACATGGCAGGTCAGTGTGCCCTTTTAATGCCGGGACCCAGTGGTGCTGGGCAGAATTGCCCTAGTTGACGAGATCACCTTAGAGGCATGACGGAGGTTTCTTCAACGGTGCAGCGCACTGTAGGTGTTTGTCCCAGGTGCCTTGTGTGGTGTACAGCACTCCCACACAGGGCAGGCTGGAGTGCCTCCTGCTATTTGGGTTGATTTGCCCTAAGCGGAGGGAAGTGACCTGGAAGCCTTTAGTGGCATATGAGAGGAGAGAGTGGGAGAGAAGAGGAAAAAGAGGGGAAAAGGGGAAAAAAGAGGGATAAAGAAGAAAGCGAGTAAATAAAAGCCCAACACCAACCTGAGCACGTTGAAACTGAGTGCGGTGGAAAAGTTAGAAGGGCTAGTGAATAAAGTGAGAATAAGTAGAGCAGTGGGTAAGGAGGTAATGATACTTGATCACCTGTCCTTGAGGCCAGAGGAATTCCAACTCTTCCTCAAGGTCACGGGGTCATGGACTTGTAAGGTCTCTCTCTCTGGCCTAAATTCCAACCCCAGTCCTTGGCTCCCCGCGAGAAAAATTTCATGCGGAAGCCAGGCTCTTGATCCAAGTGAATTTAATGAGAGTTAAAAGAAGCTTCAGGTTTTACAAGGCACCCATAGGATTCCTTTGACCATGGGGCCTGGCAGAGACTGCCTCAGGTCATGCAAGGATCTCTCTCCTCCCAGGAAGACGACCAGACCACCCCTCTCCCTTCTGGTTCCTGCCTTTTCAAGGGTTCCCGGGGAGGCTGGTGAAGGACCCCAGGTCAATCCCATTGGCTGAACTGCAATCATCTGGCCCAGGTGGGCTGCTCCAGGTGCAACATCCATCGGAGCCCACGGGCAGAAAAATCCAGCTTTCCTATGCTGGCTCTCCTGGGCATGCGTTAATGGACTTTCCCATCCCTGATGTAGGGTTCCACAGATGCTGTGTGAGATTACTTCAAAAGCAAGATCGCGCCCGTGGCCAGGGGTCACTTGGGTGCTGGAGTACCTGCCTTGTGCTGCATGTAGCACTGCAGCAGGGGCTGGGAGGGGGCACTGGGGGGCTCCCTCAGCCCCGTCTAGGGCTCCAAGACCGGCAGGGCCTCCCCAGCTATGTGTAGAATCACTGAGAGGGAAGCTTGTTGTCCTATCTAGACTGCTGATGCTTCCTAGATCAGAGGATTTTCTTTTTTATCCCTCTGGCCAGCTAGAATGAAATTGTCTCCCACAGTCTCTGGGCTACAGCTCAGTGCTGTTTAAGGCTGACACTGCTACAGCGGGTCTTTGTTATGGTAAAAGCTGCCAGGCCCTGTGGCTGAGTTCTGGCATTCCTTAGCTAGGTTGCTTCTTATGCTGATTTATGTTAAGGGACTCCCCTATGTGGTGCTTGGAGCTGAGCAACCAGACTTGGGTTTGAGTTTTAAACCAATCATTTATGTTTCACCCTTAAAAAAAATTCTACTTGTGATGTGCTCAGATTTGGTGGCTGTCAAGCTGACCCCCAGAGGGGGAGATGCAGCTTATCAGGGGGGTTGTTTACTAGTCGGCCAATTGGAACTAAATTTGCTCCCTGGACTCCCGACTTTCTGCCTTTTTCTCCCACACCATGATCTTCCTAAGGTAATAATATATTTTTTCTTCTACTCTAAATTATGGCTACCCACCACCAACCCCTGACCGTGAGCTCAAGGCATCCAACCGCATGGAGAGCTCAGTGTGGGGTTCCCCTCGTGTCTGAGATTCTGCCCCCTCTCAGGGCGTCCACCTGCAGGGATCCCTGCTCCAGGCAAGGGCATATCTGGCACCTGCCACTTCGTCAAAATTATAGTGCTTTAAAGCATTCTTGGTTTGCTTTGTGAGTGGAAATCCCACAAAAGAAGGGGTTCAGGAGAAACCCTGTTACCCTAGTTCTAATTTCAGAACTCCACCTCCCCGTTTCCTTCACCTAATTTCCTATTTTTCTGGTCTGGCAGCAGGAGCTCCAGATAGATGGGTCCTATCTGGTCGCCATTTTCTCTGAATCCCTCCATCTATTTTTTTTACACTCTTAAAAAGTACAAAACATTTACTCTACAAGCGCAAACAGATTTTCAAAAGCAGGGAAAAACCTGAACGTTCAGTACATGGTTCAATCGTCTTTTCATCTCTGTGCCCTAACTATGCTGAGCTCCATGGAACTGCATGGAGGGGAGCTATTCTGGCGTCATCGAGCCAAGTGAGTGTTTTGAATTACCTCAAGTGAATATTTGACTGGAAAGCATAGGGTGTAAAAAAACCCTGAAATCAGTTGGTGCACATCCATCACAAAGAACAGGGCCTTGTACTTAAACCTTTTTTCTGAAAATAAGCAGCCATCTAAGTGAGATATCAACTAAGGCCGCCCAGAACAAGCAGCACAGCCAGTGTGATGCCAGGGTGATAAATAATAGAATCTCAATCTGCAGGTATGAACAAGAATCAGAGCTTAAGTTCGGAACACCCAGTTTGCAAAAGGACTCAAATGCACATGCTGGGTGAATTCCCTCTGACCACAGTCCATGGACATGAACAGATACAGTTAAGTTCAAATGTAACACCTGATCATTTGATCTCTTCAGACTAATTTTAATTTGGTTCCAGTTTTTAGTATTTTTCACTTTCTGTTCGATTGAGGTTTTTCTCTCTTTTATCATTGTTAGTTTTTCTTTTCTACTTGTTTCTTGATTTTGTTTTGTATTTTTTTTTAATACATATGAAATCCAGGAGAGGTAAATCCAGAGAGACACTAACAGAATTAACAATCACCTAGGGACAGGCAGGGAAGATTTGGGGGAGTGAGGGGGGGGCTAACAAAAATGAATATAAAAGAAGGAAATGATGTAAACCTGATTGTGGTGAGGATTACACAAATCTTAATATGACTGAAGTATTGAATGATATATGTGAATTATATGAGAATTAAAATAAAACAAAAGCTGAGGTCAGAGATAGGGCAGCAATTTAGCCCTGAATCTCTTGGTGAAGATTGAATGTCATTTTGTGCCAAGAGCCCATTTTTCCACTCATGAAGTTTGGGGAACCGGCCATGCTCCTTCATCACTTTTCTTACCTCAATAAATGGGTACAGTTCACTCTTCTCCCTTTTCTTCTCTGTCACATACTTTGCAGCAGTCAGGGGAACAGAACTTACAGTCCTGAAAGGGATCCATGAGTGTTAGTCCAGGTAGACTAGAGAAACAAATCCACACTCAGATGTGTATAGGAAAGACCTTTATATACAAGAACAGTTGTATATTGAGAAAGCATTCCAGCCCAACCAAGATCAAGTCCATAAGTCCAATATTAGCCCATGTCTGATATCAATCTATAATGTTCTCTTCAGACTCATGAAACACCTTCAATGACCCCAAATGCAGGAAGATCACAGGTCAGTAGTTGCAAAGTCTTCTGCATCCAGTGGTGGTAGAAGCATCTCAGCTTTGGCAGGGTCTCCATGTGGCTCCTCCAGTTCCCAGGGCATGGGTTCTATCAGTGTGGTGCCATGTGTCTTGTTAGTAGGACATCTCTCAGGGAATGAGCAGAAAGATAGTCTCCTGCCTCCAAGGAGGAAATACCAGATTTCCCAGAACCCTGACGGGAAGGCCAGGCCCACAAAGAGGCCTCATTGGCCATAACCCAATAGAGAGACTAGAGTCTACCCCTTCACTCTTAATCCTCTCAAGTCCCAAATTGACACCAGATTGTATAACTACAACAGACCACCCCTTGTCCATTTGACATTTTCACAAAATTCTTTAGCCGTATATAATTTCAAAACAATAATAGAATCATATCAGTATCTAACAGTATAATATGAAAATGCATACATTTCACTCCGTGCCACCCTCCTTTAAACATAATATTCTGTAAGTGATGAAACAAAAATATCCTATGCTTAACAATTGCAGGTAAGGTACACCCACATATTAATCCTATAATTCTATGAATATATTCCAGTATCTATGAAATCTTGTAAGCTAGCCACTTCACGCCTTTATCTGGCCCATTTTGGCTATCCAGTTTCTTTACTGCCTACTTCCATCAACCCAGTGCTCTGAGGAGACAATCATATTCTTCAATATAAAGAGTCTTCATGCCAGTTGGAACCTTGTGAAGTCCACATCCACAAGAAAGTCAAAGCAGGACAGTTCGTCTATACAGTCTGCAGCAGTATATACCAGTGCACAGGCTCAACATTCTTCTCTTCATCTGGTCGGGTTCGGGTCAAGTCAATGTGGGCTCCCTCTCTTGGCCTCACCTCAGTGTCCATTGGTTGCATTGCCTTTAGGCCTTGGCCCCATCACCAATTCTCCACAACTCTAGTCCCCTCAGAGTAGGTCATGGACTTCAAACGAGTCAACCTGCTCTCATCTTCTTCTCTACTGCCTGTAAACCAGGTCCACGAGTGTCAGTGGTCAGAATGAACCCGCTGCTCTATTGCTGCTATTCTGCCACTTTCACTCAACAAGCAGATCCAGGTGGTCACCTAGCAATCATTTCAGGCTTCTACAGGCTCCCTTGAATGTTCAGTACTAGAAAGGAGTTTCTTCAGGCTTTGAGATTTTTTCCAGTTTCTGACAAAAACCACTATTCAAAATTCAAATATTACAAAAGTTCCCTTTTAATGCACAT
The DNA here is from genome assembly GCF_050624435.1 of Tenrec ecaudatus. Lineage (NCBI taxonomy): Eukaryota > Metazoa > Chordata > Mammalia > Afrosoricida > Tenrecidae > Tenrec > Tenrec ecaudatus. Next base: position 117,394 of record NW_027458473.1, on the reverse strand, counting down.
GAAGCTCTTCCTCACAGTGGGAGCAGTGCACAGAAACGGACCTTGATGCTGGGCTGCTCTGTGCGTGCTTTGGTCAGTTGGGAGCTGCTGATTCACAGATTCACTTCACGTGGATGAAGATGCTTGTTTGCTTCCCCGTGAGTTTATCGCGCTTCAACAGAGAAGAACCCTGTTCTTGGGTTTTGCCTCTGCCTTGCTCCTAGCACCGCTGGAATAGAAAGACTACAAATGATTTTTTTGTTGTTGTTTTAAAAAACAGAAAAGAAATGCCGTGTACCTGTTAGGTAAGTAGAGGCAGAACTGAGGGTGGTCGCTGTGCATGCCAAACCTCCTCCCCATCACAGACAGTTGAAAGCTGCTTCAGGCTGGAAAGATGCACACATTTAGGTCCTTGTGACAGGAAGCAGGTCAACCTGGGCGGGCCCCCATCTAGACCAGGTGGGCTTAATTCAGTCAATAGGGTCAAACAGTACCGTCAGCCATGCCTACCAACAGGGTATGGGTGGGGGCCTCCCACCAGCTGTCATGCAACCAAGCGCGCATGGGCTGTCCAGTCCGCCCCCACCCCCCACGAGCATATTTGCCTCTTCTATCCTTTATAAAATCACTTGGATCACAAACTAGGTTTCTGCGTCAATTGGTTCTTGTGTGAAGCCAAGGACAGAGGTACATTTCTCCCAGAGAGAGCCCTCACATAACCAAATCAGATTATAGCCTTCAGTGTTAGGGTTCCAACGAATTTTGGGGGAATATCTCAAGTGGTAGTGGTAAGGACACAACTCAATCCATATTATCTCTTTATTTTGCTCAGCCAGATGCTTGCCCTTTGAGCCTGAATTGTTGCAAGGCTTATTACCCCATCAAGTGTTCCCAGAGCAAGCCCTAAATGGGCAGTAGTCACACACAAGGAAGATTTGCAGGGGACACTGTTAAGAATGATTAATGCTTAAGTGTTCCTTGTCTCCCCAAATGTACCATCTGGCAGAAAATTTCTTAGATCTCTCTCCTGGGAGAGATATACCTCAGCTCTTGAATAACTCTCCTGGTCATAGAAGTCAAATTCCAAGTTTTTCATCCAACATTCATAAAGCTAAATAAATGTTACATAAACCTAAGTTCTCTATCTTGGATAAGACAAAGTAAAACCATAACTTGAGAAGGTTTTCATTGAGGACAGAGACAACTTCAGATATTCTAAGCCTATGAAATTGGTCATGATTCAGGCAACTTGCCAAGGAAGCAGGTAATACCTAGGTGGGAGGTGGAATGAATAAGAACTTGCACTAAGATTCCATTCCATCAGGTGCAGCTGGTGACTTTGGAGGCCCAGAGCAGGCAGTGGGAGAGAGAAGACCAGAGCAGGGGAGGGATGTGATGAGCTGGAGGGTAGAGGGAGGGATTATGTGTTGTCCTGCTGTCACCTCCCACCCCACTGTGACCCTTTAGTGATGTGGGCCCAGGTTTGTGATGCAAGTGGGTTTGAAGCCAGAGGGGACTCAGAGTGCTCAGTTGCCTGAGTGCAACCGCTGTATCCAGAAGATGGAGGAGATTCTCTTTCTGCTGGAACAGAAAAGTGCTTCCTGGCTGACCTACCAATACCCCACCTGGTTCACTGTTTTGACCTTGGGCATCCTGTATGGAGTGGGTTGCTTCTTCCTGGTCCTCCCCTTCCTTCCAAATACTCCACCTGTGCGACCACCCAGGAAAAGGATAAAGGTAAGAAATTCTCAACCCAGCCATAGGAGAGATTGATTTTTCCTTGTTTTATAAATTTTTCCTTTCGTAATTAATTTCCTGATAGGGGAAATCTCAAGAAAGAAGAGACCATCAGCCCTGGCTTTGGAATGTTGATGAGGGCTGGTGCGTCCTTATTCACTGTTAGGACTTTGTTCACTGCATTGGTATCATTTTATCCTTGCCGGCTTATGTTGATTTTCATTATTTCTGTTGGCTTTCCCTGTTTGTGAAGCACAGGAGGCGTGGATGCATCATGATCATGGACACAAGGGTTGACAGAGTTGCAGGTGGAGAGATCTCATGGCAGAGGGAGGGATTGTGAGATCAGCAGTGTGGAGAACTTCCCCATCGGGAAGCTAGGGAGTGAAGGGGGATTGATTTCAAGACGAAAAAATGAAGGAGGCCAGAGGGGACAGAGAGCTTTAGACCTGACTGTGATTACACAACTCCTTTTGAAGGCAATTTAACCATGGAGGGGGGGGGTGTTGTTCTAAAATGGATATGGTAATCATTGATTGTACCATTGCCCTTGATCTGATTGAACGACTGAACTATTGACTCGTATGATATGTAAATCATTTGCCAGTAAGATGAGCATTCAAAAATATTTCTCTTTGAAGATCTCAGACCTCCCATCTCTAGTTGTTATAGAGGGCAATAGGTAAAAATCCCCAATATAGTGACGCAGTGGCTAAGGACTAGATGACTAGACATTTCAAAGGGCAGCTCTCATCACTGGGTCCTCAGTCTCTTTCCTTGAGCTCCAGTCTCTGGGCCAAGGCTCCTTTTCTGTCTGGGCTAATTGAGAAAGCATGGCTGACCCCGGGGAGGAAGTGGTCAAGGGCTGGCCCAGAGCTTCAGCCTCCATAATCAAAATCTTGCCCACCAGAACACTGAGTGCTGAGAGTGTGTGCTCTCCGTGAGCAGAGGAAGGCTGATGGAAGAAATGCACTCTAGGTCTCACACAGAAGCTGGTTTCTGGGCTTTAGTCATTCCATGGAGATTGTCATTCTTCTAATCACCAGTAAATGCCTGCAGTTTGTCACAAAGAACAGACGCAGGATTGGATTCCAGCCTGACTTCCTCTCTTGTGCCCCAGCCTCAGGTGGAGACAAGGAGAAGCAGCAGGTCAAGGGACAAAGGTGACGCTCTGAAAGGTAAGGTTCTGCCCATTCAACCAAGCTCTGTAAGCTCTCCTGTCCCCTCCTCTGCAGGATGCCAGTGGCAACAGCCCGTCTCTCTCAGGTAATAATCCTGAACAAAAGGATACTGTGGATGGAAACAGAACCCAGATATTTCCCAGATGTACAGGAGGGGCCTAGGATGGGATGAAGGCTGGCCAAGGTAGGACCCAGTAGGGAGCAGTGGGGGTGTCAGGAGCAGATTCTGGTGGATTTGGAGGTGGAACATTGAGGGGTAACTGCGATAAGCTGTGTAACTTTGCCAAGGTTCAGATTGCTCACTGAGACCCCACAGACAATATTGGAAACCGATGCTCCTTGAAATGCCAAAGCACCTCCTGCCCGTGGGAGTAAGCTATCATTTGACCTTGAGCTCTGGAGAGTCCAACGTCCTAAGTGCACAGCCCGTGTGACATTCCTTTCGGTCCTCTGGGAGGGCTGCACCATAACGGTTCTCTTGATTTCCAGTTTTCCGAAGCTTCCTGCAAGAACTATATGGCGCTCAGAACCTGCGTTTGCGTCTTAGGCAGAAGTAAGTAACCTTCCTGCTTCACCGCGGGGTGCATCTTCCAACCAGGGTGCCTGTGTGGCCTCGGGCTGCAGAGCAGCTGGGATGCGCTGGTTTGGGGGACACTTTCAGGGATGGGCAGAGAATGACAGGAGTCCCGGGCAGTGGGGTGGGGCAGGAAGAGCAGGCCATCAAGGCTTGGGGAGGGGCTGAGCTTGCACCGACCCTTGCTAGCCTGCTAGGTCTCTTGCCCCTTCAGTCCTGGCTGTAATCTGGTCCTTCTGTCTCCTGCAGCCACTTGGGAAACCCACTTGACACTGGCAGCTTTGGTCAACAGAAAGCTCAAGCCCTCTCTGGTAGCTGGCGAAATAGAGGTACGGCTGAAGTCCACGTCGGTACGCGCGCCCCACACGGTTCTGCGGCTCATCCATTCCAGACACCTAGGTCTCAGAACTCCACCCTTCCACGGGCCCAGATGTGCATCTCAACTTCTCATGTCTTACCCGCCTTGAGTCAATCACCAGACTGCGCACATTCCCATGAACCTGACAGTCTTTCACCCACACCACTGGCTCTTCCCTCACCCAGTGCCAAACCCCCGGATTCAAAGGCCTACCTGCAGCCTCCAAGCACTCTCTGGGACTCACCAGCCCCGCACCCCACAGGGACTCATTCTCAGAATGACTTGTTGGCAAGGCCCAGGCAGAGCCCATCTCCACACAACCGCTGCTCCACACCTGCCATGGCAGCCATCACAAGTCAGGATCCCACAGGCCTCCCTACTGCCTCCCCACCCCAGTGTTGGGCAGCTGCCAAGAACTTACAGCTTCCCTCCTTGGAATACTTTGGGTCTCTGAAAGAGCACTCTACCTGGCACCCCCAAGAAGACACCTTTCGGGAAGGACCCACAAAGAGGCAGGGGGAAGTAGGGAGGCCCACCTTGCTCAACCCCAATGTCCACAAGCTGCTGGAAATATAAATCACAAAGGTAGAGAAATGGAATATTTGGGAAGAAAAAGGAAAGGGTGTATCAGAATACCATCTGCAGGCCTTAAATATGTTGAAGGCACTCGATGGGGAGCAGATCACTGCACCTCCCCAGCCCTTCTGGAATGCCAGCATCAAAGCAGAGCAGATACCCAGCCCTCAGAAGCATTTTCCACAAAAATTCAGTGAGTTTTTCTGGGGTCTACCTTTTCTGCACAGCGAGTCTCTGGCAGCTGCTCTCAGGGTCTCTGGATCCACCCTAGAGTTTCCCACTGTCTTATTTAATGAAATTCCTAATGCCTTACCAGCTCAAATGCAAGCTAAAGAGTACCCACTCTTGTTGCAACGTCACTCCTTGCCCTACACTGAAGGCCGATTCCAACTTTTACTTCCAACTGCATGCCAAGCCCAGGCCCCACCGCCGGCTACAGTCCTGACTCCGCCCGGTCCACAGCCCCGTGGCCCACTCGCAGTACCTTTTCCTCCTCCTCACAAGAGTCCCTGTGATGAATCCTGTCTTACCGTCCACACTAAGTCCCAATCACGCATTCCAAATTCACTTCAACAGCTGGAAAGCCATTTTTTAAAGAAACAACAGGAAAGTGAGAGTTCTTTACCCTTTATGATACCACCACCCCAGGAAGCTTTTTGTCTTCGCAAACCCACTCATCCCCAGGACAATCAGAAGGTCCAGACCCCAAAGACAGACCCCAAGCTTCCTGGCTGCTTGAAGCAATCGGAGCTCCACCGCCAAGAGAACTTCCCTCAATTGCAGGGGCCCCTCGGCAATGGGACTCTTGAGTCTCTGACACTAAAGCAGCCTCAGGAAAAATGGCCAGGGACTTGTCTGGATATGAAGCAGCCCGAATGCTCCTGCTCAACACCTGGAGACAAGCAGGGGAAGAATGTAATGAAGACGGTGTCCCCAGGAAGATGCACACACCCTGGACCGTCGCTTGCGTGCTGCAGAGCCGGTGTCCAGCTGAGGAACAACTCGGTCAATGGACAAGGGAATTACTTGAGGAAAATATCCAAATGTAATCTATCTCTCTGTGGATCAGGAAACTACTGCCCAAAAGGAACTCCGGGAGCCGACTCAAAGGAGTTAAGTGATTTGAGGATACACAAGGGGATTAACGCAGGAACTTACACCCTAAGGGGTCCAAATAAAATCCTACTGGAAAACACCCTGAATGTCCACATGTGCAGGAAGGTGGAGCAGATTAGAAAGGATCAGATCCCTGGCATTGTTTGCCGTTCATGTCTTGCGACCACGCACGCTTTGTCTATTTCCCTGACCCACCCACATGTTGTCATTGTTGCCTCCTGGGGAGAGCTGGAAGATCTGAACACAACGCAGAGCCTTTCCTTTCTCAGCCCGGGCACTCAACAGGTGCTGGACTCGCATATCGTAAGGCTCCAAATGAGGCAGAGGTGGTGCATGCCCCTCAAAGTCCTTGAGCCCACAAACCTCTGTAGGACAAGAAAAGACAACGCAATGTCCTTTCCAAAGTCCACCTGCTTAGCCACCCCTAAGTATTGAACTAACCTAGTAACTGAGGCTGCCAAGGTCCTGGGAGAACCCTGTCAGGCAGACTGGGGAGAGAGAGTGACCACAAAGAAATCAAGCCCTACCCTGGAGAGTCCTTTTGCTGATTGCTCCCCTACAGAGGAGCCTGTTCAGGGAACCCCAGCCTACCCCCCACTTGATAATGACAGTGGATGCTCATTGGCCCTCAGGCAGCCGTTTCCAGCCTTCATGCCCAGTATCCTTGGCAGAACCTTCCAGTATGAAAGTGTCCAGAGAGAGAGAGCCTAGAGCAAACCTCAAATCCAGTACTGACCAGCAAGGGGTCAAGGAAAGAGGGTGCTAGTTGTGCCCCAGGAGGCCCCAGATTGGAAGTGAACTCTGAATGTTCATCTTCAAGAGCCAAAGAGACAGGGTTGGTGGTGGTCAAGAAGTCCTCTTCAATAGAGCTAGACGATAGAGACACTTTCAAAACCAGTGTGCTGGCAAAATCTCAAACCAATGATGTGGACCGGGGGTGCTTCGAGGCTCTAGGATGTAGTAAAAGTTTCCTGCTACCTGGAAAGTGTGCTCAAGTTCCTGAAAAGCCAAGCCTTACAGCACGAGTGTGCAGTGAGATTAAGCTCCAGGTGGAGGTAGAGGCAGAGGATGGTTCTCCATGCTGTCCTGTTGACGGGCTCCTTCAGGACTGCACCACTGATGTGCTCACTGCCACCAATGTTTTGCCTTCTCAGGTGGTCCATTGCCGCCCCCAGCATTTGTTCACTGGGGATAAGCCAATATGTCAAGGGCCAAGTGGCTTCGTGGTGGCTAGAGCAAGTTACATGGGGCAGCAGAAGCTCAAAAGCCCCAACCTTCAGGACCCCTCGACAAGGAGAAGGAAGGATCCTGTTCCCACTGACAAGAGGGAGACTCATAAATGGCCCAATCCAGAAGAGCATGGAAAAGGATTAGCGGGAAGAGGCATCTCCCAAGTCTGTGGGTTAAGCCAGCCTGTGCAAGACAAGGCATTGGCTGAGTGCCTTGAGATCAAGTCCTCACAGCTCCCACCAGAGAGGGGACAGCTTCCTGCTGAGGGCCACAGCAAAAAATGGAGGAAGCACTTTGTCCAGTGGATTTGCTCCAGCAAAAAATCTACAGGACACGGTGATCCTTTGCAAAAAGGAAAGCCCGTATTACCCTGTGGTCACAGCCTTGGGCCCCTTCAAAGACAACCAGTGTCTCCTAACAAGGTCACGGAGGCTCAGGTGCTCACGACAGATGTTGGCCAAGTCCTAGAGGGGACACCAGGCTGTCATCAGGAGTATCTTGCGTCAACGTTATGTCCACGAAAAGAAGCGCAGGCCTCAGTTAATGGATGTTCCTCCAGCTGCAGGGCTCCTTTCTTTGTAGAACACAGGAGAGTGGCAAGTGTGAGACCCTGCCTCCACCAGGCGATACCTGACTGCCAGAGCCTTCCCACCACGAGCACCTGTATCAGGGATGTATTCACAAATTTCTGTCCGTTCAGGGGATTCAATATCAGAAGCCACACTCAGGCATTGCCCCCCAGGGTGTTTGTGTGCCCAGTCAGCTTGCAGCAGCAGAGGCGGAGGAGGTGGGCTTACTCCAGTTACCCTTACCACTGCCCACGTCACTGTCTTCGAGAATATGTCTTATCTGGCAAATTAGAAGACGCTTCTTCTGCTCTGATTAGTAGGAAAGTATCCATGCCAGCCACTTTAGCCTGTTCTGCACAGGCTAATGGCTTCTCTCAGCCATGATATTCATTGTTCCATAATAGAGATTTTCCCCCTCCTACATTAAAGTGTGACTTCTGTGCTGCATGGCGGGATCTAGAGGGGGTGTCATGTGTGTTAGTCTGTGTAGACTAGAGAAACAAAATTCACACACTCATATTTTATGAGTTTTATATAAAGGTTAAGTGAACATTGAAAAGCATCCCAACCCAGTTCAATCTAAGACCACCAGTCCAATAGTATCCCATGTGTCTGACACCAATCTACAAAGTCCTCCTCACAATCCAAAAACACACGGGGAGACAATGACTGCAGGAGGAAATTGTAGTCCGTGCGCTGGCAGGTTCTCCATGAGGCTGCTGCAGAAACCAGGGCTGCAACAGGGTAGGTCCATGCGGCTTCTCCTCAGGGATCTCCCAGGAAATGAGTCTTTCCAGCTGCTTTAGGGACCTAACAAATGCATATCCACCCTGGTGGCACTATCAGAGAGCAAGAGACCAGAAAGGCTAGGCTCACAGAGCCATTGATCTCCCTGCCCTTCAATTAACCCCACATGAGTTCATTGACGAGGTTGGCATAATATACCTTTAACTATGTTAGATACTGCGTCTCCTTCTCTGAGTGCTAGCTCTGACTTCTCAAAGGGCAGGGCTCTGGAGGAGGTTTTCAGCAGTGTTTCCCACCCACTTCCATCCCAAGTTCTTCATTTTGCACCTCTTATGATTTATGGTAACACCCCTACTGTGAAAACCTCAGAAGGTCCCAACACAGTGAAGAATGTTCCCTGGTGCCATTACTTTGTCTTCAACGTTATGTGGCTGCAGTTGATAGGTTTTGAGAGGCGCAATCCAGCCAAGAAATTCCATCGAGGGTCCAGAAGAGGTTTAGACCAAAGTAGCGTCTCATGGTACCAAGCAGGCATGAGACATGTGGCGGCCTGTCTAAGTCCCACATGTGCATTTGATGAAGGCTGCCAAGTTTGGCATGGAGGTTCCGCCTCAATACACCTGTCACAAAATGTGAAATGACATCTTTTGCTACCTTTGCCTCTCTCCCAGCCTAGGGTAACCTCCAGGATGGAAGTCCCAGGTCTGACACATGTGGGTGGGAACTGCTAGGGAGGCTGCCAGCGGGGGACTCTGCTCACCCACTGCACCAAGGGAAAATCCGGTTCACAGCTCACATGCCTTCCTCTGTATATAAACCCGGAGAAGGAGCAACAGCTTAGGCTGAGTGGTACAGGATGAGCGTCTGTGTAATAACCACTAATGGTTAGGCACCATGGACACAGGGTAGGGAATGATACAGTGAAGAAGAATATGAAGCGCTGGACGTAGCAAAGGGGGCCAAAGAGCATGAGGATCCCCAGAAATGACGCAAGACACAAGCGGAGCTAACACAGGCTTACAAAGGGGAATCGGCCAGGTGCTTCACCCCAGCTTTAGCTAGCTGCCCCCACAGCTGAACTTTATCTCCTACAGAGAGCACTGGGTTGGATAGCAAAGGCACAGCTTTCAAGCAGGGAAGGTTACTTTCTCAATACTATCTTTAGTGGGGCGACAAACTGTTATTTTACTTGATTTCCATCTCCTGACTGGGGGAAGGATGAGTTGATAGCCAGGGTGGGGTAGAGTGGGGATGAGTCAATAATAGGGTGCCAGGACTCAGGAAACATGACCCCAGGCTTTTGGGCTTCACACATGCATACACACACGCGTCCGCGCTCTAGGAATGTTCTCACGAAACATGACCCCAGGCTGGTGGTCTTCACATGCACACACACGCGTGCGCACACACACACATACATGCTCTAGGAATGTTCTCAGCAAACATGACCCCAGGCTGGTGGTCTTCACACACACACACACACACACACACACACACACGCTCTAGGAATGTTCTCAGGAAACATGATCCCAGGCTGGTGGTTTTCACACACACACTCACGCGCACACTCTAGGAATGTTCTCAGGAAACATGACCCCAGGCTGGTGATCTTCACACACACGCACACACACACACACACACACACACACGCGTGCACGTGCTCTAGGAATGTTCTCCGGAGAGAGTGGCTTCTAAGGACTGAGTGCTGCAAAGAAATTCACAACTGGGAGCAGCCTTCCCTTCCCCTAGAGACTCCTGGGAAATCAGGATGTGCACGGAGATTAGACATCACCTGTCTCGATAAGGGAAACCAGTTCAATAGTGGTCAGTGTTTCCTCTGTGCTTCTAACACAGGGTTTTATTTCCTGGGCACCAGATTATAGAAGAAGGCAGGAGGGCCCCCCAAAATATGATTAGTTGATCCGCTAGAGTAAATTCTCATGTGCTTAAAAGAACACCCCTGGTGGGCCAGGGTTTACTGTTTACTGAACTAAACAGTAAAGGATGGCGAGGAAGACATCCACTGAGCCTTGACCTCCATGCCTCAGTCAGGACACCAAGTGTGTGTGTGGGGTGGGTGGGGACTGACACCAGTGGTGGAGGAGGGAAGTGGACATAGGCCCCAGAGACTGCTGGTACAGCAGCATGATGTTGTTTCTGGAGTCCTGATTGTGCCAAGGCAGCCTCTGGAGTGACTGTGGCAGTAAAAAATCAGATTCTGGATCTGCAGAGCCTGGATCTGGGGCCTCTTGGGTAGCAGGTAGCTTGGGTGTGTTCCTAGAGAGAGTGAAGAGCTGGACACCGGACTACCCGCTGCTGAACCCTACCGTTCGTGCTAGGTAAGTGCACGGAGATGGAGAGAAGACCCTGAAAGAACAGCAAGGGGTGCATGGACCAAGCCCCTTCCCTTTCCCCTGCCACCAGGTCCTCTTATATGGTGCTGTGAGGTCAAACAAAGGGAAGCCCACTCAGACCTGCAGAGACCTCAGCGAAACAACTGCCCCCCACCCCCCACAATTCAGCAGACATCTCACAAGGACACTCACACATACCCGAGAGAGAAACCTCACACACATACTTCCTTGGAGACTTCCAGAGAGACTCAGAGGCCTCGCACAGAGACTTCATATGAAGTTCTCAGCATCCTTTATGGAGACTTCTCAGAGACCCCACAGGGACCTTACACAAAGCCCTCCCACATAGCTCACTGCCAGCACGGGAGAATTAGCAGCCACTGTCCACCCCTGAGCTCCTGGAAACTTTCACACATTGTCTGCAGTGCCCCCCATGCTTGTGCATCTTTGTCCTCATAGCCTTGCTTGGGAACAACAGAATCACAAACTGCACGTAGTTGTGTGCAAATTTTTTCCACTGAAACGTTTTCACTAGCCTGAACTCTGAAGTGTAGTTTACAATTGAAATACAAGTAAAACTGCCAACACCAAATGAGAGTGTGATTTTAGATGGTGTGCAGTCAAATGTCGTACGCCACACTTTTACTTTTGCTTCGGACAAATTCTCTAATTGGTGGGGAAGTGACTGACTACTTTGGAAGCAACAGAACAGTCCATCAAATGGGCTTCAGGACTCAAATATATAAATAGACATCTGATCTGAACTCAAACTCATTCCCCAAGGGGCTCATGAACCTAATTTTTTTGGAAGAGTGAAGGAACCCACATGAAAATAACAAAATGTACATCACATTGTGTCTGTCTGGCTTAATTTCTCAATGAAACAGCTGTCATATCTGAAGATATTCAGGGCAACATTCCTTTTATAGCTCTGTCGACATAATTAATATGATTTTTCTGTGAAATGTAATATTTCTAAGTTATGCAAAGTCCTAATGTTTATCTACCACAACAAACTGATAATATTTCGAAGGATGAAGAAATAGATCAAGAAATAATAATTAATGAAATACACATTTTCAGGTAGTACCATTTACAATAGCCAAGCGTAAATGAAAATATCTATATCTATACTTGAATAAAAAAACAACAGATTTATATGAGGAAAACTACAGAAATTACAAGAAATCAAGTGTGACCTCAGCAAATGGGATAATATCCCATGCTCCTTGACCAGACGACTCAATGTAGTACAGTTATCAGTTCTACTCAAGGCACTAGACAAGTTTAATTCACTCCTGATAAAATTACCCTCATCTTTCTTCAAAGAATTGCAAAACCACTGATTACTAACTTCATATGGTAAGGGCATAGGTCAGGGGTTGAACCTACAAACTTCTCCTTGGTAGAAAGATAAAACTGTTCTCATAAAAGACTTGTAGGCTGGCTTTGAGTTGGAATTTTGGGGTCATTTAGGATTTTTTTGTGGCATGTGCTTTTTAGGGCTTTAAGGTCATTTGGGGTCATTTAATTTTTTTGCGCATTAGGGTGGTTTGGGCTTTAAGGGTGTTTTATAAGGTTTAAGGGAGTTTTTAAGGGATTTAGGGGTGAATTTTTGGAGTGTATAGGTATTTTTTAGCAGGTAGGGGTGTTTTTAGTGATCTTACAGGGTTTCTTAGAGATTTTAGGGTATTTTAAAATATTTTATGTGTTTTTCCCCAGCATTTTATGTTTTGTTGGGGCTTTCATGTTGTCTTCAGGGCATTTATGTGGTTTTGGAAGTTCATGGTTTGGGAATCTTCTAGGGATATGATTTGGAAGTTCCACATGTTTTGGGAGGCATTTAGTGTGTTATTTGTGGCTTCAGAGTGTTATTTGAATTTTAGGGAATATTATGGCTTTTCAGACATTTTAAGGCTTTTAGGGTGATTTTAGTGTTTAAGGGTGTTTATTAGGCTTATATGTGTTTTTATGGCTTTTAGTGTTTTGTTAAAATTTTAGGGTGCTTCTTAAGGCATTAGAGTGTTTGGGGGGATTAGGTTTTGGTTTTCAGGGCTTTAGGGTTTTGTTGGATTATTTTTTGCTTTCGTGGTGAATTCATGTCTATTAGGCTGTTGGACTTTTACAGGGTTTTATAGTGCTTTGGGTTGCTTTGTAGGGATGTTCTTGGGGTTTTAAAAGACTTTTAGCGTGTTTTTAGGGCTTCACGTGTTCTTTATTTTGCGTTTTAAGGCATTTGCATAATATTAGGGCATTTATTATGTTTTCGGGACGTAAGGAGTTTTTTTTAAGACTTATGGCGCATTAGGGTGTTTTAGAAAGCCTTTTACCATGTATTTAATGGTCTTAAGATGTTTTAGAGGGTCTTTAGGGGTGGTCTTAGCATTTTAGAAATATTTTAGACGTTTTAGGGTTTTTAAGGCATTTATAGTGTTTTTACGACTTTTAAGGTGTTTTTAGAACACGCCTGACAGGTACACACTATTTCAATCAGGCTCTGGTTAGTGCCTCTCAATCAATTGGTGACATGGGAGTCTGGATAATGGATTACCTTTACTCTGCAGATGAGAAAACTCACTCAAAAAGACACAGGTGTTGACCCACAGGCACACAACTGGTTAACAACAAAGACATATTCACAACCAGTGTTGGGAGCCAGAGCCCTAAGCCCCACATACCTGTCCCCAGCCGAACAGTCAATCTATCCTGAACCATCAAATGATCTGAGCAGATCCTCCCACCCAACTCACCTTCCCATGCCAAATATTTTATTTCAGAAGGTGGCAGTGAATCTGCAGCTCTGAGAGAGGGACATATCTGATTGGAGCACATGGAGCAGATGAAGGGGGAGGAGGGGAATGTGGAGCACATCCTGGCACACCAGGACTTGAGGATGATGTTCCCACTCAGAGAATCCAGTCCACATAGAAGACCACATGGCCAGCCCCACGATGAGACAAGACACCCCTCAAAGACCCATAGCCTTAGAGGGGACAACACTGAAGACACAGTGTGGGAAATGCACCCGAACTAATCCTGCCACACCGAGGCATAACACTAAGGGGGTACAGCAGAAGAGCAAGAAAACGAAGCATCAAGGTCCCCAGGGAATGCCAAAGGATGACTTTGAGGCCAGTACTTGGTACACCAACAGACTGGACTGGAAAACACTCTTAAAGGCCAACAAACCGACCTTGAACTAACGATGAGCCACTTCTTTCTTGTTGAGTTGTTTTCATTCATTGTCATTGGATTTTGGTTGTTTTGTTGCTTTTAGTGCTTGGTTTTGCTCTGTCTTGTTTTGTGTATGTTATTACATCTACAGGTCTGTCTAAATAAGATAGGCTGGACGAACAATCTGGAGGAGAGAAAACAGGACCAACACTTCTGGGGAGACATGGGAGAGAGGGAGGTGTGGGGAAAGGTAGTGGTGTTAAGAAACCCAGAGAAAAGGGAAGAACAGGTGATGCAAATCGGTGGTGAGGGGGATGTAGGAGGCCTGGTAGGGAGTGATCAAGGGAAATGGAACCAATGGAACCAAGAGGAATTACTGAATTACTGAAGCACAAATGAAAAGTGAGCATGGCAGTGGGCCCAAGAGGCAAATCAAAGGGAATAGAAAAGCAAGCTAGGAAGCAAGGGTCAATTATAGAGGTTTAAAAAAAGGCATGTACATATTTAAATATATGAGCATGGGGAAATAGATCTATGTCCCTATATTTATAGGTTTTGTATTAAGGTAGCAGATGGACATTGGGCCACTGCTCAAGGACTCCCTCGTTGCAAAAATACTGTTCTATTAAATTGGCATTCTATGATGCTCACCTTCCCTACACGATCACTGAACACAAAGCAGGTACATAAGCAAATGTGGTGAAGAAAGCTAATGGTGCCCAGCTATCAAATATATAGCATGTGAGGTCTTAAAGGCTTAAAGGAAAACAAGCGCCTATCTAGCTCAGAAGAAACAAAGCCCACATGGAAGAAGCACACCAGCTTGTGTGATCATGAGGTTTTGAAAAGATTTGGTAGCAGGCATCATCAGAACAAAAAAAATCTTATCATTGCGAATGAGCGGGGAGTGCTGGGTACAGACACAAAGCCCATTTACAGTCCTCTGGACATCCCTAACAGAAGGGTGTCAGGGAGGAGATAAACCAAGACAGGTACCAGATAATAACGATGAAACACAGCTTTCCCCTAGTTCCTACATGTTTCCTATCTCCCACTATCATGATCCCAATTCTAATTTACAAATCAGGCTAGACTAGAGAATGTACACTTGGACAGATAGGAACAGGAAACATGGGGAATCCAGGGTGGATGAGCCCTTGAGGACCAGTGTTATGAGTGCAGACTCGGGAAGGGTGGAGGGAGGGTAGGTTGGAAAACGGAAACCGTATACAGGGATCTACATTTAACCTCAACAGAAAAGTGGGTGAAGGAACATCAGACAGTGCAAGATATGAGAAAATAATTAGTAAATTATCAAGGGTAGCTCGAATGGAGGGGGAAAAATGAGGAGCTGAGGCCAGGGGCTTGGGTGGGGTGGAGAGTGGATATTTTGAGAATAATGAGGGCAATGAATGTACAAATGTGCTTTACACAACCGATGTATATATGCATTGTGGTTAGTGTTGCATGAACAATTTAAAAAAAGGTCTGGACAGAGGGCACATGCAAGGATGATCTCAGGCTGGATTAGATCAGCAAAATCACCTCCTGGAGTTGCCTCACCCTGTGTCTATTCCTGAGTCAGGCATGAAGCTTAGGGCCCATAGTCCCAGGAGCTGGACAGGGAGGGAGGCGGGGTTCTGAGGTCATTCCATAGGGGCAATGGCCCTCCTGTCCTGCCGGGCCCACCCTCCTTTGTAATCCTGCTGGCTGGAGCACGGCTTTCATGGAGTCCACACCATGAGAGCTCTACTACTCATGGGGGATTGGCAGGAAGCCTCTGCTTATGCGCACACACCACCACCTAGCTGGAGGATCTCTGTGAACAAAGCCTGAGGCAGACAACAAGCCCACTAATTGATGCTGTAAGAGATACAATCAGCATCCAGAAACCTGCAACTGGGAGTAAGAGGCAGCATACTTGGCCCCAGCCACTCCCACTGCCATCTTCAAGGAGTGACATTCTAAAGCAGAGGGTTTTCAAAAGGCACTGCCAGGACTGTGGAATGAGCAGCTCATTTGTGGACATGGATACTGTGTGATCCAGAAGTATTACCTCTTCCTTTCCATTCAGGTGAGACAAAAAAAAGTTCCAAATAGAAAGCCATGCATCTAAACAGTATCCAATAGCCACTCATGTGCAGTGCTGCTGCCTCCAAAGAGCTTTCCTAGGTTTTTCTCTCTGTGGACAGATATACCTTGGTCCTTGGCTCTGCATGAGAAAGAATTCACGCCAAAGCCAGGTTTGTGATCCAATTGTGTTTTAGGAGAGATAGGGAGGCATGGTAGGCAACCCTGGTGGACCCCAGTGGCTGAATTGAATTTACTTGGCCTAGGTGGGTCAATGTGGGTGCAGCACCCACCCAGGTGTACCTGGCCTTCCTGACTGGAAACCTGGACCTCTGAGCACGCTCGGTGTGCCACTCTTTCCTGGGTGGCTAGCTTGGCCCTCTGAGCATGTATCATGGACAACCTAGTCCCTATGCTAGCTACCTAAAATTTACACCCTGAAGAGATATGGACCCAAATCTTTGGGGTACAAGGCGACGACATCTTTAGGTCCTTCCTGCTGCCAAAAGGGTGAAGTGGGGCTTTGGGTCCATACCCTTTCTACTCTGCTGGGAGGGGTTGTCCATTCAGGTCTAGGATGGATAAGGTTGAGGTGGTCCAGGAGATGGTGGTCCTAGAGGTGGCACACTTGGTTCAGAGGGCTTGGTAACTTGAGAACTTCTGGAAAAACAAACAAACGGACAAGAGGGTGAACAGTTTAACTGAGACAAGGCTAGGCTTGTGAGGTGGCAGTGCCCTTGAAATTAGGTGAGTGTCACAGGAAACAAAAAAAATCTTAGGATTATCAGGCATGTGTGTTTGTTCGTTCTAAGTATAGGCACGGGAGTAAAAGCATCCACAATTTCCCCTATGAGGGTACAGGGTTTGGGAACTACTGGGTGCACTGAGATCACTGTTTCATTTATGATCCTAATGTTTGGACCCACTGCTAAGAACCATGCTTCTATTTAATCCTATTATCCCTCAATTATTAACTTTGGTCAAACAAATTTTGTTTTCATTAATTACTTTCATAGTTATCTATCTATCTATCTATACACACACATTTAATTGAATGGAATGAAAAGGTCATGCGTTATAGCGTTAAATTGTAATATTGGAATACTACAGCGGGAGTCAACAGGGATCAAAAGAAAGTAAGTGTCTGAGTCATTTTTAATTTTCTTGGCTTCAAATTGAATAAAAGACTTGTAAATTACCCAGAGACCAAATTCCCATGGTGCCTCCTACAACGGGTAGAATGTTCAGGGATGTTTCAGGGCTGGGAGATTAGTAACCCCTAAGTCCAGGATCCCTTAGGGCAGGGGTCCTCAAACTGTTTACACAGGGGGCCAGTTCACTGTCCCTCAGACCGTTGGAGCACCAGACTATAGTTAAAAAAAACCAAACTATGAACAAATTCCTATGCACATTGCACGAATCGGCTACTAAGTAGGACATGCAGAGGCAGCAAAAACACCCTGAGGGTGGGATAAATGTCGTCAGGCCACATGTGCCCCACGGGCCACAGTTTGAGGATGCCTGCCTTAGGGGTTCCTGGGTGCACTGGGGATGAAGGTCTCTACTGCTCCTCAAAAGGAGAAATGCTGTAACTTCTGGCATTTCGGCCCACTTTCCAATCACTTTACAAAACTGTTCCAGGTGAATCAGGGTTACAAGGGAAAGTGTACCATTCTCTGGCCACCATTCTCCTTTCTCAAATAAAGTTGCATAGTGTATCAGCTTTTGTTTGTCTAGCCTCTGTGTCAACTCTATCCCAATTGGACAGGATTCATGCAAGGGGGCAATTCCTGAGTATGAAGCTGCTAAGTCCCATCTAGAAAGCACAAAAGAAGGCTATGTAGAGCTTGCTGCCTCAAGGTCAATAAACCCCACTTGAGAGCGAGCCCTTTATTGCCCTGAATCTGTTGCCTCAGGAAGATGCCCCAGCAAGAAGTAAGGGATCAAAGACAACTCACTGAGGTCGACTTTAAGTCCAACCATTATTCTAGACAAGCTAGGAGAACCACTGCTTGGAATGGCCCCACGGCCCTCCAAGATGCCTGCTGGCGGGAGCAGACTCTCAAATCTCTGAAGGGAAGGGGCATCTGGAAGCTCAGGGAACCTTAAGGGAATTGGAATTTCTGTCTGGAACATCGTGGCAGTGGAACTGTGTAGTAAGAGCTTTCCCCAAAAGTGCCTTAAGCAGCAACACTGAAAGCCTAAAGGTAACAGTTACACAGGAAGGGTTCCATATGCCATTGGCCTAAGCCTGGGCCACGGAAAACCAGCCTGTAACAAGGAACAAACCTACACTGGTAGAACACTAACACTATAACGCCTCAAGTTTTAAATTCAGGAAATAATTTTAAACATTTTTATTCTTTACTTTCATAGTTATCAATATGTATATATGGCATTCAAATATATAAAACGTGCAATGTTTTTGAAATGTAACCAAATTGTCACATTGATAATTTATAAGTTTGGTACTAGATAAGTTTCAATTAAATGTTATAAAAATGTTGTGCTGGGCATTATAGGGCTAAAGCAGCTTGTTTGAAAAGCCAGGAGAAAGGGAATGGAGGGGAAAAGGGAAATATTTGGCTCCCAGGACAAGGCAGGGCTAACTCCCAGGTCTATTCAACCAGCTCCCTAGGCAGTGCCCTTCCACATGTTTGGGCTGGTGGGCACCATCTTGGCCAGGGTCACAGGCCCCGTTTCCCCATGGCCACAATGGCGGCTATATAGGATCTCTGGGAAAAGCTTAAACAGCCTTGACAAGAGTGAAGCCATTATGAGCTGACAGAAGGCACCATGTAAAGTAAATAAAGTAGCTATGAACTGTAAATGAACTAGCTGATATAGGGGAGGTAGGCTGTGCAGATGTGCCCAAGGGAATGTCCCAAAGGATATGGATGCTCAGAAGATTCGCGAGAGCGACCAGAGCAGTCTTTGTTCAACTAAGAATGACTAACTGCAACACCCTGCTTCTCTACTCTGCCTGCTTGCACACCTGCACATTGCAAAAGTATAAAAACCTTTGGACAATTAGACTGGGGCTGCTCAGGAAAAAAAACTTTTTCTGTTGAACTTGCCAGCGGTCGGAGTAGTTTTCTTTCTGGGAATGGAGAGTGGCTACAACATTTCGAGGTGCACCGAGATCCAATTGCCACTGTCTGGGCTTGCTTAGAAAGGAAACCTCCTTAACAGGAGTGCTCTCCCCAGAACTACGGATTTCTGATTTCTCTAGGCCAGGGGTCCTTAAACTCTTTAAACAGGGACCAGTTCACTGTCCCTCTGATCAGTTGGAGGGCCGAACTATCGTTTCAATAAAACTATGAACAAATTCCTATGCTTCCTGCACATACCTTATTTTGAAGTTTAAAAAAAACACACAAACAAACGGGGCACAAACACTCGGCGGACAGGATCAAGGTCCTCGGCTATCCGCATGTGGCTCACAGGCTATTGTTTGAGGACCCCTGCTCTAGGCGCTCACAAAGAGAATGTAGTTTCAGCCCTAAAGCCTGGAGACTCCGCAATTTGTTTAAAGGTGATTGGACAGAAGGAGTTCCTGATTTGCCCATGCAAGACTCGTTTTCCCTTCCCCTATTTCTCAGAGTTCATAGTTATGTTTATGGGGAACCAGGACATCCCTATCTGATCCCTAAAATTGATGCGTGGAATGACATTGCCACTAATAAGCCAGCATAAACAAAAGACTTACTTCCTCCTGCAACAGAAAGGGTTCTTGTTTCAAGATTTCAGGAAACATGGCAGGACCAGAAAAAAAATAGACCCAAGGTCCTAAAACCACTAAGGTGGAGGCTGCCCTTCCCCAACCCCTCCCCATACCCCTCTGTCTCGGCTTTATTCCTTTTTGCAGGAGGACTCTGGGAGTGGGAGAACTAGCTTACGACCCTTCATTATCACTGCCACCCTGTCAGGTGCATGGGGCTGGAGAGAGAGAAATACTCATAACTCCTTTCTGAGTCCACACCCCAACATACACTAGGGCTGGTATGGGATCTCGACCGCCCCACCCCCCAAGAAGGATGATTTGGCAGCAGCCATTCTACACTCAAGGCAAGCAGCCCCAACACCTGGGGAAGACCCCTGAGTCCCTTTTTGGGTATATATCCCCTTGTATTCCAGTGATTTGTATAATTGGAATCAACAAAATCCCTTTTTCTGACAAAGCAGGTCTGATTCCTTGATAGAAACGGTTTTCCATATGCATTAGCCCACCTCCAGAAATTGCCAGCAACTTCTCCAGGTGCTGTTCACAACACAGGTACAGTAGCCCTGCCAGAGAGAGGCCCAGTAAGCAGTCAATGGACATGATGGTCAGACAGCAGGCACTCCCCATGTGAGGGAAACTCTTTTTGCCACTGCACGAAAAATGTGAGATCCAAACTCCTTGCAAGGCACAGAAGGCCTAACCAGGTATCACCAGTTTCTCTTGCAGGCCCTCAGTGGAACAGCTAGAAAACCTATGAATTTATCTAAGGTCAGTGAGAATTTTCAGGCTCTTACAAGAGAATGTCTGCGTGCCTTTTTAGAGTGACTGATGGAAGCCTACGGGCTTTATATCCCTAACGGCCTGGAGGCCCCGAGAACAGGAGGGCAATAAGTATTGCCTTTATTACTCAGTCTGCCTCAGACATGAAAAAGAAGTGGGAAGGGTTTGACGGGAAAAATCTTAGTGATTTGGTACAAGTGGCTCAGCGGGTGTGTAACAACAGAGATGATCCTACCACGACAGAGACAAAGAAACTAGTTAAAATACTAGTAATTGCCATGAGAGACCCCAGAGACTCAGGAAAAGGAGAGCATGGCCCACTTACGGAGAGACTGACCTGTGGGCACCGCCAAGCCATGGGGCAGGATCAATGTGCCTACTGCAGGAAAGAAGGACATTGGAAAAATCAGTGCCTTGAATACCCCAGGAGAAGCAGACAACCCTCCAATAGAGAGGACGGGCCTCATCCACACCTAGAAAATCCCAAGCAAGAGACAATAATGCTTGTAGAAGCTGAATGAAGGTGTCAGTGCTCTGTTTCACTTGGTCCCCAGGATCCCAGGCTAACTGTCCAAGTAGGAGGCCAGCCAGTCAATTTCTTAGTGGACACAGGGATTACCTTCTCAGGTTCAGAAAAGAGTACAGGCAAATTGTCAAAAGGAAAGATTTGAATTACTGTCAGCATATGATTGCTTCCAAAAATAACTCACACCAGAAGATTTGCATGGAGGTTAGGTGGGTTTCTCAAGACATCATGATAAAAAATATCTGTCTGCCCTTTGTCCCAGTTAGCCATATGATTTTTATGGCACTGGCCCCTGGCTTGGCTGTTGAGCCATGGAAACTGTTTTTGCAGGACGTGAGGCGGTGGCCTGTGGCCATCAGTGGAAGGACAAAATCTCCACAGTGGTCTTCCTGTTTCAATTTGGAGCCACCTATATCACCTCTCGGACATTATTGTTGTCCTGGGCTCAGAATCGCCACCCCAGGTCTAGAAGGCACCTAACAGATCCACACTATTTGAATCAGGCTCTGGTTAGCCCCTATCGATCACTTGGTGACATGGGAGTCTGGACAATGGAGTACCTTTACTTTTCGGATCAGAAAACTAACTCAAAAAAACACAGGTGTTGACCCAGAGGCACACAACTGGTTAAAAACAAAGCCAAACTTACAACCATTTTCTGGAGCCAGAGTTCTGAGCCCCTCGTGGCTGTGCCCAGCCGAGCAGTCCCTCTCTCCTGGACACACCAAAGATCTGAGCAGATATTCCCCACAACCCCTCCCAAAGATTTTATTTCAGAGGATAGCATTGAATTTGCATCTCCTGGACAGAGACATTATCTGATCAGAGCACACAGAGATGAAGGGGAGAAGGGGAGAGTGGAGCACATCCTGTCCCACCAGACCTTGAGGATGATGTTCCCACTCAGAGAAGTCAGTTCACATAGAAGACCACATGGCCAGCCCCACGACGAGACACAACGTCCCTCAAAGACCCATAGCCCTAGAGGGGACAACACTGGAGACACAGTGTGGGAATTACCCCCAAACTGATCTCGCTACACCGAGGCATAACACTAAGGGGGTACAGCAGAAGAGCAAGTAAAAGGAGCAGCAAGATCCCAAGGAAATGCTAAAGGTGGACTTTAGGGTCAGGGTTTGGTGCCCCAAAAGACTGGACTAGAAAACACTTCTAAAGGCCAACACATAGTCCTTAAACTATCTATGAGCTTTTCTATCTTGTTGACCTTTGTTTTCTTTTATTGTAATTGGATTTTTGTTGTTTTGTTTATTTTGCTGCTTGGTTTTGTTCTTTCTTGTTTTTGTGCATGTTATTGCCTCTACAGGTCTGTCTAAATAAGATAGGCTGAACGAACAATCTGGAGGAGAAAAAAAAAACGGAACTAGCACATCCTGGAGGACATGCGAGAGAGGGAGGTGGGAAGAAAGGTAGTGGTGTTAAGAACTCCAGAGACAAGGGAACAAAAAGTGATGGAAATCAGTGGTGAGGGGGATGCAGGAGGCCTGGTAGGGCGTGATCAAGGGTAATGTAACCAAGAGGAATTACTGAAACCCAAAGGAAGACTGAGCATGACAGTGGGCACAAGAGGAAAATCAAAGGGTATAGAAGAGTGAGCTGGGAAGCAAGGGCCAGTTATAGATGTCTAAATAAAGGCATGTACATATATTTACAAAGGGGCATGGGGAAATAGATCTATGTCCATGTGTTTATAGATTTAGTATTAAGGTAGCAGATGGACATAGGGCCTCCGCTCAAGGACTCGTTCATTGCAAGAACATTGTTCTATTAAATTGGCATTAAACGATGCTCACCTTCCCTACACCATCACTGACCACAAAGCGGCTGCATAAGCAAATGTGATGAAGAAAGCCGATGGTGTCCAGCTACCAAAAGATATAGCGTGTGGGGTCTTAAAGGCTTGAAGGTAAAGAAGCAACCATCTAGCTCAGAAGCAACAGAGCCCACATGGAGGAAGCATACCAGCCCGTGTGATCACAAAGTTTCAAAGGGATAAGGCAACAGGCATCATGAGAACAAAAAAATCTTATCATGGAGAATGAGAGGGGACGGCCGGGTATAGACCCAAAACCTATTTGCAGTGCACTAGACATCCCCTTACAGAAGGATCTCAGAGAGGAGATAAAAGAATACAGGGTATGAGACAGCAAAGAAAAACACAACTTTCCTCAAGTTCTTTTTTTTTTTGTTTTTTTTGCGCACCCCGCGGGCGCCTGGTGCCGCCCCCTCCCCGGTCCCGCGGCGGCGGCTCGGGGCCGGGGGGGGGGGGGGGGCGGGCGCCAGGGGAGGGGGCAGACACCAGGGGCAGCGGTGGCGGCGGCGGCTCCCGGCGCCATCTTGGGCTGATCGATGAATTGAACAAAGAGGATCAATTTCCGATCAAGCGAGTTATCAATGGGGGCCGGGGAGTGAGAGGGACTTGCCCCTGAGTCGGCCCCGCTTTCCCTGGCACCCCCCTCCTCCCCTCCGCCGCGGCTCCCCGGCGGCAAGGCAGCCCGGCGCCCCCCCGGGGAGGCCGACCGCCCGCAGCCCCCACCCCCGAGCGAGAGGCCGAGAGAGAAGCCTGACCTGCAGCTGCTGTAAATCAAAGCGCTTCCAATATTGAAACATAGATCCCACATTGGCCGCCATCTTGAGACGTATTGAGACGGAGTGAGAGGCTGATAGAGAGGGGGCTGGAGTTCAGGAGCCGCCAGGAGGCAGCAGGCGGGCGGCGCCAAAACCCGGCCTCGAGCCGGCCGCCGCTGCCGCCACAGAGGAGCGCGGACTCCTCCTCACGGCACCACCGCCGCCAGGGCAAGCCGAGCCGGAGTCGGAGTCTGAGCCCGAGGGCGTGGCGGCCGCTGGCCCGGCCTCGCGCGCGGCCGCCCGGCCACGCCCCCCGCCAGCAGCCGAACGAGCGACCCGCCCGTGACCCCCGCCCCTCCCAATCCCCAGCCCCGGCCGGCGGCAACCCGGCTCGACGCGGCCCGGCCCCTCGAGGGCGGCGAGAGGGTCGCTGGAGGGCGGCGAGAGGGCAGCCCCGCCGCCCGCCGAGGCCCAGGCCGGGCTCACCTGGCGCGGGGGGGTGGGGGGGGGCGCGGAAGGAGGGGGCCCTGGCGGCAGCGGAGCGCAGCCCCCCTGCCCGCCTCTACGCCCGGGCGCTGGGTGCCGGCGACGCGCCGGGGGTCGTCGGTCATCCTGCTGGGCGCCCGCCCGCCCGCGGAGCCGCCGCGACCACCTGCTTGAGCCCAGACCCCCGGAAGGCGCAGGCCTCAGCGCACCCGCGCTTGTGCCCGAAGCCTTGACCGTGGGCGGCCCCGCCAGCCGGGGCCTCAAGGACCCAGCACCCCAGAGCGCCCTTGCTGGGGGAGGGCAGGGGCATGGGGAGGCATCAGCCCCTGACCCTCTTGAACTTGCACCCGCCAGCGTCCCACGCTGGGGCCCCAGAGTCCCCGCTCAACACCACCCGGTGACCCAGGGCCCCCTAGCTGTCACCGCCGACTTGGTACTTAGGAGACATGCTCTCTGGAGGCGGTTGAGGCTTGTCTTGTGGCCAATAATCATCTCCTACGCCTTCCTTTCCAGTCACTAATTTGATGTCTTCACTTAAAGAAATGCCCATAAGTTGAGGTTTCAGAGGAGAGCTCCTTGAGCTCCCCAGACAACAAGGGGGCCGAGTGTCACCGTCATTATCCTGAGCTGGGAGGGAACACTAGTGTTCCAGAGGCTGGGAATCCGTCACTGCCTGCCCACAGCACAGACAGAGCAGGTGCTGGTTATAATTGTTTCTAGACGTCCTGCCATGCTCAGTTGAACGTCAAAGCCATAAACGTTGCCCGACTACAATCAAACTGGAGTACGCAGACATTTCTGCATCATTGCCGGGTGGAAATACACTGAGTGGAGTTGGATGAGATGGCAGCAAGTGCTTAAGGAGGGGGTGCTGTGGGAATACCAACAAGATGACTGCTAGTCTCCGTTTCCTTCTCTCGTCTGCTTTGTGTTTTCTTTCAGGACCAGAAGAAATGATGCATATGTAAGGAAAAAACTTTTCATTTCCAGAGGAGTTTTCCACCCCACAATCTACCCGCAGCCTCCTTTGAGCAAGCCAGTAAAAGCTTTTTTTTTTAACCTGCCTTCTCACTATGACAATTTCCGGAGCTGCTATGTGGCTGTGTTTAAAAGTCCCCCTCGGGATCCAGAGTGCAATCCATATCACAAAGGCATCCTCCCAGTCCCAAATAGCAATGTGACCTCATTTCAGAAGGTTGTTCTTGTTTCCATAGACCCAGAATGGAGTTTAAGCTGTTGATCTTGACTGTGGTTGTCGACTCAGCCTCTCATGGGCACCTCATGGGCAGTGGAGCAAACTGTGCCAATCTGTGCTACCACCAGGACTGGGAGAGGAAGCCAACAGTGGTGGGCCATAGGTCAATGTGTGGATGGGGATGATCAGGTCTTTCTTCATTATTCTGTTTCAGTCTGGAAACACCACTGAAGCCTCAGTGTCGTAGCAACACACAAACCTTCACTGACAGTCTGGGGCACATTGGCTGCAAATCAAACCCGGGTCTTCCCGGTGAAAGACGATGAGAGGTCTACCACTGAAGCACCGTGGCCCTCACCTCAAACCAGGGCAGTCATTTCCGGAGTTCAAACCAGACCACAATGCAGGATGACTGAGATTGCCACCAGAATCTGATACTGATGCAGAAAAAAACCTAACTACCATTTTATTGACTCCCAATAGGACAAAGATCTGCCCCTTTGGGGTTTTGAGATTTTAAATCCTTACAGCAGGGGTCGCAACCTGTGGGTCGCGACCCCTTTGGGGATCAAATAACCCTTTAACAGGGGTCATCCAATTCATAACGATAGCAAAATTACAGTTATAAAGTAGCAATGAAAATAATTTTATGGTTGCAGGTGACCACAACATGAACTGTATTAAAGGGTGGCGGCATTCAGAAGGTTGAGAACCATTGCCTTACAGAAATAGACAACCTCATATTTCTCCCACGGAGGGGCTAGTCAGTTCAAACCCCTGACCTTGCGATTAGCTGGTTAATGCATAGTCCACTACACCACCAGGGCTCCTAATGATATAATAAGAGATACTATTGTTAGATCTCTCGTGGGAGAAATATACCTCAGTCCTTGGCTTCGCGTGAGAAAGAATTCACTCCGCAGCCTGGATTGTGATCCAAGTGAGTTTTTTGAGAGAAGAAGTTTCAGGTTTACACAGGCACCTCAGGGCCCCTCACCCCTGCACAGCTTGCCTAGAAGCTGCTGGAGAGAAAGTCACTACGTGGGCTCCAGGATCCTGCCTTTTCTTTCTTTTCTTAAATCGTTTTATTAGGGGCTCATACAATTCTTATCACAATCCATACATACATCAATTGTGTAAAGCACATTGTACACTCACTGCCCTCATTATTCTCAAAACATTTGCCTCCACTTAAGCCCCTGGCATCAATCAAGTCCTCATTTTTACCCCTTCCTCCCCCATCCCTCAAGAAACCTTGATAATTTGTGAGTGGTGATATTGGGAGGGTAGAGGGAGGGTGGATTGGAAAGAGGAAACCGATTACAAGTATCTACATGTGACCTCCTCCCTGGGGGACGGACAACAGAAAAGTGGGTGAAGGGAGACATCGGAGAGGTCAAGATCCTGCCATTTCAATTCCTCCACAGGGAGGCATGGTTGATGGTCCTGGTCAACCCCATTGGCTGGATTGAATTCACCTGGCTCAGATGGGCCAATCCAGGTGTAACACCCACCTAGGTGTACCACCCCTTCCTGGCCGGAAGTTTGAACCTGAGCATATGTAATGGATGACCCACTCCCTATGCTAAGCTACCTAACAGTATTTGCAAGATGCCGAGCAATGTTCTAAGCTTTTTGTATATAATAATTCAATTATTTCACTTAAGAAGCCTATGTGTGGACTGTATTCTTGCCTCATTTTACAGATGAAAAATCAGTGGCACAGGATGATAAAGTCATGAGCCTATGACCACACAGTGAGGAAGTGGAAAGGAGAGATTTGAACCCAGGCTGCAGAGTCCATGCCTTGGGTGCCTACAGCGCCACATAGGACACAGGAAAGCATGGAGCAGACTCGGCGTAAGACCTAGCATGTATGTGCTAGGACTGCATGAGAGTAGCTGCTACTCAGATCCAGAAGAGAATACAAGGCTATTGCAAAAATTATTTTTTCCAAGAGAGGGTGGAATTCTGCATCTTGTGCGAAATCCCCCAACCTGCACATGGCACAGCTACTTCAGAAGGTTCCCAACAATGTGTGCTGTGTGGCAAACCTAACTGAGCTCAGGGGGAGCTGGTCTGTGGGTTATGTTACCCAGAAGGTGAGCAGTTTGAACTCACCAGCCACCACTCCAAGGGAGAAAGAGAAGGCTTTCTGCTCCCATGGACTTACAGTCTTTGAAGTGGCAGGGAGCATTTCCATGCAGCCTATGATTAGGATCTAGGAGGGTGAGGGTGGATGGAGTTGGTTGAGACCTGGCTTCAGGGCATTTCCCAGAAGGGCTTCCTGCAGTGACTCTGCCTTCAGGAATGTCTGGTGACCCTGAGGGCAGCAAAGTCCTAAGCACACTCAGGCAGTGGTTCTCAACCTTCCTAATACAGGTCCTTTTGTTGCGGTGACCCCCCCCCCCCGGACCATTAAATGATTTTCTTGCTACTTCATCACTGTAATTTTGCTACAGTTATGAATTGGACGAGCCCTGTGAAAGGGTCATATGACTCCCAAAGGGGTCGCAACCCACAGGGTGAGAACCACTGCACTAAGGGTTCCCCTTCCGGGCAGCTCTACCAGTGTCTGATGTGCATAGTTCTGTGAGGTGAGAGAAATGAACTCAGTGTCTGCTTCTGGTGACAGTTGATGTGGGTGGGCTTTCTCCCTATGTCAAATCCCTCTCAAGCCATTTGTCACCACAACAGAGGGAGCCACACACATAAAGCAAGAAGAGGAGGCAGCATAGCAGGACGGTAAGCAGAACAAAGATTGAATAAGCACAATTCACTTCAATCATGAATCGGGTGCCCTTGAGATGTGAGGAAGACCCCAGTCTAGTGACATTAGATCAGGTTTAGGGATTGAGTGACGGGACCCTCTTGGCTCTCCTCAGCCCCTATCTTGCTTTCCCATTGACCCTGCCCCTTACATCGTGATTGGTCCTTATTCCAGCATGATGGTTGGTTTCATAATCACAACATGTGGGAATGTGTTAGTCGATAGGTTATACAGGCACAGTCTCTGGAATGGGTAAGTGAGGAGGTGTGACTGGTGACATGACTGGTGGAATGGATCATGTGAAGTGATTTGAGATCGTTGTTCAGACCTGATAGGTCATCCAGGCCTCTAGTTGATCCTGGCAGTACTCTAGTTTAAGGAAACAGAATGTTAGGCATTTAAGTCATATTTAAGCTTAAATTTTGAGCAATAGGCTGTGGCTCACAGTGAGAGTCTATGTGGAGACCCTAAATCCATTTTGAGGGGCCACACATTCAGCCACCATTGAGTTCTTTCCTACTGCTGACCGGCAGTGGAAAGCTTGCGTCCACTCCCCGGGCCAGACTCAGCGATATACGGTCGTGTGCACATCCCAATGAAGGTCCCGCTCATGCTCTCACAGGCCCTCCCGCAACTCCATGAATTGATCCGTCTTCAGGGACAGTTTTGTGACAAAGGTGTTTGTTTTCCATGTCTCATTTAAGCTTTCAGGAGCTCAGGTGGTGATGCTGGATAGTGTTGGACTATTAACAGCAAGATCGCTGGTTCGAAGCCACTAGTCATTCCACAGGAGAAAGATGAGGTTATTGCTTCCTGTAAAGGTAGCAACTTCAGGATCCCTACACAGAGTCACTATGAGTCAGAGTCAGCAGGACAGAATGAGTGTCATTTTATTTAAGTAACTGTGGCTGTGGGTCCTTCCGACACCATTGTGGCCTCATGCGGATGCTCTCCTTCATCCAGAACAGCGGTTTGTGTCTTTTTCTTGTGTAAAACATAGCAAAGGAGTTCCTAATAAAATAAAGTTGAATTGGGAGTCTTTTTTCCCTCAAACAAAGTAAATCCATAAATAGAAATGAGACTATGGTGCTAATAACCAGTTGGAGAGTTGAGAGAGCTGAACTCTCAATCCTGGTAGAAACCCATTGTGACTTTAAAAACTTGCTCAAGGTCATCCATAGCCTATGAGGTTGAGTTGAGCAGACACAAAACAGATGTGTTGGGGAGTAATTGTGTACATTAAGTAAACAATTTATCTTTCTAAAGATTCTGTCTAAAACTTACTTTAAATAGTAAGTTTTCCCCTGGGCTAGGGAAAGGTCAGGGAGCTTAACCCCCTAGTATCCACCCCCTCTCAGCATTCATCATGTTAGGCCAGAGGAGCCAAATCACACCCACTACCCAGGGAGCACTGCTTCCAAAAGCCCATTGCCTGTGCCGGGGCAGAGGGCAGGTACCCGGACCAGAAATGCTGACAGAGTGGAACCAGCGGGCTCAGCCCCCAGCTTCCTGAGAGAGCAGCTGTGATGGTTCACTTTTGGACAAATGTCAATGCATGACTTGGGCAGGACGAAAAGCAGATGTGCAGAGGTTGTTCGCTGTATTCCAGAAGTTCACACACTCCCCGCAGGCTCTTTGGTGGCTTCCACCTTCAATCCCAAAAGGCCACTGCCGTCCAGTGGATTCCAACCACAGTGACCCTATATGGAGTTTTCAAGACTGTAAATCTTCATGGGAGCCAGCAGTCTCATTGTCCCCCTTGGGACAGGGAGCTAGCAGCCCGTTTCACCTCCAGGACCCCTTCCTCTCTAATTCTGGATCCAGTCCCTCCAAATATCCTGCCCTGCCCTTGTCTAGGCTTCTTAAATGCGTTCCATGCTGCTTATGTTAGTCTGGGTGCCTTAGCGAAACAAATCCACAGAAACGCGTATGTATAAGAGAGAGTTTTATGTAAAGGGTGAGTGCACATCAGGAAAACATGCCCGCATTTGCTTATGCACCCGCTTTGTCTTCAGCGATCTTGTCGAGATAGGCTGGTGGCTTCTTCCATGTGGGCTTTGTTGTTTCTTAGCTAGATGGCCCCTTGTTTATCTTCCAGTCTTTAAGACCCTGGACACTATATCTTTTGATAGCCGGGCCCAGGGTGCTTAACCACTACACCACAAGGGTTCATTAGCTTGTGACTTATCTCCTGCCATTCACACTAGATGCTCAAAATAGCAGGAAACCAGGTTTCTCCTTTGTGGCCACACCAGGTACTGACAGAACCAAGAACAGAGAAATGCTTAGTTATATATCTTGACTATCATTAGCATATTATATGCCTGGCAATATGTAAGCCTTCGCTCCCCTGACCTCTCACAGTCTCGGTAAAATGAAGCTAATAAAAGTAGTGCTCTCACAAGCTTGGTAGGAGATTAAAAAACTCACATCAGGGTACACAGCCTATCAACGAGGAGGCGAGATGAGGCAGTGTGTGGCTGCTGAACCCACACCCTTCACAACACCTGCATTAAAATGACTGAGGGCTATGAGGAACCAGACAGAAGCAGGTTCACACCCCAGATTGAGTCAATTTAACTGCCTATTGTGCCTGACCCTTCTATCTCTGATCTTAGAAATGGGGTTAACAACAACAAAACACTGTAGAAGAAATGTCCAGCAGATGACAGGCACGCGATTAAACAACAAAAAATAAATCACTTAAGTTGAAATTCGAACTCCTGGAAACCCCTCACACACGTGCAGAAAAGGATTGAGCCCATACGGTGTTTCCAGTGCCCCCGTCATTCCCCCCTAAAATGAGCATTTGATAAGGTAATGCCTGGATTGTTCCAAGCCCAAGACTGTGGAGAACTAAAGGAAAACCCAGCATTATGAATCTTTGAGCACAGCCCTGCTGGGAAACCGCCCTGCAGTCACTTGTTGATGACTGGAGGAGGGACAAGAGTAGGGAGAAGAACGAGGACTGAATGTGACACATAAGCAGGGATGGCCTACATTCCATAAAGGAAAAAACTCAAGGTCTGCTTTTCTGGTGCCGGAAAGTTAAAACCCATCTGGTGCAGTTGAAAAGGTGTGTGTGTGTAGTGGGGGGGGGGGTGTTAGGGAGGAGGGGCGATGAGTCCAAAGGATGAACTCCATCTGCAATTGTGTCCTCAACTGCTTTCCCCTGCTAGCCACACGATATTTGTGGCTGGCCTGCCCTGCTTTTGTTATCAAGCCCAGAGAGGGCAAGAGACTAGCTCGAAGCCACACTGCAACTTGGCAGCAGAATCAGGCCGAGAACTCTGGATGCTTAGAAAGCTTCACACAGACCTGAGAAAGTACCAAGGGAAGACCTGTTCGCTAACTGGGCAGCACTCACTGCATGCCAGCGCTGTTCCAGTGCCCCAGCCAGGGCATTGCTCCCTGTGTCTGTGTGTCTTCAGTGATGCACACAGGTGACGGATTGGCTTTTAATAGCATGCTTGGAAGGTTGAGGCCACCCAGCGGCACCTAGAAAGAAGGGCCTGCAAATCTACTTCAGACCAAGCAGCCTTTCCAGACCCTGGGGAGCACAGTTCTTCTTGGACACACAAGGAGGCCAGGAGTTGAAGTTGATTCCATGATGTAGTTGATTCCATGGTTCCCGGTTGTAGCTATACCTAGAGTCCCATCCACATTCATGTTTATATCTCTTCACTCCATGGGGTGTTCATGGCTCCAAC
This sequence comes from Tenrec ecaudatus, assembly GCF_050624435.1. Lineage (NCBI taxonomy): Eukaryota > Metazoa > Chordata > Mammalia > Afrosoricida > Tenrecidae > Tenrec > Tenrec ecaudatus. Next base: position 85,952 of record NW_027458473.1, on the reverse strand, counting down.
TCTTCTGAAGCAGACCACCAGGATTTTGTTTAAGAGGCCTCTGGATAGGTTTGAACTGCCAACCTTTTAGTTTGTAGCTGAGTGCTAAACAACTTGTGCCATGCCGGGTGCTAAGCTCAGAAACTCAGTCGGTGCTTCATGATCTCAGTTGGAATTATAGAGAGGGTCAGTGATGACCCATTGACTGCTGGGTAATTGTTGATGTAGTCTCCCTGTGCAGACATGTAAAGTACCTGAAAACTTAAAATCCAACTCATTGAGTGCATCATCCTGCCGTGCGCCAGCCCAGCAGCATGCTCTGCTGGGGACATTTGGCCATGCCTGGAGACATTCTGAAGAAGGGAGTCCCACTGCCATCTAGTGGGCTGAGACCAGGGATGCTCGCTTAGCATCCTGGTGCAGGGAACAACACAGCCCCACAAGAACGATGTTGGCCAAAATGTCAGCAGAGCTGCCACTGGGAAAATGGTCTAGTCCAAGCGCTGACCTTCGTAGAGGAAGAAAGCCAATCCAGAGCAGCTAAGTGACCTGCTGTGGGTTGCACAGCCTGATTCCAAGCCCAGTACTATACCCAAAGCTGTTACCACGCCCAAAATTAAACAGCAATAGCTGCCCAAAGGCCTCTTAGTTTGAGGACCAAGTAAGACAGTAAATGAGAAAGCCCTTTGACAAATGTGGCATGCTGCACAAACATGAGATGTTATTACCCAGGATCTTTTGATATATGTAAATAGATCTTGTACCAGGTCAGTTAATTTTCCAACTGCTCTATCTGAGCTTTCAGATGGCAGCACCTCTGTCCAACCCAGGAAAGGACTCCTGTGCAGGCTGAGCAGCCCTGGAAAGCCTCATGCCTGGCTTCTCCCACCCCTCAGCTAATCTCCAAGTGATTAATAAGGGCTCTCACTATGTTGTGCCTCCCAGCTGACAGATACTAGGCTATCAAAGCATTCGTATCACCTCCTTGATGCCTGAGGAGGAATATAGTTTCATGTGTGAGAGTGCCCCAACCCGCGGGACTCAGTTATTCGAGGGGTTCCAAGGAGGACCCAGCCTGAAAGAGAAACGGGCGAGAGAGAGGAGCGAGACCAAGCAGATTCTTGTCAAGGTCTGAGTTTATTGCTACACAAGCCTCTCTATAAAGGGTGAGGCAAACAAGGGAGTTCAAAGGGGAGATAAAAAAAAGGAAGGGCGGGGGTGTAGAGCACACAGGGCAGGCGGCCGCAAGTCTGCAGTTGGAATGTCCGGTGCTGGAGCAGACAAGGGTGGGCCATCTGGTGTGTGTCAGGGTAAGATAAGGTTGAGGTGACGTGGCTTTAGCCCTGCTGGGCAGGCAATATGGCCTTGGTTTTGTCAGGCTGATTATGCCCGGTTCCCAACATGAGAGAAGCCAGGAATATCTCCTCTCACAACTGTGCAGCAAACGAGATCAGATCTCCCAATCTGATTTTCAGCCCTCCTGTCTTTCCAAGTGAAGTGGATGGTCCATTTCACATTGTCTCAAGTCTTTGCACATTGCATGCCAACATTGCGACACAGGGCGCGGCTGTGGGTCTTAGTAGACAAAGCCCCCACCCAGAACCCTGCCCTCAGAGCTCCTTGGTCACCCTGCACAATGCAGGTCCAGGCCGGGCTCCACACTGCAAGGCGATCAACCCTGACCCTCCAGTGTGGCCGTCCTCACACGCTCCCACATCCACCTAGAAGGACTGGAGATGAGAGATTCCGGAAGCTCCCTGCCTCATCTGCCTCCCTCCCCAGAGCGACAGAGCAACTGTAACTGATTAGGCAGGATGCAGCCTCGTTCCCAGTCCCCACCCTCTCTGGGAAAGCAGGGATGTCTGGCACCTCATCCAAGGCCTTTCCCCTGTGATCTCATTACTAAGGAGCTGCTCCTCTACCGCCCACCTCCATCACCTCATCTACATATGGGGGAGATGAGTATGTCTTCTTTGCTGCTCCTTCCCTGAGTCCACCCCAGGAGCTCCCTGAACAGATCACCAATCACTTCTCATTACACCTGCAGCAGCCGTCAGATACTGCTGAACAGAGACAGGCGCCTCCCCTGCTGCTGCCAGGCTCCAGTGCACATGTGCACACACACGTGCACACACATTGTACAGGCACACTCACATGGACACACAAGCATGCACACCCATGTGCACAAACTTTGTTCAGAGGTGGGAATTCTGCCCATTTTAGCCTCTAATATTGCAATCAGAGAGTGATAGAACAATGAAAGATGAAGGTGGATGAAGGAAGATCTATTTATTCCCTTACTTGTTACATAACCATTCAGGGCTCTTTTTTTATCCGTACAAACACACCACCACACCATCAACAATCATCAAGTAGATGTCATGTATGCAGTGCTGCCCTATTCAAGGCGGTGCTGAGTATGTGAGGAGGATTCTCTCTAAAGCACAGCTCTGAGGAAGTCTGTCTCCTTCGCACTTTTACACACACAGGGTGAGGAGCCTGCAGGAGGCTCCGTGCGTTGGGTGAAGCCACACGATGAGTGAGGAGACCGAGTGTGTAGCCAGGGGAGTGAGAGCGCAGAGTTCACCACTTCACCACCATGCTGGTGTGCACAATCGATGAAAGGGTGGCTGCCAGCAGCAGGACAGAAAAAAAGTAAAGCATGTAACTTGTGGTTTTATCTCTGGCTTACTTCCAAAAGGAATTGTTTTTGTTGTTCTAAAAAGCTTTATACCGAGAAAAAAAAAAGAAAGAAAGAAAGCTTTATACCTCTATAAAAACAAAAGGCTACTGCTGTCAAGCACCTTCAGACTCAAGCCAGAGGAGAGCTCTCCCAGTGGGCTTCCAAGCTGAAAATCTTCACAGAAACACAGTACCTCCTGTGGAGTAGCTGGTTGGTTCAAGCCAGCAACCTGGCAGTTAACAAGTACGTCCCTTGTACCTGTAATACCTGTATAAAGTGTATTAAATATGAACTACTCCTGGTGTGTAATTTTAAATTGAATTATTGTGCCTGGAACTTTTTTTTTAATAGCTAAGAATGGTGAAATGAGACTCCTTTAGATGTTATGATAAGAATACACACTACACAGGGCTTGGACCCAACCCAGCTTAATTCAAAGGAAGGCAGATTTATTTTCTTCTGCTTCCCAGAAGGTTCCCCAGCAGAACGTGTGTTAAACAAAATTGTTTAGCTATGGAAAAGAGCAATCTCCTCTTGGGAAGATCCTGGTAGAAGGGGGCTTTGGTTACATATCCAGCTCAACCCAGCCCCAGAGGCCTCGTCATGTTTTATTTTGTTTTGCCCTTGACACTGATTGTCTTGGGAACTGTGGCCCCCGAGCAATGGCCAGGAAGTCAGGTCTTCTTGATGTAAATCCTCTAATATCCCCTACAATGATTTTCAGTGCCAATGGTAAGGCCCGCCCAGTGGCTGCCACATGCCCCTGAGCAAACACGTCAGAGCAGATGAGAGCATGAGACAGCATTTAAGAGAACGGTAGGCTGGCCTTGACTTAGCTGTTTGGCCTCTCCTCAGAAGTCATTTGTGACACTGACTGTCATGGGTTTCATTAAGAACAAGTCTATCTCTACCAAAGAAAACTGCAAGGTAAGAGGACTTTCAGCTCCAGCTACATATGTCTCCAAACTTACTTACATATTGTCCTGTTTTCAGAAGAAAAAAAATTTACTCAGTGCCTCCCGGGCAAATAAAAACTTTGGTACTACAACCTACAATCCCAGATAAAGTGTAGGTATCTGCTTTGGCAGCTCCCCTGGATCGAGCTGCTCCGGTAGCTCTCCACAAAAACCCTGTGAAGAGATGATCAGGCAGGATAGCCTAGTCTGTTCTGCAGAAAGAAGCTACCCCTGAAACCTCAGTGGCTTAAAATCTAGAAGTTTATTTCTTGTTCATGCAAATTCTGACGCTGGAAGGGCAATTCTACAGGGTGTTTGTCCTGCACACCGTCCGTCAGTGATTCGGGCTGCTTCACAAATATGGTGCCACCAGATCAAAAGGTGGATTCCAGGTCATCACAGAAGAGGAAGAGAGAAGTGGGGGTTGTGGATCAGTCTTTACATGCTTTGACACTTTAGTTGACATAGATCGCTGGATAGGGCTGCTTATATAAAGGTTATCAGTTCAAACCCACCTAGCTGTACCACAAAAGGAAGGGGTCATCTGCTTTCATAAAGGGTACAGCCTAGACAACCTCATGCAACAATTGTACTCTGTACCACAAGGGGTGAGCATGAGTCAGAACTGACTTGAAGGCAACAGGATTTGGGGTGTTTTTGTTTGTTTGGTTGGTTGGTTGATTGGTTTGGTTTGCTGAGTGGGAGGTGGTTCTACCTACAGCATATTAATCTGAAGTAGTCACTTTAGGTTTTTTTGTTTGTTTTTTGAGAGATGTGGAAAAGCTCATTGGCTTTAATGGGGAATTAACTCTGCCGCAGACGGCCTCCTCAAAATTTCCCTCCCGCTTCATAAACTAGCAGAGATTTTCAATGAAGGAGCCTGCAGGCACCCGCTGGACATCTCCTTGCAAGGTCAGTCCTTTGGAGCCACTGGGAGGGAGAAAAAAGAGACTTCTATTCCTGTAAAGAATTCCAGCCCCAGAAATCCTCAGGGGGCAATTCTGCCCTGTCCTCTTGGGTCGCTATGAGTCCGAATTGAATTTATGGCTATGAGTTGAGTTTTAATTCCATTCACTTACTGCTATTGACAGATTGCTAGATTAGGGCTTGTCTTCCCAAATGCCAGCACTAAACGAAAATGAGCTGTCCGGGCCACAACAAAGGGGTTGGAAATAAATCAGGCACACTCATCAGATACCTATGGCAAAATTCAGAACTGAGCATGCTCTGACCCAAGTCATGTAGACCCAGGTGGAAGGTCCACCTGGTCATACAGAATAGGACTTCACAAAATTGCACCAAAATCAACCAGTACGATCGACCAATGCCCTCCAGTGGTGTTGGGAGGTGATAGAAGTAGGCCTGGGCTCCTTGTCGCCCTCCCTTGTTCACGTGCTCTGCAAGTGGAGGGTGAGGCCCTTGGGGGTTCCTGCCGTGGCTCCTCAGCTGGTTCTGCACTCCTGCTCAGGTATTCCTCCCATGAAACCGCCATATTCAGCTGCAAACTTTCCCCACCCCTGCCATGCAGCCCGGCGTGCTTTCCGGAGATAGTGGGGACTTTTGGGGACTGCGATACCTGAAACTTTCTTTCATAACATTCACTTGGATTTACAAAAGTGCTTCTGCCATATGAATTCTTTCAGCGTTGCTAAGCAAGAACTGAGGTCAACCACCCCAGAAACCTAACACTATCAAGTCGATTCTGACTTATATCAATCTAGGGGGTCCTCAAACTATGGCCTGCGGACCACATGGCCCTCAGAGGACATTTATTCAGCATGCCGGGTGTTTTTGCCCCTTTTTTTTTTTTACTTCAAATTAGGTATGTGCAGTGCGCATAGGCATTTGTGCATAGTTTTATTTTTAAACTATAGTCCGGCCCTCCAGCGGGTTTGAGGGACAATGAACTGGCCTCCTGTTTAAAAAGTTTGAGGACCCCTGAAAGGACAACGTAGAACTATGCCTGTGGGTTCCCGAAGTTCTAAATCTTTACAGGAGCTGAGAACCGCATCTTTCTCTGTGAGCCATAGCGGATTCCAACTGGCTGGCCTCATGGTCACACACATTCCACCAGGCTCCTTGAGCCTTAACTTGATAATTTAATGAAACGATACTTCTCCAAGTCACACTGTATCAAGGTCTATAATCTTGCTATTCTAATATCAAATTTAAAATAAGGAATATAGTTAAGCTCCAAATCCATAAGCAATAAGATCATTGAATCTCTTTGGACACTATTACTTAAAAAAAGAAAAAAACTCTGTCCAATTATTTTCAGCACAGAAAAGCTTCCAGTGTTTACAGCTTAGTATTTAATTGCTTTTTCTCTTCTTCTTTTGCATTGGTGAATCATTTTGAGCTTATAATAATGTCAAAATAAATAGTTTCCAGAGCCTCCAGGCATTCACTGTGTAATGATCATTTAAAAGATTTCTTGGTTAGAGGGTCCTCAAAAGAATAAAAGGCGTGTCCGCATCCCTGGTCATTTCTATATTCAAAAGAAGAAATTGCTCATCAAATGCTACAAGCCAATTTCTTTCTTCAGCCAAACTGCCCATTTTAGCATCACTGAATTAAGCAAATGGTTCTACATTTCAAAGTCAACAATGATACTCTTTTCCCTTTAACACGAGCATCTTAAACAGCTCAAAAAATAGTCGAGCTCTTTATTATGGCTTTTCCTGAGAAAGCTGTTTCGTTGTTTATTTTATTTATTCATCTAGACTTTCATGTTAAGATTTGTGTATTTTAAGTTCTGCTAGTCAGGACATTTTAAATGGAGCCAGATTTTTTTTATACTTTGTCTTTTAAAATATAATGAGACTGAGCAGTACATCCGTTAATAAAATATAAAGTCTTCCTATTTCTGTTTGTTTGTAATTTCCCTAAGGATAACTCTTAATGTAGTAAAACCAAAACCCGCCATAATGAATTACATTTGGTCTACTGGGGGTTGTGGCCAACCTTTTGATAGAAAAATCCAGAGACTCCCTTCTGCATCTCCTTTCCCAACCAAACCCCGGTGGCTGGAGGCTGGAAGGAAGAAAGAGGCTGGGCTGCTGGGGCAGGGTGGGGAAGGGGTAACCTTGCAGATTATTTCAAATTCTACTCTGAAGGCAGAAAGTTATCCAAGTGAGATAGCTAGAGATTCACTTCCTTAGAAAAAGATTGAAATTAATGTGTCCCTTAGAAAAGCCAAAGGAAAAAAGTCGTTATTAATTTAGGCAATTGAAGAACTTTGAAAGCCATGTCTAGTACATAAAAACACCTGTCCCTAGAGCCCATCGGCCTAGGAAACTGAATTTTTATATCATGTAAAATAAAGGAAGGTCATTTCTTAGACTTGCTCAACAGAAGATTGTCATTTTAAACCGGTTACTGTAATGAGAAGCTGGGTTTTCGTAAAAAGGACTGAATGCTTGAGTCAGTGTGAAATGAAATTAGAGATGCATGTTCTGCGCATGGCGGCATTTCCGGAGGAGTCTGTGTTCCTGTGACTGCTCTCGATCTGTCTCGTGCCTTCTGGGAAACTCACAGCGTGGTGCCCACATCTAGTCTCTCGGACTTTCTTGCCAGCTTTGGAAAGGTGTTGAGTCTGTTGGATCTGCTGCACAGAGACAGCATGCAAGTGGACCCTTCCCACATTCCTCAGAGAGCAGCCCCCCAGTGTAAAGCTGTGGGTGAGGTTTGATGACCTTTGCCCCTTCATCATCCCGCATTCTTTGAGGGACCCAAGCGCTCCCCCGAGGCATTACCGGAGAAGCAGCTACCCCATAGTTTCCAGATGGTGGGTATCAGCCTGTGTGCTCATTGGGATCGCCAGAGAGCTGTCCAAAAGACATCTTTGTCCCATCTCCACTGAGTCCGATTTTATTCGCCTGGAATGCAGCCTAGGTGCTTGGATTTTTTTCTCTCTCATAAGTTTTTATTGTGAATTAGGTGAAGGTTTACCAAGATCATCAGTTTTTTATTCAACAATTCATACCCATTGTGTTTTATGCCACTTATTGCAATCTCCACAATATAATATGACTTGTTCCACTCCCTACTTATGTCTTCTGTTTCCCTTCCTCCTCTCTTCCTACCCTTCTGAACTTGGGCCTTGGATTAATACTGCCCTTTTGAGATCAAATGGTTTGCTGTTTTCAGGTTTGCGTGCCTCACTTGTGTAATTGCTCCCATTATAGACCAATCTATTATTTGGCTGAATATTGAACCACAGGTAGGAGTTCATTTTCAAACTTAGTGAATAAGGACCATCGTTTCAGAGGTTCTGTTAGTCCCTATCCAGCCAATAAGCCTGGTCTCTTTTATGACTGTGAATTTTGCTTCACTATCTAGGACCTTTGGATGTGATCCCTTTCAAAGAAGTTGGAATTGATAGTTGGAGATCATCTAGTTATTCTGTGCTCAGAGTCATGAAGTCTAATGTTCATGTGGTCCACTCACCACTCTTTCCTCCAGAGTGAGGGTGACAATACTTGCCACCTAGATGGCCACTTGTGAGCTTCTGAAATCCAGCTGCTACTCACCAGCATGGATGTCGAACATAGTCTTTACAGTCTAGGTAATGACAATTGTTCTTGGTGTCCTTCACAACTATAATCCCCAGCCCCCCAGCCCAATAAAGCACTCCCTCCAGTTGTTCGGTTATGCCTAAGGAGTTTTGATAACTTCATCTTCTGTGTGCTCCGGAATATTCAATTCCCTGGATGGTCAGAATGGTCAGTCAGGGCTCAGAATCTTGGTGTTAAGGCTTCTGGTGAGATCCTGGCACATCAGACACAGAGGTTGTGAGGCTAGAGGATGGGCAGAAGGGGATCATACTGAGTCTAACAAGGAAAGAAAAGGAAATGAAGGATATAAGCAATTAAAAGCAAGCGCATAAATAGATACAAATACACAGATGGCCCTTGCAACATTATTCCCAATCTCGCAAACGTGTCAACGGTCTAAATACCCATCAATAGGTGAATGGATAAGTCAAACATGTTGCCTACGGTATATACAATGGACTACTACTCAGCCATAAAGAGAAATGAACTCTTGACACAGGCTACAAGAGGAATGAACCTCATAAGCATTATGCTGAGTGAAATAAATCAGCTTCAAAAAGGACACATTTTGCTTAATTCCACTTACAAAAAATATCTAGGCTAGGAAAATGAATAGAGACAAACATCTCCCAATTGTTTCCAGGGATAGGTAGGAAGGTAAGTATGGTTGTCACATAATGCCATGTCAATTGGACAAATAAGTGAGGTGGAGTCTTTCTTATACCTATATGAGTGTCCTTGGATTTATTTCTCTAGTCAACCCAGCCTAACCCAGTAGGGCCTGGAGGGGAATTGCCATCCCTGAGACGATACTGAGCTTCCATAAGGGTGATGACATAATTTTGGAATGGGTAAGGATGATATATGAACAACATGCAGAATGCCACTTAATTATAATCTTGTAGAGCGTGGAAGTGACGAATGTTTTGATGCATGTATATTTAGTATGATTTTTAAAGAGTGTACGCAAAAGAGCAATATGGCAAGTCTGTGTTGCCATTTGCTGTTGCTCAGCTAAAAGCGATTCGGGCCTGTGTAGTTCAAAGGGAACCACAGAGGCTCAGGAGGAAAGCTGGTACCATCTCCAACTGAGACTTGTCTGACCAAATGCAGAGTCTCCCTTCAAGTAACTGACAGGTCAGAGGCAGCTCATCTCTGCTGCAGAAGCAATGATTTGTCTCAATTCCCAGACCACTGTCACAGCCATGTCTTGTTGCTCTCGGTGCCCCCCTTCCCCACCACAATAAGTCACTAGAAAGCCATGCTTCATTTAAAAACAAACAAATAAAACCCTTCTGCCTCCATCCTGGCACTGTTTCAGCTTATTTAGCATCATAACATATGTCATCTGTTTCCCTAAACAATCTAACATGGACATGGCACGATGGGACTGATGAGTTAGGCAAATGAGAACCAGCCTGCCCTCTGAACACACACGATGGCATTTGACTTGCTGTCAGTAGATGCTGTCGCGTTTCTTCTCCTCTTTCATGGAAAATAAATACAGAAAAGAATGAGGACATGAAAAGGGCTGCAAGATGTTTAGCTCTGGTCTTTCTAGAAAGTGTAGAAAAAAAGTATGTGACCCCTGCCTGCCTTTAGATGCCCCACTCCTCTGGCAAACAAGGATTGCACACTGACCATGGACAAGACATCTGGATCTGGGGGGAGGATATAACAATTGCCCCCACCAGCAAAGAGTTTCCAGATTTACGGGACTACACAGGCCAGGGAGCAGCTCATAAAAAGAACAAGAAGAATCACAAAGGAGGGTGTGCTCCAGCACCACTTCGTCCAGCTGCAGGCACATGAAGGCAAAGTTTCTTTTGCTTTCAGTCAAGTTTATGATTTCCGCTGCATCCCTTACCAACACCTTCACGAAGATCTAGGTTCTTGGGTTGTTTCGCTCCAGGGCGGACATCTCCTTGGTAAAGCTTTATGGACAGCTCATGGTCCAAGAATTCCACCTATATGTTTTGAAAGGGGCCACGTTAAAACCCCTGGCTCAGACTTTCAGGACTGGGCACAATACAGCAAACCCACCATGGGGACAGCAGGATTTGGTAACACTCTCATCTCCATCACAACCTGGACCTGGCAAAGCTATTTTCTTCCACTCACCATCTTTCAATCAATATTTACTCAGCTATTAGTTGCTCCCCAGGCTCAGCATCAGAAAAGTGTTCAAACGTTACCGAATTGTCCATCTAATGGTAGAGGTCTGTGCAAGGGATATGAGAGCAAGAGGCTCAGAGATGATCAGTGGGTAACGAGAGAGGGATTCACCTTTATCATTTGTAGAAAGCCCCTGAGGCTTAGTCACATTGGCAGACTTTCCCTGGAGCAAGCAAATAAAGCTGCTCCCGGCTCAGCTCCATTCCTGATCTGGTCTTGCCATGAGACTATCCAGGCTTTGTCCCAACCCCACGTTCTGGAAACCACGAGTGGAAGGAGGTGGATCTTGGGGATACCATGGAAAAGAATGGGCATTGCACAACACTTCATTGTACTCATATGGAGCTTATGCAAAGGCCAAGAGATAGAACCAGGTGAGACTGTGAACAGGACAAGGTGATACTGCATGGTTTAAAATCAGAAAAGGTGTGCATCAGGGTTGTATCCTTTCACTGTTCTTATTCCATCTGTATGCTGAGCAATTTATACAAGAAGCTGGTCTATGTGAAAAAGAACATGGCATCAGGATTAGAGGAAGACCCAAGTAATGTTATTAGGAATATTTTCTCACTAAAAATTTTAGGTCATGGCATCAAAAAAGTGTCATTTTAACCTAAATGGGTTTTTAGACCAGTGAAATAACAGCGAGAGTGAGTCAGCATTGTGCACAGAATTGAGCGATACTGGTTCTTTGGGAAATTCATAATCCAATACTGACACTGCTGAGATAAAGAATGACAGTGAGGAAGATTCTACACCTGAGCTCTGTGATGGGCCAACGTGGTGCTCTACTCTCTTCAGGAATGGATGAGCCAGCTCCACCAAGATTCCCCTTTACTGGAGCACCTGCTATGTATGTAGACGTTGAACACAAGAACGCTTTGGCGTTCCTACAATGATTTCTGACCAATGAGGTCATCGAAAAATTGATTATGATAGCCCGGAGGTTTACTTTCAGGTTTTAACCCCTCTTCAGTTAATTTCTGTGCATGGGGGAAGGTTTGGGGCTTGCTTCATTTTCCTACATATGGTATCTCAGTTTGTCCAACACCATTTGTTGAGCAAGCAGAATTTGTCCCTTTGGATATTTCTGTGTCCTTTTTCGAAGGCTAGTTTCCTGTTGACTGGTGAATATATGTGTAGCTTTTCTGTTCGAATCCATTGATCTATATACCTCTCAGTGTACCAATACACTGCTGTCCCTTAGGGAAAAACAACAACAAAAGTTGTATGAGCCCCTATATAATGATTTTTTTTAATGGACGATGAACTATTTTCCAGGCCAGCACTATCCTATGTTTGAGCACATTGCTGCAGCCACTGTGTCAATCCATCATGCCTTATAGCCTGCGGTACTCATGTTCAGGTATAGTGTTCTGCCATTCACAAGGTTCACACTGGCCAGTTCTTTCAGAAGTGGAAGACCAGGTCCTCCTCCCTCGTCTCTGTCTGGAAACTGCTGAAGTCTACCTGCAGTGAGTGACCCAGCAGGCATTTGAACTACTGGCTGCAAAATTTCCACCATTACAGCCAAATGCAGGCCACCACAGTACAACAGACAGTAACAGCATCTTAACACCACACAAAGGCTCCTCCCTGGGGAGACCACGTGTTCAGGCAATTGCTGCTGTTACACATGTAAGTGGGGGCTACATGAAGTCGCACCATCTCCTGTGGCCCTTCCAGGAACAGGCCATTCTGCTGTTGTTTCTACTGGACTTAGGCTCAGCTGCCAACCTGCCCTCTGCACGCATTCTTCTCCTTACCCTTCCATGTCACCTTCTCTTTGCCCAAGTCAATACTGCTGGTCAGTCACCTACTGGTGGATGCTTGCTTCTGAAGTTTCTGAACCACATTTCCCCATGGTTATGAGACATTGCTGCTGCCACTGCGAGCATTTAACAGGTTACTTTACACCTTCAATGAGAAATCTAGGGGAATAGAAAGAAAGCTTCTTCTTTCTCCCAAGGAGTGGGTGGTGGTTTTGAACCGTTTCCCTTGAGGTTAGCAGCCCAATGTGTAACCCACTACACCAGTAGAGCCTTGGTGGCACTGTCCAGCAATTATTAGACTGCTAAATATGAGGTCAGGGTTTCAAACCTACCAACTTCTCCTTGGGAGAACGATAAAGCTGTTCCCATAAAAGACTGACAGCTCCAGAAGCCCTCTATAGGGTGGCTATGAGTTGGAATTTTGCGGTCATTTAGGGCTTTTTGGTGGCATGTGATTTTTTAGGGCTTTTAGGTTGTTTGTGGACGTTCAAGGTGTGTTTGGGGCATTCGGGTGGTTTGGGGTTTTTAGGGTGTTTTATAAGATTTTAGGGAGTGTTTAAGGGATTTAGGGGTGGTTTTTTAGAGTGTATAGGTATTTTTCAGCACAATATGGTGTTTTTAGTGATGTTACAGAGTTCCTTAGGGATTTTAGGGTATTTTTCATATTATATGTGTTTTTTTCCCCCAGCATTTTAGGTTTTCTTAGGGCTTTCATGGTGTTTTCAGGGCATATATGGGGTTTAGGAATGTTTAGGGTTTGGGAATCTTCTAAGGATGATTTTTGGAAGTTTCACATGTTTGGGTGGGCATTTGGTGTTTTTTTGTGGCTTTAGAGTGTTTATGGGATCCTGTCAATTTGCAGCTTTAATTCCGCAAAGAAAAGTCAGACAGCAAGCCAGAAAGGAGCAGGAAATGAAGGGGAAGCCCAGGCCACATGTTACAGCTGCCAAGTCCGGACAACCTAGGTGTGGTCGTTGGCTACCTGGGACCGGGAGTGGGGCTGTGCTCCTGCCCAAGGGTGCTAGGGAGTAAACCAATCTCAGCTGGACGTTTGGCTTTTCTACTAATTAGCCGACTCCATGAACTTTCCCAGGGGCAGCTGGCGAATTGCCAGGGGAACCCAGCTAGACCCCCCACACAAAAGCACAGGGATGGTTACAGGAACAGGAGGTTTCACACAGTGGATGTGCAGGGCTTGGGGTCGGGATTGGGGGCCAAGGTGAGGAAGGGGCAGCAATAAGGCCTGGTCCCAAATAATCAGACACTGAGCAATAAAAGTACAAGGACTGCCAAGAGAACATGGGGACAAAGGATGGCTGGACTTCATTTGATATCTTTGGACGTGCTGTCAGGAGAGACCAGTCCCTGAAGGGACATCAAGTCCATGAAGGACATGATGCTTGGCAAAAAGTGGAGGACGGGCAATAAAACAGCTCGAACCAGTGGCTACATCAGTGGGCATAGTAACAATGGTGAGGATGGTTCGAGACCTGGCAGTGTTTTATTTTACTGCTTGTGTTTTTCTAGAACTGTCTTTCCTGGATGCACGAGGAAGGATAACTGTGCTTGTGGGAAGCAAATGCACAGTGGGCAGCACTTTGGCCAACATAGGTACACCACCGGCACACAGTGCCCCCTTACTTGGCATCCAAAGTGACAGGATTTGTCTTTCCCCAGAGCTCTCCAGCCCTGGAGGAAGCGGCCCTGCCTTCGGCGCACCGCCAGGGGGCAGCACTGCTGCTCTCTCACTGGCTACATCTGTGAGGACCCAGAGAGCAGCTCCTTTCTGCTGCTCTCCTCTCAGACTTCTGCCAGAAGCCTTGGCTCGTCCTGGATCCTCCCTTGATTCCCACTCTGCACCTTTGGGGACGCCCAGCCCATTAACTCTCTCCCATCCTTCCTTGCTGCCTCTTGTCCAGATGCCTGAGCTGGGCTTCAAGTAGTTGTAATGTTATGCTTAGGTGAGATGTGTTCAGCTTGTTTACTGTCTGTATACAAGAAAAGAGTTCAGCCCAAGATATCCACCCTTTTGTTCCTCTATGGAAAGCCTGTTACGTGTCATAGTCTTCTCTCTGTGCAGTGCTTTCCTCTGCTGCTGATGCTTTTACATGAAATAGGACTCGGTGTGTCACCGCTACAGGAAATTATGTCTGAAAAAATAATATGCCCAGAACTCAGAAACAGTGTCAGCTTGCATCTGGCATCATGGAAGCATCATGGGTGTGTTTCCATTCATTCGCTCCTGAGTGTCACATGTTAAACTCAGTGCATAGCATAAACAGCAGCAGGCACAAACTGAGACAAAGCACACCCTTTGCTGTGAAGCACATTCCGACTCCTGGCTGCCCCTGTGCCACAGAGTAGAACTGCCCCGCAGGGGCTCCCTAGCTGTCATCTTTACAGAGGCACATGGCCACACCTCCCTTTTGGGAAGCCACTGGGTAGGTTTGAACTTCAGGGTTGTAGTAGTTGATATTGTAGAGCCCTGGAGTCAGTTCGGATTCATAGGGGCCTGTGCACTAGAGAGAGAAACAAAGCCCAGTCCTGCGCCATCCTCGCACTTGTTACTGTATTTGAGCCGATTCTCGCAGCCACGGTGTCAATCCACCTAAGTAAGGGTCTTCCTCTTGTTTGCTAACCCTCTGCCAAAAATGATACCCTTCTTGCAGGACTGGTTCCACCATAGTAATATGTCCAAAGTACCTGAGACAACGTCTCCGCATCCTCTTTCAGATCTCCTGCCTTTAGTTTGTCAGCTCACTTCGATGGAGTAGATGCTGAGCCATAGCGACTCTATGAGATCAGAGCAGAACTATCTCTGTGGGTTTCCCAAAGGCTAACTCTATGGGAGTAGAACGCCTCATCCTTTTCTTCTGAGGACTGACTGGTGGTTCCCCACTGCTGACATTACAGTTGACACCCAAGGCATAAGGTACTATGCCACCAGAAGTCCCTTGCCCCTGTGCAATAACCAACACCACCTACACACAAAACCCACCCCTTCTCTGTCAGTTTGATGTATGGTGATGGCTTGAGTTGCTATGAAATTGGAAGCTACTAGGGGGAACCCGACAAAAACTACAATTTTTTCAAAACTATGCATTTAAATTTTTTATCCCCTTCATAGTACTCTCCATTACACTTCACACATTTGTCTAATCTGTGATTACATTCTTGGAAACATTTTTCAAACTCAGCAGTTTGGGTGACACCCTTGTTTTTTCCCCCCCTCTTCTGTGTTGTCAAACCACTGTCCTTCATTCATGGAAACAGAAAGAAGTCACATGGAGTGAGTTCAGGTGATTAGGATATGAGGGACAAGAGAGGCATGCTTTTTTGGGGGATGTTTTCATACTGTTATTTCTTTTCTCTTTTTTTATAATCAATTTTTGGGGCCTCATACAACTCTTATCACAATTGATACATACATCATATTTGTACATTCATTGCCCTCATCATTCTGAAAACATTTGCTCCCCACTTAATCCGCTGGCATCAGCTGATAATTATTCCCCATCCCTCATGAACCCTGAATAATTTCTAAATTATTATTTTGTCTTATCTTACACTATACAATATCTCCCTTCAGCCACTTTTCTGTTGTCTGTCCCCCAGGGAGATGGTTATATGTAGATCCTTGTAATCGGTTTCCCCTTTCCATTCCTCCCTCCCTCTACCCTCCTCGTATTGCCACTCTCACCACTGGTCCTGAAGGGATCATCCGCCCTGGATTCCCTGTGTTTCCAGTTCCTATCTGTACCAGTGTACATCCTCAGGTCTAGCTAGATTTGTAAGGTAGAATGGGGATCATTTTAGTTGTGGGGGAAGAAGCATTTAGGAGCTAGAGGAAAGTTGTATGTTTCATTGTTGCTACAGTGCACCCTGACTGGCTCCTCTCCTCCCTGCTACCCTTCTGTAAGGGGATGTCCAATTATCTACAAATGAGCTTTGGGTTTTCACTCCACACTCCCCCGTATTCACAAAGATATGATTTTTTTGTTCCGATGATGTCTGATACCTGATTCTTCCGACACCTCGTGATCACACATGCTGGTGTGCTTCTTTCATGTGGGCTTTGTTGCTTCTCAGCTACATGACCACTTGTTTAACTTCAAGCTTTTAAGACCCCAGAATGTATAACTTTTGATAGCCGACCACCATCAACTTCAGTCACCACATTTGCTTATGCACCCATTTGCCTCCAGCAATTGTGTTGGGGAGGTGAGCATCACGGAATGCCACTTTAATACAACAAAGTATTTTTGCATTGAGGGAGTACTTGAATGGAGGCCCAATGTACATCTGTTACCTTAATACTAAACCTATAAATATATGCATATAGATCTATTTCCCCATCGTTATACATAAATATATTTACATATGCACATGCCTTTATTTAGACCTCTATAAATGCCCTTTGCTTCCTACCTCTTTCCTTGATTTCCTTTTACTTTCCGATTGTCCCACTCTCATGTTCAGCCTTCATTTGTGTTTCAGTAATTCCTCTAGGTTACATTACTCTTGGTTACACTCTACCAAGCCTCCTACACCCTCCTCACCATCTATTTGGATCACTTGGTGTTCCCTTGTCCCTGGGTTTGTTAACAGCACTTCCTTTTTCCCTACACCCCCCTTTCCCATCTCCCTCCCCCAGCTGTCAGTCCCATTGTTTTCTCCTCCAGATTGTTCATCCAGCCTATCTCATTTAGACAGACCTGTGGAAATCATAGCATGCACAAAAACGAGACAGAGCAAACCCAAGCAACAAAATGAAACAAAAGAACAACACCACCACCAACAAGCCAATGACAAAAAGCAAAACAAAACACAAGAAAGAAAAGCTTTTAGTTAGTTCAAGGACTGTTTGTTGGCCTTTAGGAGTGTTTTCTCATAGAGTATGATGGGTCAGCTAGCCCTGGCCCCAAAGTCTATTTTTGGTATTCCCTGGGGACTTCGTTGCTCTGTTCCCCTTCCTGTTCTGTTGTACACCCTTAGTATTTTGCCTCGGTGTGCTGGGATCAGATCGGGCGATAGAGGCATGCTGTTTTTTTTGTGTGAGCAGGTGCACTGTCATGGTGGCAAAACCAGTCCCCTGTCTACCACTAATCAGTCCTTTTTATTTTAAATAAATCATTTTATTGGGGGATCTTACAGCTCTTGTAACAATTCATACACCAATTTGTATGAAGCACATTTGTACATACATTGCTATCATCATTTCCAAACATGTTCTTTCTCCTTGAGCTCCTTTTTTCCCCTCCTCCCACCCACGTGAACCACTGATAATTTATACATACTTTTTATTTTTATATTTTACGCCTCTGCTGTATCCCTTCACCCAAACTTCTGCTGTTTGTTCCCCTGGGTGGTGGAGTGGGGCTGTATGTCCATCATTGAGATTGGTTTCCCCTTTCTTCTGCTTCTCCCCCCTACCTTCCCTCGTGGTGTTGCTACTCTCAGTATTGGTCCTGAGGGGTTTATCTGTCCTGGATTCTGTGTGTCGGAACTTCTAGTCAATAGCAGTGTGCAAGCTCTGGTCTAGCCAGACAACTCAGACCTTCTTACACAATATCTTCAGAACCTCTATATAGGAAGCTTGATTAACAGTCTGACCTAGTGCAATGACTAAACTCCAAATGCACTATCACCCTCACATCAACAAAACCAAACAAATGAGCATCTTCTTGAAGTTTGAGTTCACTTGACGAGGTGTATTTGAGTGAGGTGATGATGGCGTCTTACACTGACTTGATTTATGTTTGCATTCTGGCTTGTGAGAAGAGCACAAGGTCTTGTCACCAGCAATGACCTTGGGAAAAAAGTGTGGGTGCACTAGCTCAGAGCAAGTTGCCAGATGCCTGCCCAAACAGGAGAATGTATATTTTGAAATGTGTACCCAGTGGAGCTTTGTACCGCTTGGTTTTTTGGCGGGGGTGGGGTGGGGGTGGGTGGAAGGCCGGCTACTCCTTTGTAGGTTAGATAATCTGAGATGTGCTATTTGAAATTTCCTGGGGCCAGTTTTAGACAAAACTAGAAAAGTTAATTTTGCTGTATGGAAAAATCTGACAGTCTGGAAGTATCTAATTTTCCTCACATGCCATCATTCCCCTAGTAGCATTATTCTTAGTTAAAGCTCTCCTCTGTTCCTCCTTAGGGTTTCCCCCACTACCTGATGTTCCTTTTCTCCTACTCATCATCAAGGGACTTGTGTCCAAAGTGAGGACAGCAAATAAGAGACCCTCCTGACTCTCTGTTAAGAAGGGTGCTCTGGTGCATGCGTGTGTTTATGTGTGCACATACAATCGCATTTGAATTTTGTTGGAAGAGGCTTCATAGAGACAGAGAGTGACATGGTTAGAGCTGCTGCACATGTAGAGCACTGTACTCTATGGTGTTCTAATTCAAATGCATGTAAGGTCCAAGAGAGGTAATAGAAGCAAGTGACCAGGGTCAGGGAAGGCAGTAGGAGGAACTGAGGGAGCCTGAATGCCTCACACCCTGCCAGTTTCACTGATTCTTGGATGGGAGAGTACCAACCTAGTGCTGTGAAATCTTCGCAGTTTTCAGAGGCTTGGGGGATTTAAATTTTGTATGTAAAAAATAGACATCTAAATGCTTGTAATTTATTGATTTCGATAAACACACTGAATGCCAGTACTCAAGTCAAACAAACCAAACTAACAGCCATCGAGTCTTTGCCAACTCATAGTGACCCTATTAGACAGGGTAGAACTGCCCCTCAGTTCAGCTCCCAGCCCTGGAAGCCCACCAGTTCCTCGTTATTATCATGAGGAATACTATTTTCACAAGAGCATTACATACCCCTAGAGACTAAACCATAAAGCCATATAGGCTTTGACCATCAATTCTGATATGCTTTTTCCTCAAACTGATGGGTCATTTGATGGAATACTTGTATTACTTCCCTAACATAAAAATTAATCAAGCAAAGGAGATTCAGTGCTCAGTACTACAGCCCCCTATTTAGAGATTAACTCTTAAAAACCACCACCACCACCACCACCACCACCACCACCACCACCGCCACCTTATCTATGTTGATAAAAACTTGAGTAGGCTGTATAAATATCTCAAGTATTTAGGATAAAATGGATTCTTATTCTACTGTCACATATTTAGTTTAAGATATGTGTTTCCATCTGAACACAAATTATATAGACCTCATTGACATCTTTTCAAAATGCCATAAAAATTAAATGATTACCTTAAAAGATACTCAGTATAATTAGGCATCAGAAAAATGTACATCAACACTAGAGCGAGATAGTGTTTCAACCCATCAAGATGACACTAGCCAAGAATATTAAAAATACCATTGAGTGCTGGAAGAATGAACAGATTTGTGTCAGAAGAACAGTCTGAAAGGTCCTTAGAAGCAAGCACGGGGAGACTTCACATGCTTTGGATATGTTATCAGGAGATGCCAGTCCCTGGAAAAGGCTGAAATGTTAGGTTCAAGTATAACAACAGTTTTGAAGATGGTGTAGGACTGCGCAGTGGTTCATTCTGCCTTGAGTTGGAACTGACTCAATAGCACCTAATGCTAAAAGCTAGATGCTTTTGATCCTAAATGAAAAGTGGATGGTCCAGCCTCCATACCAGCTACGTGGACAACTGCCCGTCCCCCCAGAAGAATTTACTTTAGAAGACGGCACTGAACCTGTAGCTAGGGGAGATGGACATGTCTGATCAGAGCACACAGGGGCAAATGAAGGGGGAGGAAGAGAGTGGAGCACACACTGGTCCACCAGGCTTGGAGGATGATTTTGGCACTCTGAACAGCCAATGTACAGAGTGGACCATATGGCTGATCCCACTATGAGACATGCCATCCCTTGCTGGCCCAGAGCCCTATGGGGACAATACCGGAGACTCTGTGTTGGGACTGACCCGACTGGCCCTCCAACACGGAGGCAAATCACTAAAAGCATGCAGCAGAGCAACCATGAGAGCAGAGCGGGTAGCCCCTGAGGGAGTACAAAGGACAGACTCTGGGGCCAGAGCATGATACGCCATCAGACCTGACTGAAGGACACACCTATAGAAAAAAAAATCAGACCTTGATCTATTTACAGGTTTTTCTTTCTTAAAAATTTTTTTTGTCTTTTAATTAATTTACTCTTTTATTGATCATTGGTTTTCTGTTGTTGTTTTTTTTGTCATCACAGTGTTCTCACCCATCGCCTATCTTGCTATGGTTTGATTTTTGGTGCATATTATTATCTCAACAGATCTATCTAGATAAGATAGGCTGGAAGAATAGTCTGGAGGAGAAAACAACAGGACCAATGGTTCCCGGGGACATGGGAGAGAGAGAGGAGGGGGTAAGGAGGTGATGCTGACCAATCCAGCGACAGGGGAGCAACAAGTAATCCAAAATCCGTCGCAAGGAGGGTGTGAGAAGCCTGGTAGGTATTCAGCAAGGGCAATGTAACCAAGAGAAATTACTCAAACCCAAGTGAAAGCTGAGCATGATAGTCGGACAAGAGGAAAGTAAAAGTAAATAGAGGAAAGAACTAGGTGACAAAGGGTATTTCTAGAGGTCTACATACTGGCATGTACATATGTAAATATATTTATACAGGAGGGTTCGTAAATAGATCAACGTGCATATATTTATAGACTTAGTATTAAGGCAGTAGATGGACATTGCCAAATACTTACTCAATGCAAGAAGACGTTATATTAAATTGGCATTCCATGATGAACACCTTTCCAACATGATGGTTGAAGAAAAATGTGTGCACTAGCAAATGTGGTGAAGAAAGCTGATGGTGCCTGGCTATCAAAAGTTATAGCATCTGGGATCTTACAGGCTTGAAAATAAAGAAGCGGCCATCTAGCTCAGAAGCAACAAAGCCCACATGGAGGAAGCACACCAGCCTGTGTGACCATGAACTGTTGAAGGGATCAGATATCAAGCATCAAAGAACACAAAAATCATGTCATTGTAAATGAGGGTGAGTGCAGAGTGGAGACTCAAAGCCCATTGGTAGGTAACTGGACACCCCCTTCCTGAAGGGATGTGGGGAGGAGATAAGCCAGTCAGGGTGCAGGGTAGCAACAATGAAACATGTTTCCTCTAGTTCCTAAATGCTTCCTCCCCCCACTATCATGATCCAAATTCTACTTTACAAATCTGGCTAGACAAGGGGATGTACAGAGAGATCGCCTTGGAGATTGGGTGGATGTTCCCACAGTAGCGTGGAGCCTCACAAGTGGTGGTCAGGCGTTTCCCCCAGTCACTTGTAGGACCTCAGGATTTAGGCTGGGGATGCCCCCACTTTTTATAGGGGAGAACAACCTGTGGCCTGGTGTGTGGGAGAGGACCAGCGTGAATTCCCCAGCTGCTTGCCACACCAATAAGTGGGGGGTGGGAGCTCCCTCAGTTGGGCCTTCAGGTTTGCCCTAGGCAGAGGGGAGTGGCCTGGAGACAGCTATTGTCTTGTGATGGGAAAGAGAGTGAAAGGAGAGGAAAAAGAGAGAAAGAGGAAGACACAGACTGGGGCAATAATGCCAACCAGACTGACAACCACTCACCCACACACAACTAAAATGCACAGAGTAAACAAAGGTGACAACAGTAAAAAAAAAAAAAGAAAAGAAAACAACTAAAAAGGAGAACCAAATCTGTGGAGGCTGTGGTAGGAAGTAGAGAAGAGCTAGATGGAGCGGAGAAAAGCAGAAAACCTGTAAGAAGAGTCCAATAAAAGGAAAAAGAGAGAAGAGAAAAGGAAGGAGGAGGAGAGAGTATTTTTTAAATGGTTAAAGAAATAACTGACCCTGTGTTATGCTGTGTGTAGCTCTGACTCGTCCTGTGTGCAGTACTGTCTTAGGGGTCAGGCTGCCCACTAGGAGGACAGGGTTGCCCTAGGCAGAGTGTAGGGCTCTGGAAACCAGCAGTGGTATGTGCAAGCAATGAGAGGGAGCAGAGAGAATCGTACAAGCTAAGAGAGAGGTGAAGAAAGCAAAGACAGAAAGAGGAAAGAAAGAAAAAGAGAATAAAGAGAAAGAAGGAAATAAATCCAACTGAGTTCACTAAGGTTGGCTGTGATGGTAAAGAGCAAGGAGAGAGAGAAGGAGGAAATAAAGTATAAAGTAGTAGCTGATCCCTGATTGCTTGGATGAAGGGCCAGAGCGGTTTAGACACTGCTCCAACATGGCAGGTCAGTGTGCCCTTTTAATGCCGGGACCCAGTGGTGCTGGGCAGAATTGCCCTAGTTGACGAGATCACCTTAGAGGCATGACGGAGGTTTCTTCAACGGTGCAGCGCACTGTAGGTGTTTGTCCCAGGTGCCTTGTGTGGTGTACAGCACTCCCACACAGGGCAGGCTGGAGTGCCTCCTGCTATTTGGGTTGATTTGCCCTAAGCGGAGGGAAGTGACCTGGAAGCCTTTAGTGGCATATGAGAGGAGAGAGTGGGAGAAAAGAGGAAAAAGAGGGGAAAAGGGGAAAAAAGAGGGATAAAGAAGAAAGCGAGTAAATAAAAGCCCAACACCAACCTGAGCACGTTGAAACTGAGTGCGGTGGAAAAGTTAGAAGGGCTAGCGAATAAAGTGAGAATAAGTAGAGCAGTGGGTAAGGAGGTAATGATACTTGATCACCTGTCCTTGAGGCCAGAGGAATTCCAACTCTTCCTCAAGGTCACGGGGTCATGGACTTGTAAGGTCTCTCTCTCTGGCCTAAATTCCAACCCCAGTCCTTGGCTCCCCGCGAGAAAAATTTCATGCGGAAGCCAGGCTCGTGATCCAAGTGAATTTAATGAGAGTTAAAAGAAGCTTCAGGTTTTACAAGGCACCCATAGGATTCCTTTGACCATGGGGCCTGGCAGAGACTGCCTCAGGTCATGCAAGGATCTCTCTCCTCCCAGGAAGACGACCAGACCACCCCTCTCCCTTCTGGTTCCTGCCTTTTCAAGGGTTCCCGGGGAGGCTGGTGAAGGACCCCAGGTCAATCCCATTGGCTGAACTGCAATCATCTGGCCCAGGTGGGCTGCTCCAGGTGCAACATCCATTGGAGCCCACGGGCAGGAAAATCCAGCTTTCCTATGCTGGCTCTCCTGGGCATGCGTTAATGGACTTTCCCATCCCTGATGTAGGGTTCCACAGATGCTGTGTGAGATTACTTCAAAAGCAAGATCGCGCCCGTGGCCAGGGGTCACTTGGGTGCTGGAGTACCTGCCTTGTGCTGCATGTAGCACTGCAGCAGGGGCTGGGAGGGGGCACTGGGGGGCTCCCTCAGCCCCGTCTAGGGCTCCAAGACCGGCAGGGCCTCCCCAGCTATGTGTAGAATCACTGAGAGGGAAGCTTGTTGTCCTATCTAGACTGCTGATGCTTCCTAGATCAGAGGATTTTCTTTTTTATCCCTCTGGCCAGCTAGAATGAAATTGTCTCCCACAGTCTCTGGGCTACAGCTCAGTGCTGTTTAAGGCTGACACTGCTACAGCGGGTCTTTGTTATGGTAAAAGCTGCCAGGCCCTGTGGCTGAGTTCTGGCATTCCTTAGCTAGGTTGCTTCTTATGCTGATTTATGTTAAGGGACTCCCCTATGTGGTGCTTGGAGCTGAGCAACCAGACTTGGGTTTGAGTTTTAAACCAATCATTTATGTTTCACCCTTAAAAAAAATTCTACTTGTGATGTGCTCAGATTTGGTGGCTGTCAAGCTGACCCCCAGAGGGGGAGATGCAGCTTATCAGGGGGGTTGTTTACTAGTCGGCCAATTGGAACTAAATTTGCTCCCTGGACTCCCGACTTTCTGCCTTTTTCTCCCACACCATGATCTTCCTAAGGTAATAATATATTTTTTCTTCTACTCTAAATTATGGCTACCCACCACCAACCCCTGACCGTGAGCTCAAGGCATCCAACCGCATGGAGAGCTCAGTGTGGGGTTCCCCTCGTGTCTGAGATTCTGCCCCCTCTCAGGGCGTCCACCTGCAGGGATCCCTGCTCCAGGCAAGGGCATATCTGGCGCCTGCCACTTCGTCAAAATTATAGTGCTTTAAAGCATTCTTGGTTTGCTTTGTGAGTGGAAATCCCACAAAAGAAGGGGTTCAGGAGAAACCCTGTTACCCTAGTTCTAATTTCAGAACTCCACCTCCCCGTTTCCTTCACCTAATTTCCTATTTTTCTGGTCTGGCAGCAGGAGCTCCAGATAGATGGGTCCTATCTGGTCGCCATTTTCTCTGAATCCCTCCATCTATTTTTTTTACACTCTTAAAAAGTACAAAACATTTACTCTACAAGCGCAAACAGATTTTCAAAAGCAGGGAAAAACCTGAACGTTCAGTACATGGTTCAATCGTCTTTTCATCTCTGTGCCCTAACTATGCTGAGCTCCATGGAACTGCATGGAGGGGAGCTATTCTGGCGTCATCGAGCCAAGTGAGTGTTTTGAATTACCTCAAGTGAATATTTGACTGGAAAGCATAGGGTGTAAAAAAACCCCTGAAATCAGTTGGTGCACATCCATCACAAAGAACAGGGCCTTGTACTTAAACCTTTTTTCTGAAAATAAGCAGCCATCTAAGTGAGATATCAACTAAGGCCACCCAGAACAAGCAGCACAGCCAGTGTGATGCCAGGGTGATAAATAATAGAATCTCAATCTGCAGGTATGAACAAGAATCAGAGCTTAAGTTCGGAACACCCAGTTTGCAAAAGGACTCAAATGCACATGCGGGGTGAATTCCCTCTGACCACAGTCCATGGACATGAACAGATACAGTTAAGTTCAAATGTAACACCTGATCATTTGATCTCTTCAGACTAATTTTAATTTGGTTCCAGTTTTTAGTATTTTTCACTTTCTGTTCGATTGAGGTTTTTCTCTCTTTTATCATTGTTAGTTTTTCTTTTCTACTTGTTTCTTGATTTTGTTTTGTATTTTTTTTTAATACATATGAAATCCAGGAGAGGTAAATCCAGAGAGACACTAACAGAATTAACAATCACCTAGGGACAGGCAGGGAAGATTTGGGGGAGTGAGGGGGGGGGCTAACAAAAATGAATATAAAAGAAGGAAATGATGTAAACCTGATTGTGGTGAGGATTACACAAATCTTAATATGACTGAAGTATTGAATGATATATGTGAATTATATGAGAATTAAAATAAAACAAAAGCTGAGGTCAGAGATAGGGCAGCAATTTAGCCCTGAATCTCTTGGTGAAGATTGAATGTCATTTTGTGCCAAGAGCCC
Organism: Tenrec ecaudatus; assembly: GCF_050624435.1. Lineage (NCBI taxonomy): Eukaryota > Metazoa > Chordata > Mammalia > Afrosoricida > Tenrecidae > Tenrec > Tenrec ecaudatus. The sequence continues at coordinate 60,609 of NW_027458473.1, read as the reverse complement.
ATTTTTCCACTCATGAAGTTTGGGGAACCGGCCATGCTCCTTCATCACTTTTCTTACCTCAATAAATGGGTACAGTTCACTCTTCTCCCTTTTCTTCTCTGTCACATACTTTGCAGCAGTCAGGGGAACAGAACTTACAGTCCTGAAAGGGATCCATGAGTGTTAGTCCAGGTAGACTAGAGAAACAAATCCACACTCAGATGTGTATAGGAAAGACCTTTATATACAAGAACAGTTGTATATTGAGAAAGCATTCCAGCCCAACCAAGATCAAGTCCATAAGTCCAATATTAGCCCATGTCTGATATCAATCTATAATGTTCTCTTCAGACTCATGAAACACCTTCAATGACCCCAAATGCAGGAAGATCACAGGTCAGTAGTTGCAAAGTCTTCTGCATCCAGTGGTGGTAGAAGCATCTCAGCTTTGGCAGGGTCTCCATGTGGCTCCTCCAGTTCCCAGGGCATGGGTTCTATCAGTGTGGTGCCATGTGTCTTGTTAGTAGGACATCTCTCAGGGAATGAGCAGAAAGATAGTCTCCTGCCTCCAAGGAGGAAATACCAGATTTCCCAGAACCCTGACGGGAAGGCCAGGCCCACAAAGAGGCCTCATTGGCCATAACCCAATAGAGAGACTAGAGTCTACCCCTTCACTCTTAATCCTCTCAAGTCCCAAATTGACACCAGATTGTATAACTACAACAGACCACCCCTTGTCCATTTGACATTTTCACAAAATTCTTTAGCCGTATATAATTTCAAAACAATAATAGAATCATATCAGTATCTAACAGTATAATATGAAAATGCATACATTTCACTCCGTGCCACCCTCCTTTAAACATAATATTCTGTAAGTGATGAAACAAAAATATCCTATGCTTAACAATTGCAGGTTAGGTACACCCACATATTAATCCTATAATTCTATGAATATATTCCAGTATCTATGAAATCTTGTAAGCTAGCCACTTCACGCCTTTATCTGGCCCATTTTGGCTATCCAGTTTCTCTACTGCCTACTTCCATCAACCCAGTGCTCTGAGGAGACAATCATATTCTTCAATATAAAGAGTCTTCATGCCAGTTGGAACCTTGTGAAGTCCACATCCACAAGAAAGTCAAAGCAGGACAGTTCGTCTATACAGTCTGCAGCAGTATATACCAGTGCACAGGCTCAACATTCTTCTCTTCATCTGGTCGGGTTCGGGTCAAGTCAATGTGGGCTCCCTCTCTTGGCCTCACCTCAGTGTCCATTGGTCGCATTGCCTTTAGGCCTTGGCCCCATCACCAATTCTCCACAACTCTAGTCCCCTCAGAGTAGGTCATGGACTTCAAACGAGTCAACCTGCTCTCATCTTCTTCTCTACTGCCTGTAAACCAGGTCCACGAGTGTCAGTGGTCAGAATGAACCCGCTGCTCTATTGCTGCTATTCTGCCACTTTCACTCAACAAGCAGATCCAGGTGGTCACCTAGCAATCATTTCAGGCTTCTACAGGCTCCCTTGAATGTTCAGTACTAGAAAGGAGTTTCTTCAGGCTTTGAGATTTTTTTCCAGTTTCTGACAAAAACCACTATTCAAAATTCAAATATTACAAAAGTTCCCTTTTAATGCACATGAAGCTCTTCCTCACAGTGGGAGCAGTGCACAGAAACGGACCTTGATGCTGGGCTGCTCTGTGCGTGCTTTGGTCAGTTGGGAGCTGCTGATTCACAGATTCACTTCACGTGGATGAAGATGCTTGTTTGCTTCCCCGTGAGTTTATCGCGCTTCAACAGAGAAGAACCCTGTTCTTGGGTTTTGCCTCTGCCTTGCTCCTAGCACCGCTGGAATAGAAAGATTACAAATGATTTTTTTGTTGTTGTTTTAAAAAACAGAAAAGAAATGCCGTGTACCTGTTAGGTAAGTAGAGGCAGAACTGAGGGTGGTCGCTGTGCATGCCAAACCTCCTCCCCATCACAGACAGTTGAAAGCTGCTTCAGGCTGGAAAGATGCACACATTTAGGTCCTTGTGACAGGAAGCAGGTCAACCTGGGCGGGCCCCCATCTAGACCAGGTGGGCTTAATTCAGTCAATGGGGTCAAACAGTACCGTCAGCCATGCCTACCAACAGGGTATGGGTGGGGGCCTCCCACCAGCTGTCATGCAACCCAGCGCGCGTGGGCTGTCCAGTCCGCCCCCACCCCCCACGAGCATATTTGCCTCTTCTATCCTTTATAAAGTCACTTGGATCACAAACTAGGTTTCTGCGTCAATTGGTTCTTGTGTGAAGCCAAGGACAGAGGTACATTTCTCCCAGAGAGAGCCCTCACATAACCAAATCAGATTATAGCCTTCAGTGTTAGGGTTCCAACGAATTTTGGGGGAATATCTCAAGTGGTAGTGGTAAGGACACAACTCAATCCATATTATCTCTTTATTTTGCTCAGCCAGATGCTTGCCCTTTGAGCCTGAATTGTTGCAAGGCTTATTACCCCATCAAGTGTTCCCAGAGCAAGCCCTAAATGGGCAGTAGTCACACACAAGGAAGATTTGCAGGGGACACTGTTAAGAATGATTAATGCTTAAGTGTTCCTTGTCTCCCCAAATGTACCATCTGGCAGAAAATTTCTTAGATCTCTCTCCTGGGAGAGATATACCTCAGCTCTTGAATAACTCTCCTGGTCATAGACGTCAAATTCCAAGCTTTTCATCCAACATTCATAAAGCTAAATAAATGTTACATAAACCTAAGTTCTCTATCTTGGATAAGACAAAGTAAAACCATGACTTGAGAAGGTTTTCATTGAGGACAGAGACAACTTCAGATATTCTAAGCCTATGAAATTGGTCATGATTCAGGCAACTTGCCAAGGAAGCAGGTAATACCTAGGTGGGAGGTGGAATGAATAAGAACTTGCACTAAGATTCCATTCCATCAGGTGCAGCTGGTGACTTTGGAGGCCCAGAGCAGGCAGTGGGAGAGAGAAGACCAGAGCAGGGGAGGGATGTGATGAGCTGGAGGGTAGAGGGAGGGATTATGTGTTGTTCTGCTGTCACCTCCCACCCCACTGTGACCCTTTAGTGATGTGGGCCCAGGTTTGTGATGCAAGTGGTTTTGAAGGCAGAGGGGACTCAGAGTGCTCAGTTGCCTGAGTGCAACCGCTGTATCCAGAAGATGGAGGAGATTCTCTTTCTGCTGGAACAGAAAAGTGCTTCCTGGCTGACCTACCAATACCCCACCTGGTTCACTGTTTTGACCTTGGGCATCCTGTATGGAGTGGGTTGCTTCTTCCTGGTCCTCCCCTTCCTTCCAAATACTCCACCTGTGCGACCACCCAGGAAAAGGATAAAGGTAAGAAATTCTCAACCCAGCCATAGGAGAGATTGATTTTTCCTTGTTTTATAAATTTTTCCTTTCGTAATTAATTTCCTGATAGGGGAAATCTCAAGAAAGAAGAGACCATCAGCCCTGGCTTTGGAATGTTGATGAGGGCTGGTGCGTCCTTATTCACTGTTAGGACTTTGTTCACTGCATTGGTATCATTTTATCCTTGCCGGCTTATGTTGATTTTCATTATTTCTGTTGGCTTTCCCTGTTTGTGAAGCACAGGAGGCGTGGATGCATCATGATCATGGACACAAGGGTTGACAGAGTTGCAGGTGGAGAGATCTCATGGCAGAGGGAGGGATTGTGAGATCAGCAGTGTGGAGAACTTCCCCATCGGGAAGCTAGGGAGTGAAGGGGGATTGATTTCAAGACGAAAAAATGAAGGAGGCCAGAGGGGACAGAGAGCTTTAGACCTGACTGTGATTACACAACTCCTTTTGAAGGCAATTTAACCATGGAGGGGGGGGGTGTTGTTCTAAAATGGATATGGTAATCATTGATTGTACCATTGCCCTTGATCTGATTGAACGACTGAACTATTGACTCGTATGATATGTAAATCATTTGCCAGTAAGATGAGCATTCAAAAATATTTCTCTTTGAAGATCTCAGACCTCCCATCTCTAGTTGTTATAGAGGGCAATAGGTAAAAATCCCCAATATAGTGACGCAGTGGCTAAGGACTAGATGACTAGACATTTCAAAGGGCAGCTCTCATCACTGGGTCCTCAGTCTCTTTCCTTGAGCTCCAGTCTCTGGGCCAAGGCTCCTTTTCTGTCTGGGCTAATTGAGAAAGCATGGCTGACCCCGGGGAGGAAGTGGTCAAGGGCTGGCCCAGAGCTTCAGCCTCCATAATCAAAATCTTGCCCACCAGAACACTGAGTGCTGAGAGTGTGTGCTCTCCGTGAGCAGAGGAAGGCTGACGGAAGAAATGCACTCTAGGTCTCACACAGAAGCTGGTTTCTGGGCTTTAGTCATTCCATGGAGATTGTCATTCTTCTAATCACCAGTAAATGCCTGCAGTTTGTCACAAAGAACAGATGCAGGATTGGATTCCAGCCTGACTTCCTCTCTTGTGCCCCAGCCTCAGGTGGAGACAAGGAGAAGCAGCAGGTCAAGGGACAAAGGTGACGCTCTGAAAGGTAAGGTTCTGCCCATTCAACCAAGCTCTGTAAGCTCTCCTGTCCCCTCCTCTGCAGGATGCCAGTGGCAACAGTCCGTCTCTCTCAGGTAATAATCCTGAACAAAAGGATACTGTGGATGGAAACAGAACCCAGATATTTCCCAGATGTACAGGAGGGGCCTAGGATGGGATGAAGGCTGGCCAAGGTAGGACCCAGTAGGGGGCAGTGGGGGTGTCAGGAGCAGATTCTGGTGGATTTGGAGGTGGAACATTGAGGGGTAACTGCGATAAGCTGTGTAACTTTGCCAAGGTTCAGATTGCTCACTGAGACCCCACAGACAATATTGGAAACCGATGCTCCTTGAAATGCCAAAGCACCTCCTGCCCGTGGGAGTAAGCTATCATTTGACCTTGAGCTCTGGAGAGTCCAACGTCCTAAGTGCACAGCCCGTGTGACATTCCTTTCGGTCCTCTGGGAGGGCTGCACCATAACGGTTCTCTTGATTTCCAGTTTTCCGAAGCTTCCTGCAAGAACTATATGGCGCTCAGAACCTGCGTTTGCGTCTTAGGCAGAAGTAAGTAACCTTCCTGCTTCACCGCGGGGTGCATCTTCCAACCAGGGTGCCTGTGTGGCCTCGGGCTGCAGAGCAGCTGGGATGCGCTGGTTTGGGGGACACTTTCAGGGATGGGCAGAGAATGACAGGAGTCCCGGGCAGTGGGGTGGGGCAGGAAGAGCAGGCCATCAAGGCTTGGGGAGGGGCTGAGCTTGCACCGACCCTTGCTAGCCTGCTAGGTCTCTTGCCCCTTCAGTCCTGGCTGTAATCTGGTCCTTCTGTCTCCTGCAGCCACTTGGGAAACCCACTTGACACTGGCAGCTTTGGTCAACAGAAAGCTCAAGCCCTCTCTGGTAGCTGGCGAAATAGAGGTACGGCTGAAGTCCACGTCGGTACGCGCGCCCCACACGGTTCTGCGGCTCATCCATTCCGGACACCTAGGTCTCAGAACTCCACCCTTCCACGGGCCCAGATGTGCATCTCAACTTCTCATGTCTTACCCGCCTTGAGTCAATCACCAGACTGCGCACATTCCCATGAACCTGACAGTCTTTCACCCACACCACTGGCTCTTCCCTCACCCAGTGCCAAACCCCCGGATTCAAAGGCCTACCTGCAGCCTCCAAGCACTCTCTGGGACTCACCAGCCCCGCACCCCACAGGGACTCATTCTCAGAATGACTTGTTGGCAAGGCCCAGGCAGAGCCCATCTCCACACAACCGCTGCTCCACACCTGCCATGGCAGCCATCACAAGTCAGGATCCCACAGGCCTCCCTACTGCCTCCCCACCCCAGTGTTGGGCAGCTGCCAAGAACTTACAGCTTCCCTCCTTGGAATACTTTGGGTCTCTGAAAGAGCACTCTACCTGGCACCCCCAAGAAGACACCTTTCGGGAAGGACCCACAAAGAGGCAGGGGGAAGTAGGGAGGCCCACCTTGCTCAACCCCAATGTCCACAAGCTGCTGGAAATAGAAATCACAAAGGCAGAGAAATGGAATATTTGGGAAGAAAAAGGAAAGGGTGTATCAGAATACCATCTGCAGGCCTTAAATATGTTGAAGGCACTCGATGGGGAGCAGATCACTGCACCTCCCCAGCCCTTCTGGAATGCCAGCATCAAAGCAGAGCAGATACCCAGCGCTCAGAAGCATTTTCCACAAAAATTCAGTGAGTTTTTCTGGGGTCTACCTTTTCTGCACAGCGAGTCTCTGGCAGCTGCTCTCAGGGTCTCTGGATCCACCCTAGAGTTTCCCACTGTCTTATTTAATGAAATTCCTAATGCCTTACCAGCTCAAATGCAAGCTAAAGAGTACCCACTCTAGTTGCAACGTCACTCCTTGCCCTACACTGAAGGCCGATTCCAACTTTTACTTCCAACTGCATGCCAAGCCCAGGCCCCACCGCCGGCTACAGTCCTGACTCCGCCCGGTCCACAGCCCCGTGGCCCACTCGCAGTACCTTTTCCTCCTCCTCACAAGAGTCCCTGTGATGAATCCTGTCTTACCGTCCACACTAAGTCCCAATCACGCATTCCAAATTCACTTCAACAGCTGGAAAGCCATTTTTTAAAGAAACAACAGGAAAGTGAGAGTTCTTTACCCTTTATGATACCACCACCCCAGGAAGCTTTTTGTCTTCGCAAACCCACTCATCCCCAGGACAATCAGAAGGTCCAGACCCCAAAGACAGACCCCAAGCTTCCTGGCTGCTTGAAGCAATCGGAGCTCCACCGCCAAGAGAACTTCCCTCAATTGCAGGGGCCCCTCGGCAATGGGACTCTTGAGTCTCTGACACTAAAGCAGCCTCAGGAAAAATGGCCAGGGACTTGTCTGGATATGAAGCAGCCCGAATGCTCCTGCTCAACACCTGGAGACAAGCAGGGGAAGAATGTAATGAAGACGGTGTCCCCAGGAAGATGCACACACCCTGGACCGTCGCTTGCGTGCTGCAGAGCCGGTGTCCAGCTGAGGAACAACTCGGTCAATGGACAAGGGAATTACTTGAGGAAAATATCCAAATGTAATCTATCTCTCTGTGGATCAGGAAACTACTGCCCAAAAGGAACTCCGGGAGCCGACTCAAAGGAGTTAAGTGATTTGAGGATACACAAGGGGATTAACGCAGGAACTTACACCCTAAGGGGTCCAAATAAAATCCTACTGGAAAACACCCTGAATGTCCACATGTGCAGGAAGGTGGAGCAGATTAGAAAGGATCAGATCCCTGGCATTGTTTGCCGTTCATGTCTTGCGACCACGCATGCTTTGTCTAATTCCCTGACCCACCCACATGTTGTCAATGTGGCCTCCTGGGGAGAGCTGGAAGATCTGAACACAACGCAGAGCCTTTCCTTTCTCAGCCCGGGCACTCAACAGGTGCTGGACTCGCATATCGTAAGGCTCCAAATGAGGCAGAGGTGGTGCATGCCCCTCAAAGTCCTTGAGCCCACAAACCTCTGTAGGACAAGAAAAGACAACGCAATGTCCTTTCCAAAGTCCACCTGCTTAGCCACCCCTAAGTATTGAACTAACCTAGTAACTGAGGCTGCCAAGGTCCTGGGAGAACCCTGTCAGGCAGACTGGGGAGAGAGAGTGACCACAAAGAAATCAAGCCCTACCCTGGAGAGTCCTTTTGCTGATTGCTCCCCTACAGAGGAGCCTGTTCAGGGAACCCCAGCCTACCCCCCACTTGATAATGACAGTGGATGCTCATTGGCCCTCAGGCAGCCGTTTCCAGCCTTCATGCCCAGTATCCTTGGCAGAAACTTCCAGAATGAAAGTGTCCAGAGAGAGAGAGCCTAGAGCAAACCTCAAATCCAGTACTGACCAGCAAGGGGTCAAGGAAAGAGGGTGCTAGTTGTGCCCCAGGAGGCCCCAGATTGGAAGTGAACTCTGAATGTCCATCTTCAAGAGCCAAAGAGACAGGGTTGGTGGTGGTCAAGAAGTCCTCTTCAATAGAGCTAGACGATAGAGACACTTTCAAAACCAGTGTGCTGGCAAAATCTCAAACCAATGATGTGGACCCGGGGGTGCTTCGAGGCTCTAGGATGTAGTAAAAGTTTCCTGCTACCTGGAAAGTGTGCTCCAGTTCCTGAAAAGCCAAGCCTTACAGCACGAGTGTGCAGTGAGATTAAGCTCCAGGTGGAGGTAGAGCCCGAGGATGGTTCTCCATGCTGTCCTGTTGACGGGCTCCTTCAGGACTGCACCACTGATGTGCTCACTGCCACCAATGTTTTGCCTTCTCAGGTGGTCCATTGCCGCCCCCAGCATTTGTTCACTGGGGATAAGCCAATATGTCAAGGGCCAAGTGGCTTCGTGGTGGCTAGAGCAAGTTACATGGGGCAGCAGAAGCTCAAAAGCCCCAACCTTCAGGACCCCTCGACAAGGAGAAGGAAGGATGCTGTTCCCACTGACAAGAGGGAGACTCATAAATGGCCCAATCCAGAAGAGCATGGAAAAGGATTAGCGGGAAGAGGCATCTCCCAAGTCTGTGGGTTAAGCCAGCCTGTGCAAGACAAGGCATTGGCTGAGTGCCTTGAGATCAAGTCCTCACAGCTCCCACCAGAGAAGGGACAGCTTCCTGCTGAGGGCCACAGCAAAAAATGGAGGAAGCACTTTGTCCAGTGGATTTGCTCCAGCAAAAAATCTACAGGACACGGTGATCCTTTGCAAAACGGAAAGACCGTATTACCCTGTGGTCACAGCCTTGGGCCCCTTCAAAGACAACCAGTGTCTCCTAACAAGGTCACGGAGGCTCAGGTGCTCACGACAGATGTTGGCCAAGTCCTAGAGGGGACACCAGGCTGTCATCAGGAGTATCTTGCGTCAACGTTATGTCCACGAAAAGAAGCGCAGGCCTCAGTTAATGGATGTTCCTCCAGCTGCAGGGCTCCTTTCTTTGTAGAACACAGGAGAGTGGCAAGTGTGAGACCCTGCCTCCACCAGGCGATACCTGACTGCCAGAGCCTTCCCACCACGAGCACCTGTATCAGGGATGTATTCACAAATTTCTGTCCGTTCAGGGGATTCAATATCAGAAGCCACACTCAGGCATTGCCCCCCAGGGTGTTTGTGTGCCCAGTCAGCTTGCAGCAGCAGAGGCGGAGGAGGTGGGCTTACTCCAGTTACCCTTACCACTGCCCACGTCACTGTCTTCGAGAATATGTCTTATCTGGCAAATTAGAAGACGCTTCTTCTGCTCTGATTAGTAGGAAAGTATCCATGCCAGCCACTTTAGCCTGTTCTGCACAGGCTAATGGCTTCTCTCAGCCATGATATTCATTGTTCCATAATAGAGATTTTCCCCCTCCTACATTAAAGTGTGACTTCTGTGCTGCATGGCGGGATCTAGAGGGGGTGTCATGTGTGTTAGTCTGTGTAGACTAGAGAAACAAAATTCATACACTCATATTTTGTGAGTTTTATATAAAGGTTAAGTGAACATTGAAAAGCATCCCAACCCAGTTCAATCTAAGACCACCAGTCCAATAGTATCCCATGTGTCTGACACCAATCTACAAAGTCCTCCTCACAATCCAAAAACACACGGGGAGACAATGACTGCAGGAGGAAATTGTAGTCCGTGCGCTGGCAGGTTCTCCATGAGGCTGCTGCAGAAACCAGGGCTGCAACAGGGTAGGTCCATGTGGCTTCTCCTCAGGGATCTCCCAGGAAATGAGTCTTTCCAGCTGCTTTAGGGACCTAACAAATGCATATCCACCCTGGTGGCACTATCAGAGAGCAAGAGACCAGAAAGGCTAGGCTCACAGAGCCATTGATCTCCCTGCCCTTCAATTAACCCCACATGAGTTCATTGACGAGGTTGGCATAATATACCTTTAACTATGTTAGATACTGCGTCTCCTTCTCTGAGTGCTAGCTCTGACTTCTCAAAGGGCAGGGCTCTGGAGGAGGTTTTCAGCAGTGTTTCCCACCCACTTCCATCCCAAGTTCTTCATTTTGCACCTCTTATGATTTATGGTAACACCCCTACTGTGAAAACCTCAGAAGGTCCCAACACAGTGAAGAATGTTCCCTGGTGCCATTACTTTGTCTTCAACGTTATGTGGCTGCAGTTGATAGGTTTTGAGAGGCGCAATCCAGCCAAGAAATTCCATCGAGGGTCCAGAAGAGGTTTAGACCAAAGTAGCGTCTCATGGTACCAAGCAGGCATGAGACATGTGGCGGCCTGTCTAAGTCCCACATGTGCATTTGATGAAGGCTGCCAAGTTTGGCATGGAGGTTCCGCCTCAATACACCTGTCACAAAATGTGAAATGACATCTTTTGCTACCTTTGCCTCTCTCCCAGCCTAGGGTAACCTCCAGGATGGAAGTCCCAGGTCTGACACATGTGGGTGGGAACTGCTAGGGAGGCTGCCAGCGGGGGACTCTGCTCACCCACTGCACCAAGGGAAAATCCGGTTCACAGCTCACATGCCTTCCTCTGTATATAAACCCGGAGAAGGAGCAACAGCTTAGGCTGAGTGGTACAGGATGAGCGTCTGTGTAATAACCACTAATGGTTAGGCACCATGGACACAGGGTAGGGAATGATACAGTGAAGAAGAATATGAAGCGTTGGACGTAGCAAAGGGGGCCAAAGAGCATGAGGATCCCCAGAAATGACGCAAGACACAAGCGGAGCTAACACAGGCTTACAAAGGGGAATCGGCCAGGTGCTTCACCCCAGCTTTAGCTAGCTGCCCCCACAGCAGAACTTTATCTCCTACAGAGAGCACTGGGTTGGATAGCAAAGGCACAGCTTTCAAGCAGGGAAGGTTACTTTCTCAATACTATCTTTAGTGGGGCGACAAACTGTTATTTTACTTGATTTCCATCTCCTGACTGGGGGAAGGATGAGTTGATAGCCAGGGTGGGGTAGAGTGGGGATGAGTCAATAACAGGGTGCCAGGACTCAGGAAACATGACCCCAGGCTTTTGGGCTTCACACATGCATACACACACGCGTCTGCGCTCTAGGAGTGTTCTCACGAAACATGACCCCAGGCTGGTGGTCTTCACATGCACACACACGCGTGCGCACACACACACATACATGCTCTAGGAATGTTCTCAGCAAACATGACCCCAGGCTGGTGGTCTTCACACACACACACACACACACACACACACACACACGCACACACACACACACACGCTCTAGGAATGTTCTCAGGAAACATGATCCCAGGCTGGTGGTTTTCACACACACACTCACGCGCACACTCTAGGAATGTTCTCAGGAAACATGACCCCAGGCTGGTGATCTTCACACACACGCACACACACACACACACACACACACACGCGTGCACGTGCTCTAGGAATGTTCTCCGGAGAGAGTGGCTTCTAAGGACTGAGTGCTGCAAAGAAAGTCACAACTGGGAGCAGCCTTCCCTTCCCCTAGAGACTCCTGGGAAATCAGGATGTGCACGGAGATTAGACATCACCTGTCTTGATAAGGGAAACCAGTTCAATAGTGGTCAGTGTTTCCTCTGTGCTTCTAACACAGGGTTTTATTTCCTGGGCACCAGATTATAGAAGAAGGCAGGAGGGCCCCCCAAAATATGATTAGTTGATCCGCTAGAGTAAATTCTCATGTGCTTAAAAGAACACCCCTGGTGGGCCAGGGTTTACTGTTTACTGAACTAAACAGTAAAGGATGGCGAGGAAGACATCCACTGAGCCTTGACCTCCATGCCTCAGTCAGGACACCAAGTGTGTGTGTGGGGTGGGTGGGGACTGACACCAGTGGTGGAGGAGGGAAGTGGACATAGGCCCCAGAGACTGCTGGTACAGCAGCATGATGTTGTTTCTGGAGTCCTGATTGTGCCAAGGCAGCCTCTGGAGTGACTGTGGCAGTAAAAAATCAGATTCTGGATCTGCAGAGCCTGGATCTGGGGCCTCTTGGGTAGCAGGTAGCTTGGGTGTGTTCCTAGAGAGAGTGAAGAGCTGGACACCGGACTACCCGCTGCTGAACCCTACCGTTCGTGCTAGGTAAGTGCACGGAGATGGAGAGAAGACCCTGAAAGAACAGCAAGGGGTGCATGGACCAAGCCCCTTCCCTTTCCCCTGCCACCAGGTCCTCTTATATGGTGCTGTGAGGTCAAACAAAGGGAAGCCCACTCAGACCTGCAGAGACCTCAGCGAAACAACTGCCCCCCACCCCCCACAATTCAGCAGACATCTCACAAGGACACTCACACATACCCGAGAGAGAAACCTCACACACATACTTCCTTGGAGACTTCCAGAGAGACTCAGAGGCCTCGCACAGAGACTTCATATGAAGTTCTCAGCATCCTTTATGGAGACTTCTCAGAGACCCCACAGGGACCTCACACAAAGCCCTCCCACATAGCTCACTGCCAGCACGGGAGAATTAGCAGCCGCTGTCCACCCCTGAGCTCCTGGAAACTTTCACACATTGTCTGCAGTGCCCCCCATGCTTGTGCATCTTTGTCCTCATAGCCTTGCTTGGGAACAACAGAATCACAAACTGCACGTAGTTGTGTGCAAATTTTTTCCACTGAAACGTTTTCACTAGCCTGAACTCTGAAGTGTAGTTTACAATTGAAATACAAGTAAAACTGCCAACACCAAATGAGAGTGTGATTTTAGATGGTGTGCAGTCAAATGTCGTACGCCACACTTTTACTTTTGCTTCGGACAAATTCTCTAATTGGTGGGGAAGTGACTGACTACTTTGGAAGCAACAGAACAGTCCATCAAATGGGCTTCAGGACTCAAATATATAAATAGACATCTGATCTGAACTCAAACTCATTCCCCAAGGGGCTCATGAACCTAATTTTTTTGGAAGAGTGAAGGAACCCACATGAAAATAACAAAATGTACATCACATTGTGTCTGTCTGGCTTAATTTCTCAATGAAACAGCTGTCATATCTGAAGATATTCAGGGCAACATTCCTTTTATAGCTCTGTCGACATAATTAATATGATTTTTCTGTGAAATGTAATATTTCTAAGTTATGCAAAGTCCTAATGTTTATCTACCACAACAAACTGATAATATTTCGAAGGATGAAGAAATAGATCAAGAAATAATAATTAATGAAATACACATTTTCAGGTAGTACCATTTACAATAGCCAAGCGTAAATGAAAATATCTATATCTATACTTGAATAAAAAAACAACAGATTTATATGAGGAAAACTACAGAAATTACAAGAAATCAAGTGTGACCTCAGCAAATGGGATAATATCCCATGCTCCTTGACCAGACGACTCAATGTAGTACAGTTATCAGTTCTACTCAAGGCACTAGACAAGTTTAATTCACTCCTGATAAAATTACCCTCATCTTTCTTCAAAGAATTGCAAAACCACTGATTACTAACTTCATATGGTAAGGGCATAGGTCAGGGGTTGAACCTACAAACTTCTCCTTGGTAGAAAGATAAAACTGTTCTCATAAAAGACTTGTAGGCTGGCTTTGAGTTGGAATTTTGGGGTCATTTAGGATTTTTTTGTGGCATGTGATTTTTAGGGCTTTAAGGTCATTTGGGGTCATTTAATTTTTTTGCGCATTAGGGTGGTTTGGGCTTTAAGGGTGTTTTATAAGGTTTAAGGGAGTTTTTAAGGGATTTAGGGGTGATTTTTTGGAGTGTATAGGTATTTTTTAGCAGGTAGGGGTGTTTTTAGTGATCTTACAGGGTTTCTTAGAGATTTTAGGGTATTTTAAAATATTTTATGTGTTTTTCCCCAGCATTTTATGTTTTGTTGGGGCTTTCATGTTGTCTTCAGGGCATTTATGTGGTTTTGGAAGTTCATGGTTTGGGAATCTTCTAGGGATATGATTTGGAAGTTCCACATGTTTTGGGAGGCATTTAGTGTGTTATTTGTGGCTTCAGAGTGTTATTTGAATTTTAGGGAATATTATGGCTTTTCAGACATTTTAAGGCTTTTAGGGTGATTTTAGTGTTTAAGGGTGTTTATTAGGCTTATATGTGTTTTTATGGCTTTTAGTGTTTTGTTAAAATTTTAGGGTGCTTCTTAAGGCATTAGAGTGTTTGGGGGGATTAGGTTTTGGTTTTCAGGGCTTTAGGGTTTTGTTGGATTATTTTTTGCTTTCATGGTGAATTCATGTCTATTAGGCTGTTGGACTTTTACAGGGTTTTATAGTGCTTCGGGTTGCTTTGTAGGGATGTTCTTGGGGTTTTAAAAGACTTTTATCATGTTTTTAGGGCTTCACGTGTTCTTTATTTTGCGTTTTAAGGCATTTGCATAATATTAGGGCATTTATTATGTTTTCGGGACGTAAGGAGTTTTTTTTAAGACTTATGGCGCATTAGGGTGTTTTAGAAAGCCTTTTACCATGTATTTAATGGTCTTAAGATGTTTTAGAGGGTCTTTAGGGGTGGTCTTAGCATTTTAGAAATATTTTAGACGTTTTAGGGTTTTTAAGGCATTTATAGTGTTTTTACGACTTTTAAGGTGTTTTTAGAACACGCCTGACAGGTACACACTATTTCAATCAGGCTCTGGTTAGTGCCTCTCAATCAATTGGTGACATGGGAGTCTGGATAATGGATTACCTTTACTCTGCAGATGAGAAAACTCACTCAAAAAGACACAGGTGTTGACCCACAGGCACACAACTGGTTAACAACAAAGACATATTCACAACCAGTGTTGGGAGCCAGAGCCCTAAGCCCCACATACCTGTCCCCAGCCGAACAGTCAATCTATCCTGAACCATCAAATGATCTGAGCAGATCCTCCCACCCAACTCACCTTCCCATGCCAAATATTTTATTTCAGAAGGTGGCAGTGAATCTGCAGCTCTGAGAGAGGGACATATCTGATCGGAGCACATGGAGCAGATGAAGGGGGAGGAGGGGAATGTGGAGCACATCCTGGCACACCAGGACTTGAGGATGATGTTCCCACTCAGAGACTCCAGTCCACATAGAAGACCACATGGCCAGCCCCACGATGAGACAAGACACCCCTCAAAGACCCATAGCCTTAGAGGGGACAACACTGAAGACACAGTGTGGGAAATGCGCCCGAACTAATCCTGCCACACCGAGGCATAACACTAAGGGGGTACAGCAGAAGAGCAAGAAAACGAAGCATCAAGGTCCCCAGGGAATGCCAAAGGATGACTTTGAGGCCAGTACTTGGTACACCAACAGACTGGACTGGAAAACACTCTTAAAGGCCAACAAACCGACCTTGAACTAACGATGAGCCACTTCTTTCTTGTTGAGTTGTTTTCATTCATTGTCATTGGATTTTGGTTGTTTTGTTGCTTTTAGTGCTTGGTTTTGCTCTGTCTTGTTTTGTGTATGTTATTACATCTACAGGTCTGTCTAAATAAGATAGGCTGGACGAACAATCTGGAGGAGAGAAAACAGGACCAACACTTCTGGGGAGACATGGGAGAGAGGGAGGTGTGGGGAAAGGTAGTGGTGTTAAGAAACCCAGAGAAAAGGGAAGAACAGGTGATGCAAATCGGTGGTGAGGGGGATGTAGGAGGCCTGGTAGGGAGTGATCAAGGGAAATGGAACCAATGGAACCAAGAGGAATTACTGAATTACTGAAGCACAAATGAAAAGTGAGCATGGCAGTGGGCCCAAGAGGCAAATCAAAGGGAATAGAAAAGCAAGCTAGGAAGCAAGGGTCAATTATAGAGGTTTAAAAAAAGGCATGTACATATTTAAATATATGAGCATGGGGAAATAGATCTATGTCCCTATATTTATAGGTTTTGTATTAAGGTAGCAGATGGACATTGGGCCACTGCTCAAGGACTCCCTCGTTGCAAAAATACTGTTCTATTAAATTGGCATTCTATGATGCTCACCTTCCCTACACGATCACTGAACACAAAGCAGGTACATAAGCAAATGTGGTGAAGAAAGCTAATGGTGCCCAGCTATCAAATATATAGCATGTGAGGTCTTAAAGGCTTTAAGGAAAACAAGCGCCCATCTAGCTCAGAAGAAACAAAGCCCACATGGAAGAAGCACACCAGCTTGTGTGATCATGAGGTTTTGAAAAGATTTGGTAGCAGGCATCATCAGAACAAAAAAAATCTTATCATTGCGAATGAGCGGGGAGTGCTGGGTACAGACACAAAGCCCATTTACAGTCCTCTGGACATCCCTAACAGAAGGGTGTCAGGGAGGAGATAAACCAAGACAGGTACCAGATAATAACGATGAAACACAGCTTTCCCCTAGTTCCTACATGTTTCCTATCTCCCACTATCATGATCCCAATTCTAATTTACAAATCAGGCTAGACTAGAGAATGTACACTTGGACAGATAGGAACAGGAAACATGGGGAATCCAGGGTGGATGAGCCCTTGAGGACCAGTGTTATGAGTGCAGACTCGGGAAGGGTGGAGGGAGGGTAGGTTGGAAAACGGAAACCGTATACAGGGATCTACATTTAACCTCAACAGAAAAGTGGGTGAAGGAACATCAGACAGTGCAAGATATGAGAAAATAATTAGTAAATTATCAAGGGTAGCTCGAATGGAGGGGGAAAAATGAGGAGCTGAGGCCAGGGGCTTGGGTGGGGTGGAGAGTGGATATTTTGAGAATAATGAGGGCAATGAATGTACAAATGTGCTTTACACAACCGATGTATATATGCATTCTGGTTAGTGTTGCATGAACAATTTAAAAAAAGGTCTGGACAGAGGGCACATGCAAGGATGATCTCAGGCTGGATTAGATCAGCAAAATCACCTCCTGGAGTTGCCTCACCCTGTGTCTATTCCTGAGTCAGGCATGAAGCTTAGGGCCCATAGTCCCAGGAGCTGGACAGGGAGGGAGGCGGGGTTCTGAGGTCATTCCATAGGGGCAATGGCCCTCCTGTCCTGCCGGGCCCACCCTCCTTTGTAATCCTGCTGGCTGGAGCACGGCTTTCATGGAGTCCACACCATGGGAGCTCTACTACTCATGGGGGATTGGCAGGAAGCCTCTGCTTATGCGCACACACCACCACCTAGCTGGAGGATCTCTGTGAACAAAGCCTGAGGCAGACAACAAGCCCACTAATTGATGCTGTAAGAGATACAATCAGCATCCAGAAACCTGCAACTGGGAGTAAGAGGCAGCATACTTGGCCCCAGCCACTCCCACTGCCATCTTCAAGGAGTGACATTCTAAAGCAGAGGGTTTTCAAAAGGCACTGCCAGGACTGTGGAATGAGCAGCTCATTTGTGGACATGGATACTGTGTGATCCAGAAGTATTACCTCTTCCTTTCCATTCAGGTGAGACAAAAAAAAAGTTCCAAATAGAAAGCCATGCATCTAAACAGTATCCAATAGCCACTCATGTGCAGTGCTGCTGCCTCCAAAGAGCTTTCCTGGGTTTTTCTCTCTGTGGACAGATATACCTTGGTCCTTGGCTCTGCATGAGAAAGAATTCACGCCAAAGCCAGGTTTGTGATCCAATTGTGTTTTAGGAGAGATAGGGAGGCATGGTAGGCAACCCTGGTGGACCCCAGTGGCTGAATTGAATTTACTTGGCCTAGGTGGGTCAATGTGGGTGCAGCACCCACCCAGGTGTACCTGGCCTTCCTGACTGGAAACCTGGACCTCTGAGCACGCTCGGTGTGCCACTCTTTCCTGGGTGGCTAGCTTGGCCCTCTGAGCATGTATCATGGACAACCTAGTCCCTATGCTAGCTACCTAAAATTTACACCCTGAAGAGATATGGACCCAAATCTTTGGGGTACAAGGCGACGACATCTTTAGGTCCTTCCTGCTGCCAAAAGGGTGAAGTGGGGCTTTGGGTCCATACCCTTTCTACTCTGCTGGGAGGGGTTGTCCATTCAGGTCTAGGATGGATAAGGTTGAGGTGGTCCAGGAGATGGTGGTCCTAGAGGTGGCACACTTGGTTCAGAGGGCTTGGTAACTTGAGAACTTCTGGAAAAACAAACAAACGGACAAGAGGGTGAACAGTTTAACTGAGACAAGGCTAGGCTTGTGAGGTGGCAGTGCCCTTGAAATTAGGTGAGTGTCACAGGAAACAAAAAAAATCTTAGGATTATCAGGCATGTGTGTTTGTTCGTTCTAAGTATAGGCACGGGAGTAAAAGCATCCACAATTTCCCCTATGAGGGTACAGGGTTTGGGAACTACTGGGTGCACTGAGATCACTGTTTCATTTATGATCCTAATGTTTGGACCCACTGCTAAGAACCATGCTTCTATTTAATCCTATTATCCCTCAATTATTAACTTTGGTCAAACAAATTTTGTTTTCATTAATTACTTTCATAGTTATCTATCTATCTATCTATACACACACATTTAATTGAATGGAATGAAAAGGTCATGCGTTATAGCGTTAAATTGTAATATTGGAATACTACAGCGGGAGTCAACAGGGATCAAAAGAAAGTAAGTGTCTGAGTCATTTTTAATTTTCTTGGCTTCAAATTGAATAAAAGACTTGTAAATTACCCAGAGACCAAATTCCCATGGTGCCTCCTACAACGGGTAGAATGTTCAGGGATGTTTCAGGGCTGGGAGATTAGTAACCCCTAAGTCCAGGATCCCTTAGGGCAGGGGTCCTCAAACTGTTTACACAGGGGGCCAGTTCACTGTCCCTCAGACCGTTGGAGCACCAGACTATAGTTAAAAAAAACCAAACTATGAACAAATTCCTATGCACATTGCACGAATCGGCTACTAAGTAGGACATGCAGAGGCAGCAAAAACACCCTGAGGGTGGGATAAATGTCGTCAGGCCACATGTGCCCCACGGGCCACAGTTTGAGGATGCCTGCCTTAGGGGGTTCCTGGGTGCACTGGGGATGAAGGTCTCTACTGCTCCTCAAAAGGAGAAATGCTGTAACTTCTGGCATTTCGGCCCACTTTCCAATCACTTTACAAAACTGTTCCAGGTGAATCAGGGTTAGAAGGGAAAGTGTACCATTCTCTGGCCACCATTCTCCTTTCTCAAATAAAGTTGCATAGTGTATCAGCTTTTGTTTGTCTAGCCTCTGTGTCAACTCTATCCCAATTGGACAGGATTCATGCAAGGGGGCAATTCCTGAGTATGAAGCTGCTAAGTCCCATCTAGAAAGCACAAAAGAAGGCTATGTAGAGCTTGCTGCCTCAAGGTCAATAAACCCCACTTGAGAGCGAGCCCTTTATTGCCCTGAATCTGTTGCCTCAGGAAGATGCCCCAGCAAGAAGTAAGGGATCAAAGACAACTCACTGAGGTCGACTTTAAGTCCAACCATTATTCTAGACAAGCTAGGAGAACCACTGCTTGGAATGGCCCCACGGCCCTCCAAGATGCCTGCTGGCGGGAGCAGACTCTCAAATCTCTGAAGGGAAGGGGCATCTGGAAGCTCAGGGAACCTTAAGGGAATTGGAATTTCTGTCTGGAACATCGTGGCAGTGGAACTGTGTAGTAAGAGCTTTCCCCAAAAGTGCCTTAAGCAGCAACACTGAAAGCCTAAAGGTAACAGTTACACAGGAAGGGTTCCATATGCCATTGGCCTAAGCCTGGGCCACGGAAAACCAGCCTGTAACAAGGAACAAACCTACACTGGTAGAACACTAACACTATAACGCCTCAAGTTTTAAATTCAGGAAATAATTTTAAACATTTTTATTCTTTACTTTCATAGTTATCAATATGTATATATGGCATTCAAATATATAAAACGTGCAATGTTTTTGAAATGTAACCAAATTGTCACATTGATAATTTATAAGTTTGGTACTAGATAAGTTTCAATTAAATGTTATAAAAATGTTGTGCTGGGCATTATAGGGCTAAAGCAGCTTGTTTGAAAAGCCAGGAGAAAGGGAATGGAGGGGAAAAGGGAAATATTTGGCTCCCAGGACAAGGCAGGGCTAACTCCCAGGTCTATTCAACCAGCTCCCTAGGCAGTGCCCTTCCACATGTTTGGGCTGGTGGGCACCATCTTGGCCAGGGTCACAGGCCCCGTTTCCCCATGGCCACAATGGCGGCTATATAGGATCTCTGGGAAAAGCTTAAACAGCCTTGACAAGAGTGAAGCCATTATGAGCTGACAGAAGGCACCATGTAAAGTAAATAAAGTAGCTATGAACTGTAAATGAACTAGCTGATATAGGGGAGGTAGGCTGTGCAGATGTGCCCAAGGGAATGTCCCAAAGGATATGGATGCTCAGAAGATTCGCGAGAGCGACCAGAGCAGTCTTTGTTCAACTAAGAATGACTAACTGCAACACCCTGCTTCTCTACTCTGCCTGCTTGCACACCTGCACATTGCAAAAGTATAAAAACCTTTGGACAATTAGACTGGGGCTGCTCAGGAAAAAAAAACTTTTTCTGTTGAACTTGCCAGCGGTCGGAGTAGTTTTCATTCTGGGAATGGAGAGTGGCTACAACATTTCGAGGTGCACCGAGATCCAATTGCCACTGTCTGGGCTTGCTTAGAAAGGAAACCTCCTTAACAGGAGTGCTCTCCCCAGAACTACGGATTTCTGATTTCTCTAGGCCAGGGGTCCTTAAACTCTTTAAACAGGGACCAGTTCACTGTCCCTCTGATCAGTTGGAGGGCCGAACTATCGTTTCAATAAAACTATGAACAAATTCCTATGCTTCCTGCACATACCTTATTTTGAAGTTTAAAAAAAACACACAAACAAACGGGGCACAAACACTCGGCGGACAGGATCAAGGTCCTCGGCTATCCGCATGTGGCTCACAGGCTATTGTTTGAGGACCCCTGCTCTAGGCGCTCACAAAGAGAATGTAGTTTCAGCCCTAAAGCCTGGAGACTCCGCAATTTGTTTAAAGGTGATTGGACAGAAGGAGTTCCTGATTTGCCCATGCAAGACTCGTTTTCCCTTCCCCTATTTCTCAGAGTTCATAGTTATGTTTATGGGGAACCAGGACATCCCTATCTGATCCCTAAAATTGATGCGTGGAATGACATTGCCACTAATAAGCCAGCATAAACAAAAGACTTACTTCCTCCTGCAACAGAAAGGGTTCTTGTTTCAAGATTTCAGGAAACATGGCAGGACCAGAAAAAAAATAGACCCAAGGTCCTAAAACCACTAAGGTGGAGGCTGCCCTTCCCCAACCCCTCCCCATACCCCTCTGTCTCGGCTTTATTCCTTTTTGCAGGAGGACTCTGGGAGTGGGAGAACTAGCTTACGACCCTTCATTATCACTGCCACCCTGTCAGGTGCATGGGGCTGGAGAGAGAGAAATACTCATAACTCCTTTCTGAGTCCACACCCCAACATACACTAGGGCTGGTATGGGATCTCGACTGCCCCACCCCCCAAGAAGGATGATTTGGCAGCAGCCATTCTACACTCAAGGCAAGCAGCCCCAACACCTGGGGAAGACCCCTGAGTCCCTTTTTGGGTATATATCCCCTTGTATTCCAGTGATTTGTATAATTGGAATCAACAAAATCCCTTTTTCTGACAAAGCAGGTCTGATTCCTTGATAGAAACGGTTTTCCATATGCATTAGCCCACCTCCAGAAATTGCCAGCAACTTCTACAGGTGCTGTTCACAACACAGGTACAGTAGCCCTGCCAGAGAGAGGCCCAGTAAGCAGTCAATGGACATGATGGTCAGACAGCAGGCACTCCCCATGTGAGGGAAACTCTTTTTGCCACTGCACGAAAAATGTGAGATCCAAACTCCTTGCAAGGCACAGAAGGCCTAACCAGGTATCACCAGTTTCTCTTGCAGGCCCTCAGTGGAACAGCTAGAAAACCTATGAATTTATCTAAGGTCAGTGAGAATTTTCAGGCTCTTACAAGAGAATGTCTGCGTGCCTTTTTAGAGTGACTGATGGAAGCCTACGGGCTTTATATCCCTAACGGCCTGGAGGCCCCGAGAACAGGAGGGCAATAAGTATTGCCTTTATTACTCAGTCTGCCTCAGACATGAAAAAGAAGTGGGAAGGGTTTGACGGGAAAAATCTTAGTGATTTGGTACAAGTGGCTCAGCGGGTGTGTAACAACAGAGATGATCCTACCACGACAGAGACAAAGAAACTAGTTAAAATACTAGTAATTGCCATGAGAGACCCCAGAGACTCAGGAAAAGGAGAGCATGGCCCACTTACGGAGAGACTGACCTGTGGGCACCGCCAAGCCATGGGGCAGGATCAATGTGCCTACTGCAGGAAAGAAGGACATTGGAAAAATCAGTGCCTTGAATACCCCAGGAGAAGCAGACAACCCTCCAATAGAGAGGACGGGCCTCATCCACACCTAGAAAATCCCAAGCAAGAGACAATAATGCTTGAAGAAGCTGAATGAAGGTGTCAGTGCTCTGTTTCACTTGGTCCCCAGGATCCCAGGCTAACTGTCCAAGTAGGAGGCCAGCCAGTCAATTTCTTAGTGGACACAGGGATTACCTTCTCAGGTTCAGAAAAGAGTACAGGCAAATTGTCAAAAGGAAAGATTTGAATTACTGTCAGCATATGATTGCTTCCAAAAATAACTCACACCAGAAGATTTGCATGGAGGTTAGGTGGGTTTCTCAAGACATCATGATAAAAAATATCTGTCTGCCCTTTGTCCCAGTTAGCCATATGATTTTTATGGCACTGGCCCCTGGCTTGGCTGTTGAGCCATGGAAACTGTTTTTGCAGGACGTGAGGCGGTGGCCTGTGGCCATCAGTGGAAGGACAAAATCTCCACAGTGGTCTTCCTGTTTCAATTTGGAGCCACCTATATCACCTCTCGGACATTATTGTTGTCCTGGGCTCAGAATCGCCACCCCAGGTCTAGAAGGCACCTAACAGATCCACACTATTTGAATCAGGCTCTGGTTAGCCCCTATCGATCACTTGGTGAATGGGAGTCTGGACAATGGAGTACCTTTACTTTTCGGATCAGAAAACTAACTCAAAAAAACACAGGTGTTGACCCAGAGGCACACAACTGGTTAAAAACAAAGCCAAACTTACAACCATTTTCTGGAGCCAGAGTTCTGAGCCCCTCGTGGCTGTGCCCAGCCGAGCAGTCCCTCTCTCCTGGACACACCAAAGATCTGAGCAGATATTCCCCACAACCCCTCCCAAAGATTTTATTTCAGAGGATAGCATTGAATTTGCATCTCCTGGACAGAGACATTATCTGATCAGAGCACACAGAGATGAAGGGGAGAAGGGGAGAGTGGAGCACATCCTGTCCCACCAGACCTTGAGGATGATGTTCCCACTCAGAGAAGTCAGTTCACATAGAAGACCACATGGCCAGCCCCACGACGAGACACAACGTCCCTCAAAGACCCATAGCCCTAGAGGGGACAACACTGGAGACACAGTGTGGGAATTACCCCCAAACTGATCTCGCTACACCGAGGCATAACACTAAGGGGGTACAGCAGAAGAGCAAGTAAAAGGAGCAGCAAGATCCCAAGGAAATGCTAAAGGTGGACTTTAGGGTCAGGGTTTGGTGCCCCAAAAGACTGGACTAGAAAACACTTCTAAAGGCCAACACATAGTCCTTAAACTATCTATGAGCTTTTCTATCTTGTTGACCTTTGTTTTCTTTTATTGTAATTGGATTTTTGTTGTTTTGTTTATTTTGCTGCTTGGTTTTGTTCTTTCTTGTTTTTGTGCATGTTATTGCCTCTACAGGTCTGTCTAAATAAGATAGGCTGAACGAACAATCTGGAGGAGAAAAAAAAACGGAACTAGCACATCCTGGAGGACATGCGAGAGAGGGAGGTGGGAAGAAAGGTAGTGGTGTTAAGAACTCCAGAGACAAGGGAACAAAAAGTGATGGAAATCAGTGGTGAGGGGGATGCAGGAGGCCTGGTAGGGCGTGATCAAGGGTAATGTAACCAAGAGGAATTACTGAAACCCAAAGGAAGACTGAGCATGACAGTGGGCACAAGAGGAAAATCAAAGGGTATAGAAGAGTGAGCTGGGAAGCAAGGGCCAGTTATAGATGTCTAAATAAAGGCATGTACATATATTTACAAAGGGGCATGGGGAAATAGATCTATGTCCATGTGTTTATAGATTTAGTATTAAGGTAGCAGATGGACATAGGGCCTCCGCTCAAGGACTCGTTCATTGCAAGAACATTGTTCTATTAAATTGGCATTAAACGATGCTCACCTTCCCTACACCATCACTGACCACAAAGCGGCTGCATAAGCAAATGTGATGAAGAAAGCCGATGGTGTCCAGCTACCAAAAGATATAGCGTGTGGGGTCTTAAAGGCTTGAAGGTAAAGAAGCAACCATCTAGCTCAGAAGCAACAGAGCCCACATGGAGGAAGCATACCAGCCTGTGTGATCACAAAGTTTCAAAGGGATAAGGCAACAGGCATCATGAGAACAAAAAAATCTTATCATGGAGAATGAGAGGGGACGGCCGGGTATAGACCCAAAACCTATTTGCAGTGCACTGGACATCCCCTTACAGAAGGATCTCAGAGAGGAGATAAAAGAATACAGGGTATGAGACAGCAAAGAAAAACACAACTTTCCTCAAGTTCTTTTTTTTTTTTTTTTTTTGCGCACCCCGCGGGCGCCTGGTGCCGCCCTCTCCCCGGTCCCGCGGCGGTGGCGGCGGCTCGGGGCCGGGGGGGGGGGGGGGCGCCAGGGGAGGGGGCAGACACCAGGGGCAGCGGTGGCGGCGGCGGCTCCCGGCGCCATCTTGGGCTGATCGATGAATTGAACAAAGAGGATCAATTTCCGATCAAGCGAGTTATCAATGGGGGCCGGGGAGTGAGAGGGACTTGTCCCTGAGTCGGCCCCGCTTTCCCCGGCACCCCCCTCCTCCCCTCCGCCGTGGCTCCCCGGCGGCAAGGCAGCCCGGCGCCCCCCCCCCCGGGGAGGCTGCGACCGCCCGCAGCCCCCACCCCCGAGCGAGAGGCCGAGAGAGAAGCCTGACCTGCAGCTGCTGTAAATCAAAGCGCTTCCAATATTGAAACATAGATCCCACATTGGCCGCCATCTTGAGACGTATTGAGAGGGAGTGAGAGGCTGATAGAGAGGGGGCTGGAGTTCAGGAGCCGCCAGGAGGCAGCAGGCGGGCGGCGCCAAAACCCGGCCTGGAGCCGGCCGCCGCCGCCGCCACAGAGGAGCGCGGACTCCTCCTCACGGCGCCACCGCCGCCAGGGCGAGCCGAGCCGGAGTCGGAGTCTGAGCCCGAGGGCGTGGCGGCCGCTGGCCCGGCATCGCGCGTGGCCGCCCGGCCACGCCCCCCGCCTGCGGCCGAACGAGCGACCCGCTCGTGACCCCCGCCCCTCCCAACCCCCAGCCCCGGCCGGCGGCAGCCCGGCTCGGCGCGGCCCGGCCCCTTGAGGGCGGCGAGAGGGGCGCTGGAGGGCGGCGAGAGGGCAGCCCCACCGCCCGCCGAGGCCCAGGCCGGGCTCACCTGGCGCGGGGGGGGGGGGGCGCGGAAGGAGGGGGCCCTGGCGGCAGCGGAGCGCAGGCCCCCCGCCCGCCTCTACGCCCGGGCGCTGGGTGACGGCGACGCGCCGGGGGTCGTCGGTCGTCCTGCTGGGCGCCCGCCCGCCCGCGGAGCCGCCGCGACCACCTGCTTGAGCCCAGACCCCCGCACGGCGCAGGCCTCAGCGCACCCGCGCTTGTGCCCGAAGCCTTGACCGTGGGCGGCCCCGCCAGCCGGGGCCTCAAGGACCCAGCACCCCAGAGCGCCCTTGCTGGGGGAGGGCAGGGGCATGGGGAGGCATCAGCCCCTGACCCTCTTGAACTTGCACCCGCCAGCGTCCCACGCTGGGGCCCCAGAGTCCCCTCTCAACACCACCCGGTGACCCAGGGCCCCCTAGCTGTCACCGCCGACTTGGTACTTAGGAGACATGCTCTCTGGAGGCGGTTGAGGCTTGTCTTGTGGCCAATAATCATCTCCTATGCCTTCCTTTCCAGTCACTAATTTGATGTCTTCACTTAAAGAAATGCCCATAAGTTGAGGTTTCAGAGGAGAGCTCCTTGAGCTCCCCAGACAACAAGGGGGCCGAGTGTCACCGTCATTATCCTGAGCTGGGAGGGAACACTAGTGTTCCAGAGGCTGGGAATCCGTCACTGCCTGCCCACAGCACAGACAGAGCAGGTGCTGGTTATAATTGTTTCTAGACGTCCTGCCATGCTCAGTTGAACGTCAAAGCCATAAACGTTGCCCGACTACAATCAAACTGGAGTACGCAGACATTTCTGCATCATTGCCGGGTGGAAATACACTGAGTGGAGTTGGATGAGATGGCAGCAAGTGCTTAAGGAGGGGGTGCTGTGGGAATACCAACAAGATGACTGCTAGTCTCCGTTTCCTTCTCTCGTCTGCTTTGTGTTTTCTTTCAGGACCAGAAGAAATGATGCATATGTAAGGAAAAAAACTTTTCATTTCCAGAGGAGTTTTCCACCCCACAATCTACCCGCAGCCTCCTTTGAGCAAGCCAGTAAAAGCTTTTTTTTTTAACCTGCCTTCTCACTATGACAATTTCCGGAGCTGCTATGTGGCTGTGTTTAAAAGTCCCCCTCGGGATCCAGAGTGCAATCCATATCACAAAGGCATCCTCCCAGTCCCAAATAGCAATGTGACCTCATTTCAGAAGGTTGTTCTTGTTTCCATAGACCCAGAATGGAGTTTAAGCTGTTGATCTTGACTGTGGTTGTCGACTCAGCCTCTCATGGGCACCTCATGGGCAGTGGAGCAAACTGTGCCAATCTGTGCTACCACCAGGACTGGGAGAGGAAGCCAACAGTGGTGGGCCATAGGTCAATGTGTGGATGGGGATGATCAGGTCTTTCTTCATTATTCTGTTTCAGTCTGGAAACACCACTGAAGCCTCAGTGTCGTAGCAACACACAAACCTTCACTGACAGTCTGGGGCACATTGGCTGCAAATCAAACCCGGGTCTTCCCGGTGAAAGACGATGAGAGGTCTACCACTGAAGCACCGTGGCCCTCACCTCAAACCAGGGCAGTCATTTCCGGAGTTCAAACCAGACCACAATGCAGGATGACTGAGATTGCCACCAGAATCTGATACTGATGCAGAAAAAAACCTAACTACCATTTTATTGACTCCCAATAGGACAAAGATCTGCCCCTTTGGGGTTTTGAGATTTTAAATCCTTACAGCAGGGGTCGCAACCTGTGGGTCGCGACCCCTTTGGGGATCAAATAACCCTTTAACAGGGGTCATCCAATTCATAACGATAGCAAAATTACAGTTATAAAGTAGCAATGAAAATAATTTTATGGTTGCAGGTGACCACAACATGAACTGTATTAAAGGGTGGCGGCATTCAGAAGGTTGAGAACCATTGCCTTACAGAAATAGACAACCTCATATTTCTCCCACGGAGGGGCTAGTCAGTTCAAACCCCTGACCTTGCGATTAGCAGGTTAATGCATAGTCCACTACACCACCAGGGCTCCTAATGATATAATAAGAGATACTATTGTTAGATCTCTCGTGGGAGAAATATACCTCAGTCCTTGGCTTCGCGTGAGAAAGAATTCACTCCACAGCCTGGATTGTGATCCAAGTGAGTTTTTTGAGAGAAGAAGTTTCAGGTTTACACAGGCACCTCAGGGCCCCTCACCCCTGCACAGCTTGCCTAGAAGCTGCTGGAGAGAAAGTCACTACGTGGGCTCCAGGATCCTGCCTTTTCTTTCTTTTCTTAAATCGTTTTATTAGGGGCTCATACAATTCTTATCACAATCCATACATACATCAATTGTGTAAAGCACATTGTACACTCACTGCCCTCATTATTCTCAAAACATTTGCCTCCACTTAAGCCCCTGGCATCAATCAAGTCCTCATTTTTACCCCTTCCTCCCCCATCCCTCAAGAAACCTTGATAATTTGTGAGTGGTGATATTGGGAGGGTAGAGGGAGGGTGGATTGGAAAGAGGAAACCGATTACAAGTATCTACATGTGACCTCCTCCCTGGGGGACGGACAACAGAAAAGTGGGTGAAGGGAGACATCGGAGAGGTCAAGATCCTGCCTTTTCAATTCCTCCACAGGGAGGCATGGTTGATGGTCCTGGTCAACCCCATTGGCTGGATTGAATTCACCTGGCTCAGATGGGCCAATCCAGGTGTAACACCCACCTAGGTGTACCACCCCTTCCTGGCCGGAAGTTTGAACCTGAGCATATGTAATGGATGACCCACTCCCTATGCTAAGCTACCTAACAGTATTTGCAAGATGCCGAGCAATGTTCTAAGCTTTTTGTATATAATAATTCAATTATATCACTTAAGAAGCCTATGTGTGGACTCTATTCTTGCCTCATTTTACAGATGAAAAATCAGTGGCACAGGATGATAAAGCCATGAGCCTATGACCACACAGTGAGGAAGTGGAAAGGAGAGATTTGAACCCAGGCTGCAGAGTCCATGCCTTGGGTGCCTACAGCGCCACATAGGACACAGGAAAGCATGGAGCAGACTCGGCGTAAGACCTAGCATGTATGTGCTAGGACTGCATGAGAGTAGCTGCTACTCAGATCCAGAAGAGAATACAAGGCTATTGCAAAAATTATTTTTGCCAAAAGAGGGTGGAATTCTGCATCTTGTGCGAAATCCCCCAACCTGCACATGGCACAGCTACTTCAGAAGGTTCCCAACAATGTGTGCTGTGTGGCAAACCTAACTGAGCTCAGGGGGAGCTGGTCTGTGGGTTATGTTACCCAGAAGGTGAGCAGTTTGAACTCACCAGCCACCACTCCAAGGGAGAAAGAGAAGGCTTTCTGCTCCCATGGACTTACAGTCTTTGAAGTGGCAGGGAGCATTTCCATGCAGCCTATGATTAGGATCTAGGAGGGTGAGGGTGGATGGAGTTGGTTGAGACCAGGCTTCAGGGCATTTCCCAGAAGGGCTTCCTGCAGTGACTCTGCCTTCAGGAATGTCTGGTGACCCTGAGGGCAGCAAAGTCCTAAGCACACTCAGGCAGTGGTTCTCAACCTTCCTAATACAGGTCCTTTTGTTGTGGTGACCCCCCCGACCATTAAATGATTTTCTTGCTACTTCATCACTGTAATTTTGCTACAGTTATGAATTGGACGAGCCCTGTGAAAGGGTCATATGACTCCCAAAGGGGTCGCAACCCACAGGGTGAGAACCACTGCACTAAGGGTTCCCCTTCCGGGCAGCTCTACCAGTGTCTGATGTGCATAGTTCTGTGAGGTGAGAGAAATGAACTTAGTGTCTGCTTCTGGTGACAGTTGATGTGGGTGGGCTTTCTCCCTATGTCAAATCCCTCTCAAGCCATTTGTCACCACAACAGAGGGAGCCACACACATAAAGCAAGAAGAGGAGGCAGCATAGCAGGACGGTAAGCAGAACAAAGATTGAATAAGCACAATTCACTTCAATCATGAATCGGGTGCCCTTGAGATGTGAGGAAAACCCCAGTCTAGTGACATTAGATCAGGTTTAGGGATTGAGTGACGGGACCCTCTTGGCTCCCCTCAGCCCCTATCTTGCTTTCCCATTGACCCTGCCCCTTACATCGTGATTGGTCCTTATTCCAGCATGATGGTTGGTTTCATAATCACAACATGTGGGAATGTGTTAGTCGATAGGTTATACAGGCACAGTCTCTGGAATGGGTAAGTGAGGAGGTGTGACTGGTGACATGACTGGTGGAATGGATCATGTGAAGTGATTTGAGATCGTTGTTCAGACCTGATAGGTCATCCAGGCCTCTAGTTGATCCTGGCAGTACTCTAGTTTAAGGAAACAGAATGTTAGGCATTTAAGTCATATTTAAGCTTAAATTTTGAGCAATAGGCTGTGGCTCACAGTGAGAGTCTATGTGGAGACCCTAAATCCATTTTGAGGGGCCACACATTCAGCCACCATTGAGTTCTTTCCTACTGCTGACCGGCAGTGGAAAGCTTGCGTCCACTCCCCGGGCCAGACTCAGCGATATACGGTCGTGTGCACATCCCAATGAAGGTCCCGCTCATGCTCTCACAGGCCCTCCCGCAACTCCATGAATTGATCCGTCTTCAGGGACAGTTTTGTGACAAAGGTGTTTGTTTTCCATGTCTCATTTAAGCTTTCAGGAGCTCAGGTGGTGATGCTGGATAGTGTTGGACTATTAACAGCAAGATCGCTGGTTCGAAGCCACTAGTCATTCCACAGGAGAAAGATGAGGTTATTGCTTCCTGTAAAGGTAGCAACTTCAGGATCCCTACACAGAGTCACTATGAGTCAGAGTCAGCAGGACAGAATGAGTGTCATTTTATTTAAGTAACTGTGGCTGTGGGTCCTTCCGACACCATTGTGGCCTCATGCGGATGCTCTCCTTCATCCAGAACAGCGGTTTGTGTCTTTTTCTTGTGTAAAACATAGCAAAGGAGTTCCTAATAAAATAAAGTTGAATTGGGAGTCTTTTTTCCCTCAAACAAAGTAAATCCATAAATAGAAATGAGACTATGGTGCTAATAACCAGTTGGAGAGTTGAGAGAGCTGAACTCTCAATCCTGGTAGAAACCCATTGTGACTTTAAAAACTTGCTCAAGGTCATCCATAGCCTATGAGGTTGAGTTGAGCAGACACAAAACAGATGTGTTGGGGAGTAATTGTGTACATTAAGTAAACAATTTATCTTTCTAAAGATTCTGTCTAAAACTTACTTTAAATAGTAAGTTTTCCCCTGGGCTAGGGAAAGGTCAGGGAGCTTAACCCCCTAGTATCCACCCCCTCTCAGCATTCATCATGTTAGGCCAGAGGAGCCAAATCACACCCACTACCCAGGGAGCACTGCTTCCAAAAGCCCATTGCCTGTGCCGGGGCAGAGGGCAGGTACCCGGACCAGAAATGCTGACAGAGTGGAACCAGCGGGCTCAGCCCCCAGCTTCCTGAGAGAGCAGCTGTGATGGTTCACTTTTGGACAAATGTCAATGCATGACTTGGGCAGCACGAAAAGCAGATGTGCAGAGGTTGTTCGCTGTATTCCAGAAGTTCACACACTCCCCGCAGGCTCTTTGGTGGCTTCCACCTTCAATCCCAAAAGGCCACTGCCGTCCAGTGGATTCCAACCACAGTGACCCTATATGGAGTTTTCAAGACTGTAAATCTTCATGGGAGCCAGCAGTCTCATTGTCCCCCTTGGGACAGGGAGCTAGCAGCCCGTTTCACCTCCAGGACCCCTTCCTCTCTAATTCTGGATCCAGTCCCTCCAAATATCCTGCCCTGCCCTTGTCTAGGCTTCTTAAATGCGTTCCATGCTGCTTATGTTAGTCTGGGTGCCTTAGCGAAACAAATCCACAGAAACGCGTATGTATAAGAGAGAGTTTTATGTAAAGGGTGAGTGCACATCAGGAAAACATGCCCGCATTTGCTTATGCACCCGCTTTGTCTTCAGCGATCATGTCGAGATAGGCTGGTGGCTTCTTCCATGTGGGCTTTGTTGTTTCTTAGCTAGATGGCCCCTTGTTTATCTTCCAGTCTTTAAGACCCTGGACACTATATCTTTTGATAGCCGGGCCCAGGGTGCTTTACCACTACACCACAAGGGTTCATTAGCTTGTGACTTATCTCCTGCCATTCACACTAGATGCTCAAAATAGCAGGAAACCAGGTTTCTCCTTTGTGGCCACACCAGGTACTGACAGAACCAAGAACAGAGAAATGCTTAGTTATATATCTTGACTATCATTAGCATATTATATGCCTGGCAATATGTAAGCCTTCGCTCCCCTGACCTCTCACAGTCTCGGTAAAATGAAGCTAATAAAAGTAGTGCTCTCACAAGCTTGGTAGGAGATTAAACAACTCACATAAGGGTACACAGCCTATCAACGAGGAGGCGAGATGAGGCAGTGTGTGGCTGCTGAACCCACACCCTTCACAACACCTGCATGAAAATGACTGAGGGCTATGAGGAACCAGACAGAAGCAGGTTCACACCCCAGATTGAGTCAATTTAACTGCCTATTGTGCCTGACCCTTCTATCTCTGATCTTAGAAATGGGGTTAACAACAACAAAACACTGTAGAAGAAATGTCCAGCAGATGACAGGCACGCGATTAAACAACAAAAAATAAATCACTTAAGTTGAAATTCGAACTCCTGGAAACCCCTCACACACGTGCAGAAAAGGATTGAGCCCATACGGTGTTTCCAGTGCCCCCGTCCTTCCCCCCTAAAATGAGCATTTGATAAGGTAATGCCTGGATTGTTCCAAGCCCAAGACTGTGGAGAACTAAAGGAAAACCCAGCATTATGAATCTTTGAGCACAGCCCTGCTGGGAAACCGCCCTGCAGTCACTTGTTGATGACTGGAGGAGGGACAAGAGTAGGGAGAAGAACGAGGACTGAATGTGACACATAAGCAGGGATGGCCTACATTCCATAAAGGAAAAAACTCAAGGTCTGCTTTTCTGGTGCCGGAAAGTTAAAACCCATCTGGTGCAGTTGAAAAGGTGTGTGTGTGGAGTGGGGGGGGGGTGTTAGGGAGGAGGGGCGATGAGTCCAAAGGATGAACTCCATCTGCAATTGTGTCCTCAACTGCTTTCCCCTGCTAGCCACACGATATTTGTGGCTGGCCTGCCCTGCTTTTGTTATCAAGCCCAGAGAGGGCAAGAGACTAGCTCGAAGCCACACTGCAAGTTGGCAGCAGAATCAGGCCGAGAACTCTGGATGCTTAGAAAGCTTCACACAGACCTGAGAAAGTACCAAGGGAAGACCTGTTCGCTAACTGGGCAGCACTCACTGCATGCCAGCGCTGTTCCAGTGCCCCAGCCAGGGCATTGCTCCCTGTGTCTGTGTGTCTTCAGTGATGCACACAGGTGACGGATTGGCTTTTAATAGCATGCTTGGAAGGTTGAGGCCACCCAGCGGCACCTAGAAAGAAGGGCCTGCAAATCTACTTCAGACCAAGCAGCCTTTCCAGACCCTGGGGAGCACAGTTCTTCTTGGACACACAAGGAGGCCAGGAGTTGAAGTTGATTCCATGATGTAGTTGATTCCATGGTTCCCGGTTGTAGCTATACCTAGAGTCACATCCACATTCATGTTTATATCTCTTCACTCCATGGGGTGTTCATGGCTCCAACTCTTCTGAAGCAGACCACCAGGATTTTGTTTAAGAGGCCTCTGGATAGGTTTGAACTGCCAACCTTTTAGTTTGTAGCTGAGTGCTAAACAACTTGTGCCATGCAGGGTGCTAAGCTCAGAAACTCAGTCGGTGCTTCATGATCTCAGTTGGAATTATAGAGAGGGTCAGTGATGACCCATTGACTGCTGGGTAATTGTTGATGTAGTCTCCCTGTGCAGACATGTAAAGTACCTGAAAACTTAAAATCCAACTCATTGAGTGCATCATCCTGCCATGCGCCAGCCCAGCAGCATGCTCTGCTGGGGACATTTGGCCATGCCTGGAGACATTCTGAAGAAGGGAGTCCCACTGCCATCTAGTGGGCTGAGACCAGGGATGCTCGCTTAGCATCCTGGTGCAGGGAACAACACAGCCCCACAAGAACGATGTTGGCCAAAATGTCAGCAGAGCTGCCACTGGGAAAATGGTCTAGTCCAAGCGCTGACCTTCGTAGAGGAAGAAAGCCAATCCAGAGCAGCTAAGTGACCTGCTGTGGGTTGCACAGCCTGATTCCAAGCCCAGTACTATACCCAAAGCTGTTACCACGCCCAAAATTAAACAGCAATAGCTGCCCAAAGGCCTCTTAGTTTGAGGACCAAGTAAGACAGTAAATGAGAAAGCCCTTTGACAAATGTGGCATGCTGCACAAACATGAGATTTTATTACCCAGGATCTTTTGATATATGTAAATAGATCTTGTACCAGGTCAGTTAATTTTCCAACTGCTCTATCTGAGCTTTCAGATGGCAGCACCTCTGTCCAACCCAGGAAAGGACTCCTGTGCAGGCTGAGCAGCCCTGGAAAGCCTCATGCCTGGCTTCTCCCACCCCTCAGCTAATCTCCAAGTGATTAATAAGGGCTCTCACTATGTTGTGCCTCCCAGCTGACAGATACTAGGCTATCAAAGCATTCGTATCACCTCCTTGATGCCTGAGGAGGAATATAGTTTCATGTGTGAGAGTGCCCCAACCCGCGGGACTCAGTTATTCGAGGGGTTCCAAGGAGGACCCAGCCTGAAAGAGAAACGGGCGAGAGAGAGGAGCGAGACCAAGCAGATTCTTGTCAAGGTCTGAGTTTATTGCTACACAAGCCTCTCTATAAAGGGTGAGGCAAACAAGGGAGTTCAAAGGGGAGATAAAAAAAAGGAAGGGCGGGGGTGTAGAGCACACAGGGCAGGCGGCCGCAAGTCTGCAGTTGGAATGTCCGGTGCTGGAGCAGACAAGGGTGGGCCATCTGGTGTGTGTCAGGGTAAGATAAGGTTGAGGTGACGTGGCTTTAGCCCTGCTGGGCAGGCAATATGGCCTTGGTTTTGTCAGGCTGATTATGCCCGGTTCCCAACATGAGAGAAGCCAGGAATATCTCCTCTCACAACTGTGCAGCAAACGAGATCAGATCTCCCAATCTGATTTTCAGCCCTCCTGTCTTTCCAAGTGAAGTGGATGGTCCATTTCACATTGTCTCAAGTCTTTGCACATTGCATGCCAACATTGCGACACAGGGCGCGGCTGTGGGTCTTAGTAGACAAAGCCCCCACCCAGAACCCTGCCCTCAGAGCTCCTTGGTCACCCTGCACAATGCAGGTCCAGGCCGGGCTCCACACTGCAAGGCGATCAACCCTGACCCTCCAGTGTGGCCGTCCTCACACGCTCCCACATCCACCTAGAAGGACTGGAGATGAGAGATTCCGGAAGCTCCCTGCCTCATCTGCCTCCCTCCCCAGAGCGACAGAGCAACTGTAACTGATTAGGCAGGATGCAGCCTCGTTCCCAGTCCCCACCCTCTCTGGGAAAGCAGGGATGTCTGGCACCTCATCCAAGGCCTTTCCCCTGTGATCTCATTACTAAGGAGCTGCTCCTCTACCGCCCACCTCCATCACCTCATCTACATATGGGGGAGATGAGTATGTCTTCTTTGCTGCTCCTTCCCTGAGTCCACCCCAGGAGCTCCCTGAACAGATCACCAATCACTTCTCATTACACCTGCAGCAGCCGTCAGATACTGCTGAACAGAGACAGGCGCCTCCCCTGCTGCTGCCAGGCTCCAGTGCACATGTGCACACACACGTGCACACACATTGTACAGGCACACTCACATGGACACACAAGCATGCACACCCATGTGCACAAACTTTGTTCAGAGGTGGGAATTCTGCCCATTTTAGCCTCTAATATTGCAATCAGAGAGTGATAGAACAATGAAAGATGAAGGTGGATGAAGGAAGATCTATTTATTCCCTTACTTGTTACATAACCATTCAGGGCTCTTTTTTTTATCCGTACAAACACACCACCACACCATCAACAATCATCAAGTAGATGTCATGTATGCAGTGCTGCCCTATTCAAGGCGGTGCTGAGTATGTGAGGAGGATTCTCTCTAAAGCACAGCTCTGAGGAAGTCTGTCTCCTTCGCACTTTTACACACACAGGGTGAGGAGCCTGCAGGAGGCTCCGTGCGTTGGGTGAAGCCACACGATGAGTGAGGAGACCGAGTGTGTAGCCAGGGGAGTGAGAGCGCAGAGTTCACCACTTCACCACCATGCTGGTGTGCACAATCGATGAAAGGGTGGCTGCCAGCAGCAGGACAGAAAAAAAGTAAAGCATGTAACTTGTGGTTTTATCTCTGGCTTACTTCCAAAAGGAATTGTTTTTGTTGTTCTAAAAAGCTTTATACCGAGAAAAAAAAAGAAAGAAAGAAAGCTTTATACCTCTATAAAAACAAAAGGCTACTGCTGTCAAGCACCTTCAGACTCAAGCCAGAGGAGAGCTCTCCCAGTGGGCTTCCAAGCTGAAAATCTTCACAGAAACACAGTACCTCCTGTGGAGTAGCTGGTTGGTTCAAGCCAGCAACCTGGCAGTTAACAAGTACGTCCCTTGTACCTGTAATACCTGTATAAAGTGTATTAAATATGAACTACTCCGGGTGTGTAATTTTAAATTGAATTATTGTGCCTGGAACTTTTTTTTTAATAGCTAAGAATGGTGAAATGAGACTCCTTTAGATGTTATGATAAGAATACACACTACACAGGGCTTGGACCCAACCCAGCTTAATTCAAAGGAAGGCAGATTTATTTTCTTCTGCTTCCCAGAAGGTTCCCCAGCAGAACGTGTGTTAAACAAAATTGTTTAGCTATGGAAAAGAGCAATCTCCTCTTGGGAAGATCCTGGTAGAAGGGGGCTTTGGTTACATATCCAGCTCAACCCAGCCCCAGAGGCCTCGTCATGTTTTATTTTGTTTTGCCCTTGACACTGATTGTCTTGGGAACTGTGGCCCCCGAGCAATGGCCAGGAAGTCAGGTCTTCTTGATGTAAATCCTCTAATATCCCCTACAATGATTTTCAGTGCCAATGGTAAGGCCCGCCCAGTGGCTGCCACATGCCCCTGAGCAAACACGTCAGAGCAGATGAGAGCATGAGACAGCATTTAAGAGAACGGTAGGCTGGCCTTGACTTAGCTGTTTGGCCTCTCCTCAGAAGTCATTTGTGACACTGACTGTCATGGGTTTCATTAAGAACAAGTCTATCTCTACCAAAGAAAACTGCAAGGTAAGAGGACTTTCAGCTCCAGCTACATATGTCTCCAAACTTACTTACATATTGTCCTGTTTTCAGAAGAAAAAAAATTTACTCAGTGCCTCCCGGGCAAATAAAAACTTTGGTACTACAACCTACAATCCCAGATAAAGTGTAGGTATCTGCTTTGGCAGCTCCCCTGGATCGAGCTGCTCCGGTAGCTCTCCACAAAAACCCTGTAAAGAGATGATCAGGCAGGATAGCCTAGTCTGTTCTGCAGAAAGAAACTACCCCTGAAACCTCAGTGGCTTAAAATCTAGAAGTTTATTTCTTGTTCATGCAAATTCTGACGCTGGAAGGGCAATTCTACAGGGTGTTTGTCCTGCACACCGTCCGTCAGTGATTCGGGCTGCTTCACAAATATGGTGCCACCAGATCAAAAGGTGGATTCCAGGTCATCACAGAAGAGGAAGAGAGAAGTGGGGGTTGTGGATCAGTCTTTACATGCTTTGATACTTTAGTTGACATAGATCGCTGGATAGGGCTGCTTATATAAAGGTTATCAGTTCAAACCCACCTAGCTGTACCACAAAAGGAAGGGGTCATCTGCTTTCATAAAGGGTACAGCCTAGACAACCTCATGCAACAATTGTACTCTGTACCACAAGGGGTGAGCATGAGTCAGAACTGACTTGAAGGCAACAGGATTTGGGGTGTTTTTGTTTGTTTGGTTGGTTGGTTGATTGGTTTGGTTTGCTGAGTGGGAGGTGGTTCTACCTACAGCATATTAATCTGAAGTAGTCACTTTAGGCTTTTTTGTTTGTTTTTTGAGAGATGTGGAAAAGCTCATTGGCTTTAATGGGGAGTTAACTCTGCCGCAGACGGCCTCCTCAAAATTTCCCTCCCGCTTCATAAACTAGCAGAGATTTTCAATGAAGGAGCCTGCAGGCACCCGCTGGACATCTCCTTGCAAGGTCAGTCCTTTGGAGCCACTGGGAGGGAGAAAAAAGAGACTTCTATTCCTGTAAAGAATTCCAGCCCCAGAAATCCTCAGGGGGCAATTCTGCCCTGTCCTCTCGGGTCGCTATGAGTCCGAATTGAATTTATGGCTATGAGTTGAGTTTTAATTCCATTCACTTACTGCTATTGACAGGTTGCTAGATTAGGGCTTGTCTTCCCAAATGCCAGCACTAAACGAAAATGAGCTGTCCGGGCCACAACAAAGGGGTTGGAAATAAATCAGGCACACTCATTAGATACCTATGGCAAAATTCAGAACTGAGCATGCTCTGACCCAAGTCATGTAGACCCAGGTGGAAGGTCCACCTGGTCATACAGAATAGGACTTCACAAAAGTGCACCAAAATCAACCAGTACGATCGACCAATGCCCTCCAGTGGTGTTGGGAGGTGATAGAAGTAGGCCTGGGCTCCTTGTCGCCCTCCCTTGTTCACGTGCTCTGCAAGTGGAGGGTGAGGCCCTTGGGGGTTCCTGCCGTGGCTCCTCAGCTGGTTCTGCACTCCTGCTCAGGTATTCCTCCCATGAAACCGCCATATTCAGCTGCAAACTTTCCCCACCCCTGCCATGCAGCCCGGCGTGCTTTCCGGAGATAGTGGGGACTTTTGGGGACTGCGATACCTGAAACTTTCTTTCATAACATTCACTTGGATTTACAAAAGTGCTTCTGCCATATGAATTCTTTCAGCGTTGCTAAGCAAGAACTGAGGTCAACCACCCCAGAAACCTAACACTATCAAGTCGATTCTGACTTATATCAATCTAGGGGGTCCTCAAACTATGGCCTGCGGACCACATGGCCCTCAGAGGACATTTATTCAGCATGCCGGGTGTTTTTGCCCCTTTTTTTTTTTTTTTACTTCAAATTAGGTATGTGCAGTGCGCATAGGCATTTGTGCATAGTTTTATTTTTAAACTATAGTCCGGCCCTCCAGCGGGTTTGAGGGACAATGAACTGGCCTCCTGTTTAAAAAGTTTGAGGACCCCTGAAAGGACAACGTAGAACTATGCCTGTGGGTTCCCGAAGTTCTAAATCTTTACAGGAGCTGAGAACCGCATCTTTCTCTGTGAGCCATAGCGGATTCCAACTGGCTGGCCTCATGGTCACACACATTCCACCAGGCTCCTTGAGCCTTAACTTGATAATTTAATGAAACGATACTTCTCCAAGTCACACTGTATCAAGGTCTATAATCTTGCTATTCTAATATCAAATTTAAAATAAGGAATATAGTTAAGCTCCAAATCCATAAGCAATAAGATCATTGAATCTCTTTGGACACTATTACTTAAAAAAAGAAAAAAACTCTGTCCAATTATTTTCAGCACAGAAAAGCTTCCAGTGTTTACAGCTTAGTATTTAATTGCTTTTTCTCTTCTTCTTTTGCATTGGTGAATCATTTTGAGCTTATAATAATGTCAAAATAAATAGTTTCCAGAGCCTCCAGGCATTCACTGTGTAATGATCATTTAAAAGATTTCTTGGTTAGAGGGTCCTCAAAAGAATAAAAGGCGTGTCCGCATCCCTGGTCATTTCTATATTCAAAAGAAGAAATTGCTCATCAAATGCTACAAGCCAATTTCTTTCTTCAGCCAAAATGCCCATTTTAGCATCACTGAATTAAGCAAATGGTTCTACATTTCAAAGTCAACAATGATACTCTTTTCCCTTTAACACGAGCATCTTAAACAGCTCAAAAAATAGTCGAGCTCTTTATTATGGCTTTTCCTGAGAAAGCTGTTTCGTTGTTTATTTTATTTATTCATCTAGACTTTCATGTTAAGATTTGTGTATTTTAAGTTCTGCTAGTCAGGACATTTTAAATGGAGCCAGATTTTTTTTTATACTTTGTCTTTTAAAATATAATGAGACTGAGCAGTACATCCGTTAATAAAATATAAAGTCTTCCTATTTCTGTTTGTTTGTAATTTCCCTAAGGATAACTCTTAATGTAGTAAAACCAAAACCCGCCATAATGAATTACATTTGGTCTACTGGGGGTTGTGGCCAACCTTTTGATAGAAAAATCCAGAGACTCCCTTCTGCATCTCCTTTCCCAACCAAACCCCGTTGGCTGGAGGCTGGAAGGAAGAAAGAGGCTGGGCTGCTGGGGCAGGGTGGGGAAGGGGTAACCTTGCAGATTATTTCAAATTCTACTCTGAAGGCAGAAAGTTATCCAAATGAGATAGCTAGAGATTCACTTCCTTAGAAAAAGATTGAAATTAATGTGTCCCTTAGAAAAGCCAAAGGAAAAAAGTCGTTATTAATTTAGGCAATTGAAGAACTTTGAAAGCCATGTCTAGTACATAAAAACACCTGTCCCTTGAGCCCATCGGCCTAGGAAACTGAATTTTTATACCATGTAAAATAAAGGAAGGTCATTTCTTAGACTTGCTCAACAGAAGATTGTCATTTTAAACCGGTTACTGTAATGAGAAGCTGGGTTTTCGTAAAAAGGACTGAATGCTTGAGTCAGTGTGAAATGAAATTAGAGATGCATGTTCTGCGCATGGCGGCATTTCCGGAGGAGTCTGTGTTCCTGTGACTGCTCTCGATCTGTCTCGTGCCTTCTGGGAAACTCACAGCGTGGTGCCCACATCTAGTCTCTCGGACTTTCTTGCCAGCTTTGGAAAGGTGTTGAGTCTGTTGGATCTGCTGCACAGAGACAGCATGCAAGTGGACCCTTCCCACATTCCTCAGAGAGCAGCCCCCCAGTGTAAAGCTGTGGGTGAGGTTTGATGACCTTTGCCCCTTCATCATCCCGCATTCTTTGAGGGACCCAAGCGCTCCCCCGAGGCATTACCGGAGAAGCAGCTACCCCATAGTTTCCAGATGGTGGGTATCAGCCTGTGTGCTCATTGGGATCGCCAGAGAGCTGTCCAAAAGACATCTTTGTCCCATCTCCACTGAGTCCGATTTTATTCGCCTGGAATGCAGCCTAGGTGCTTGGATTTTTTTCTCTCTCATAAGTTTTTATTGTGAATTAGGTGAAGGTTTACCAAGATCATCAGTTTTTTATTCAACAATTCATACCCATTGTGTTTTATGCCACTTATTGCAATCTCCACAATATAATATGACTTGTTCCACTCCCTACTTATGTCTTCTGTTTCCCTTCCTCCTCTCTTCCTACCCTTCTGAACTTGGGCCTTGGATTAATACTGCCCTTTTGAGATCAAATGGTTTGCTGTTTTCAGGTTTGCGTGCCTCACTTGTGTAATTGCTCCCATTATAGACCAATCTATTATTTGGCTGAATATTGAACCACAGGTAGGAGTTCATTTTCAAACTTAGTGAATAAGGACCATCGTTTCAGAGGTTCTGTTAGTCCCTATCCAGCCAATAAGCCTGGTCTCTTTTATGACTGTGAATTTTGCTTCACTATCTAGGACCTTTGGATGTGATCCCTTTCAAAGAAGTTGGAATTGATAGTTGGAGATCATCTAGTTATTCTGTGCTCAGAGTCATGAAGTCTAATGTTCATGTGGTCCACTCACCACTCTTTCCTCCAGAGTGAGGGTGACAATACTTGCCACCTAGATGGCCACTTGTGAGCTTCTGAAATCCAGCTGCTACTCACCAGCATGGATGTCGAACATAGTCTTTACAGTCTAGGTAATGACAATTGTTCTTGGTGTCCTTCACAACTATAATCCCCAGCCCCCCAGCCCAATAAAGCACTCCCTCCAGTTGTTCGGTTATGCCTAAGGAGTTTTGATAACTTCATCTTCTGTGTGCTCCGGAATATTCAATTCCCTGGATGGTCAGAATGGTCAGTCAGGGCTCAGAATCTTGGTGTTAAGGCTTCTGGTGAGATCCTGGCACATCAGACACAGAGGCTGTGAGGCTAGAGGAGGGGCAGAAGGGGATCATACTGAGTCTAACAAGGAAAGAAAAGGAAATGAAGGATATAAGCAATTAAAAGCAAGCGCATAAATAGATACAAATACACAGATGGCCCTTGCAACATTATTCCCAATCTCGCAAACATGTCAACGGTCTAAATACCCATCAATAGGTGAATGGATAAGTCAAACATGTTGCCTACGGTATATACAATGGACTACTACTCAGCCATAAAGAGAAATGAACTCTTGACACAGGCTACAAGAGGAATGAACCTCATAAGCATTATGCTGAGTGAAATAAATCAGCTTCAAAAAGGACACATTTTGCTTAATTCCACTTCCAAAAAATATCTAGGCTAGGAAAATGAATAGAGACAAACATCTCCCAATTGTTTCCAGGGATATGTAGGAAGGTAAGTATGGTTGTTACATAATGCCATGTCAATTGGACAAATAAGTGAGGTGGAGTCTTTCTTATACCTATATGAGTGTCCTTGGATTTATTTCTCTAGTCAACCCAGCCTAACCCAGTAGGGCCTGGAGGGGAAGTGCCATCCCTGAGACGATACTGAGCTTCCATAAGGGTGATGACATAATTTTGGAATGGGTAAGGATGATATATGAACAACATGCAGAATGCCACTTAATTATAATCTTGTAGAGCGTGGAAGTGACGAATGTTTTGATGCATGTATATTTAGTATGATTTTTAAAGAGTGTACGCAAAAGAGCAATATGGCAAGTCTGTGTTGCCATTTGCTGTTGCTCAGCTAAAAGCGATTCGGGCCTGTGTAGTTCAAAGGGAACCACAGAGGCTCAGGAGGAAAGCTGGTACCATCTCCAACTGAGACTTGTCTGACCAAATGCAGAGTCTCCCTTCAAGTAACTGACAGGTCAGAGGCAGCTCATCTCTGCTGCAGAAGCAATGATTTGTCTCAATTCCCAGACCACTGTCACAGCCATGTCTTGTTGCTCTCGGTGCCCCCCTTCCCCACCACAATAAGTCACTAGAAAGCCATGCTTCATTTAAAAACAAACAAATAAAACCCTTCTGCCTCCATCCTGGCACTGTTTCAGCTTATTTAGCATCATAACATATGTCATCTGTTTCCCTAAACAATCTAACATGGACATGGCACGATGGGACTGATGAGTTAGGCAAATGAGAACCAGCCTGCCCTCTGAACACACACGATGGCATTTGACTTGCTGTCAGTAGATGCTGTCGCGTTTCTTCTCCTCTTTCATGGAAAATAAATACAGAAAAGAATGAGGACATGAAAAGGGCTGCAAGATGTTTAGCTCTGGTCTTTCTAGAAAGTGTAGAAAAAAAGTATGTGACCCCTGCCTGCCTTTAGATGCCCCACTCCTCTGGCAAACAAGGATTGCACACTGACCATGGACAAGACATCTGGATCTGGGGGGAGGATATAACAATTGCCCCCACCAGCAAAGAGTTTCCAGATTTACGGGACTACACAGGCCAGGGAGCAGCTCATAAAAAGAACAAGAAGAATCACAAAGGAGGGTGTGCTCCAGCACCACTTCGTCCAGCTGCAGGCACATGAAGGCAAAGTTTCTTTTGCTTTCAGTCAAGTTTATGATTTCCGCTGCGTCCCTTACCAACACCTTCACGAAGATCTAGGTTCTTGGGTTGTTTCGCTCCAGGGCGGACATCTCCTTGGTAAAGCTTTATGGACAGCTCATGGTCCAAGAATTCCACCTATATGTTTTGAAAGGGGCCACGTTAAAACCCCTGGCTCAGACTTTCAGGACTGGGCATAATACAGCAAACCCACCATGGGGACAGCAGGATTTGGTAACACTCTCATCTCCATCACAACCTGGACCTGGCAAAGCTATTTTCTTCCACTCACCATCTTTCAATCAATATTTACTCAGCTATTAGTTGCTCCCCAGGCTCAGCATCAGAAAAGTGTTCAAACGTTACCGAATTGTCCATCTAATGGTAGAGGTCTGTGCAAGGGATATGAGAGCAAGAGGCTCAGAGATGATCAGTGGGTAACGAGAGAGGGATTCACCTTTATCATTTGTAGAAAGCCCCTGAGGCTTAGTCACATTGGCAGACTTTCCCTGGAGCAAGCAAATAAAGCTGCTCCCGGCTCAGCTCCATTCCTGATCTGGTCTTGCCATGAGACTATCCAGGCTTTGTCCCAACCCCACGTTCTGGAAACCACGAGTG
This sequence comes from Tenrec ecaudatus, assembly GCF_050624435.1. Classification (NCBI taxonomy): domain Eukaryota; kingdom Metazoa; phylum Chordata; class Mammalia; order Afrosoricida; family Tenrecidae; genus Tenrec; species Tenrec ecaudatus. Next base: position 16,904 of record NW_027458473.1, on the reverse strand, counting down.
GAAGGAGGTGAATCTTGGGGATACCATGGAAAAGAATGGGCATTGCACAACACTTCATTGTACTCATATGGAGCTTATGCAAAGGCCAAGAGATAGAACCAGGTGAGACTGTGAACAGGACAAGGTGATACTGCATGGTTTAAAATCAGAAAAGGTGTGCATCAGGGTTGTATCCTTTCACTGTTCTTATTCCATCTGTATGCTGAGCAATTTATACAAGAAGCTGGTCTCTGTGAAAAAGAACATGGCATCAGGATTAGACGAAGACCCATGTAATGTCATTGGGAACATTTTCTCACTAAAAATTTTAGGTCATGGCATCAAAAAAGTGTCATTTTAACCTAAATGGGTTTTTAGACCAGTGAAATAACAGCGAGAGTGAGTCAGCATTGTGCACAGAATTGAGCGATACTGGTTCTTTGGGAAATTCATAATCCAACACTGACACTGCTGAGATAAAGGATGACAGTGAGGAAGATTCTACACCTGAGCTCTGTGATGGGCCAACGTGGTGCTCTACTCTCTTCAGGAATGGATGAGCCAGCTCCACCAAGATTCCCCTTTACTGGAGCACCTGCTATGTATGTAGACGTTGAACACAAGAACGCTTTGGCGTTCCTACAATGATTTCTGACCTATGAGGTCATCGAAAAAATGATTATGATAGCCCGGAGGTTTACTTTCAGGTTTTAACCCCTCTTCAGTTAATTTCTGTGCATGGGGGAAGGTTTGGGGCTTGCTTCATTTTCCTACATACGGTATCTCAGTTTGTCCAACACCATTTGTTGAGCAAGCAGAATTTGTCCCTTTGGATATTTCTGTGTCCTTTTTCGAAGGCTAGTTTCCTGTTGACTGGTGAATATATGTGTAGCTTTTCTGTTCGAATCCATTGATCTATATACCTCTCAGTGTACCAATACACTGCTCTCCCTTAGGGAAAAACAACAACAAAAGTTGTATGAGCCCCTATATAATGATTTTTTTTAATGGACGATGAACTATTTTCCAGGCCAGCACTATCCTATGTTTGAGCACATTGCTGCAGCCACTGTGTCAATCCATCATGCCTTATAGCCTGCGGTACTCATGTTCAGGTATAGTGTTCTGCCATTCACAAGGTTCACACTGGCCAGTTCTTTCAGAAGTGGAAGACCAGGTCCTCCTCCCTCGTCTCTGTCTGGAAACTGCTGAAGTCTACCTGCAGTGAGTGACCCAGCAGGCATTTGAACTACTGGCTGCAAAATTTCCACCATTACAGCCAAATGCAGGCCACCACAGTACAACAGACAGTAACAGCATCTTAACACCACACAAAGGCTCCTCCCTGGGGAGACCACGTGTTCAGGCAATTGCTGCTGTTACACATGTAAGTGGGGGCTACATGAAGTCGCACCATCTCCTGTGGCCCTTCCAGGAACAGGCCATTCTGCTGTTGTTTCTACTGGACTTAGGCTCAGCTGCCAACCTGCCCTCTGCACGCATTCTTCTCCTTACCCTTCCATGTCACCTTCTCTTTGCCCAAGTCAATACTGCTGGTCAGTCACCTGCTGGTGGATGCTTGCTTCTGAAGTTTCTGAACCACATTTCCCCATGGTTATGAGACATTGCTGCTGCCACTGCGAGCATTTAACAGGTTACTTTACACCTTCAATGAGAAATCTAGGGGAATAGAAAGAAAGCTTCTTCTTTCTCCCAAGGAGTGGGTGGTGGTTTTGAACCGTTTCCCTTGAGGTTAGCAGCCCAATGTGTAACCCACTACACCAGTAGAGCCTTGGTGGCACTGTCCAGCAATTATTAGACTGCTAAATATGAGGTCAGGGTTTCAAACCTACCAACTTCTCCTTGGGAGAACGATAAAGCTGTTCCCATAAAAGACTGACAGCTCCAGAAGCCCTCTATAGGGTGGCTATGAGTTGGAATTTTGCGGTCATTTAGGGCTTTTTGGTGGCATGTGATTTTTTAGGGCTTTTAGGTTGTTTGTGGACGTTCAAGGTGTGTTTGGGGCATTCGGGTGGTTTGGGGTTTTTAGGGTGTTTTATAAGATTTTAGGGAGTGTTTAAGGGATTTAGGGGTGGTTTTTTAGAGTGTATAGGTATTTTTCAGCACAATATGGTGATTTTAGTGATGTTACAGAGTTCCTTAGGGATTTTAGGGTATTTTTCATATTATATGTGTTTTTTTCCCCCAGCATTTTAGGTTTTCTTAGGGCTTTCATGGTGTTTTCAGGGCATATATGGGGTTTAGGAATGTTTAGGGTTTGGGAATCTTCTAAGGATGATTTTTGGAAGTTTCACATGTTTGGGTGGGCATTTGGTGTTTTTTTGTGGCTTTAGAGTGTTTATGGGATCCTGTCAATTTGCAGCTTTAATTCCGCAAAGAAAAGTCAGACAGCAAGCCAGAAAGGAGCAGGAAATGAAGGGGAAGCCCAGGCCACATGTTACAGCTGCCAAGTCCGGAGAACCTAGGTGTGGTCGTTGGCTACCTGGGACCGGGAGTGGGGCTGTGCTCCTGCCCAAGGGTGCTAGGGAGTAAACCAATCTCAGCTGGACGTTTGGCTTTTCTACTAATTAGCCGACTCCATGAACTTTCCCAAGGGCAGCTGGCGAATTGCCAGGGGAACCCAGCTAGACCCCCCACACAAAAGCACAGGGATGGTTACAGGAACAGGAGGTTTCACACAGTGGATGTGCAGGGCTTGGGGTCGGGATTGGGGGCCAAGGTGAGGAAGGGGCAGCAATAAGGCCTGGTCCCAAATAATCAGACACTGAGCAATAAAAGTACAAGGACTGCCAAGAGAACATGGGGACAAAGGATGGCTGGACTTCATTTGATATCTTTGGACGTGCTGTCAGGAGAGACCAGTCCCTGAAGGGACATCAAGTCCATGAAGGACATGATGCTTGGCAAAAAGTGGAGGACGGGCAATAAAACAGCTCGAACCAGTGGCTACATCAGTGGGCATAGTAACAATGGTGAGGATGGTTCGAGACCTGGCAGTGTTTTATTTTACTGCTTGTGTTTTTCTAGAACTGTCTTTCCTGGATGCACGAGGAAGGATAACTGTGCTTGTGGGAAGCAAATGCACAGTGGGCAGCGCTTTGGCCAACATAGGTACACCACCGGCACACAGTGCCCCCTTACTTGGCATCCAAAGTGACAGGATTTGTCTTTCCCCAGAGCTCTCCAGCCCTGGGGGAAGCGGCCCTGCCTTCGGCGCACCGCCAGGGGGCAGCACTGCTGCTCTCTCACTGGCTACATCTGTGAGGACCCAGAGAGCAGCTCCTTTCTGCTGCTCTCCTCTCAGACTTCTGCCAGAAGCCTTGGCTCTTCCTGGATCCTCCCTTGATTCCCACTCTGCACCTTTGGGGACGCCCAGCCCATTAACTCTCTCCCATCCTTCCTTGCTGCCTCTTGTCCAGATGCCTGAGCTGGGCTTCAAGTAGTTGTAATGTTATGCTTAGGTGAGATGTGTTCAGCTTGTTTACTGTCTGTATACAAGAAAAGAGTTCAGCCCAAGACATCCACCCTTTTGTTCCTCTATGGAAAGCCTGTTACGTGTCATAGTCTTCTCTCTGTGCAGTGCTTTCCTCTGCTGCTGATGCTTTTACATGAAATAGGACTCGGTGTGTCACCGCTACAGGAAATTATCTCTGAAAAAATAATATGCCCAGAACTCAGAAACAGTGTCAGCTTGCATCTGGCATCATGGAAGCATCATGGGTGTGTTTCCATTCATTCGCTCCTGAGTGTCACATGTTAAACTCAGTGCATAGCATAAACAGCAGCAGGCACAAACTGAGACAAAGCACACCCTTTGCTGTGAAGCACATTCCGACTCCTGGCTGCCCCTGTGCCACAGAGTAGAACTGCCCCGCAGGGGCTCCCTAGCTGTCATCTTTACAGAGGCACATGGCCACACCTCCCTTTTGGGAAGCCACTGGGTAGGTTTGAACTTCAGGGTTGTAGTAGTTGATATTGTAGAGCCCTGGAGTCAGTTCGGATTCATAGGGGCCTGTGCACTAGAGAGAGAAACAAAGCCCAGTCCTGCGCCATCCTCGCACTTGTTACTGTATTTGAGCCGATTCTCGCAGCCACGGTGTCAATCCACCTAAGTAAGGGTCTTCCTCTTGTTTGCTAACCCTCTGCCAAAAATGATGCCCTTCTTGCAGGACTGGTTCCACCATAGTAATATGTCCAAAGTACCTGAGACAACGTCTCCGCATCCTCTTTCAGATCTCCTGCCTTTAGTTTGTCAGCTCACTTCGATGGAGTCGATGCTGAGCCATAGCGACTCTATGAGATCAGAGCAGAACTATCTCTGTGGGTTTCCCAAAGGCTAACTCTATGGGAGTAGAACGCCTCATCCTTTTCTTCTGAGGACTGACTGGTGGTTCCCCACTACTGACATTACATTTGACACCCAAGGCATAAGGTACTATGCCACCAGAAGTCCCTTGCCCCTGTGCAATAACCAACACCACCTACACACAAAACCCACCCCTTCTCTGTCAGTTTGATGTATGGTGATGGCTTGAGTTGCTATGAAATTGGAAGCTACTAGGGGGAACCCGACAAAAACTACAATTTTTTCAAAACTATGCATTTAAATTTTTTATCCCCTTCATAGTACTCTCCATTACACTTCACACATTTGTCTAATCTGTGATTACATTCTTGGAAACATTTTTCAAACTCAGCAGTTTGGGTGACACCCTTGTTTTTTCCCCCCCTCTTCTGTGTTGTCAAACCACTGTCCTTCATTCATGGAAACAGAAAGAAGTCACATGGAGTGAGTTCAGGTGATTAGGATATGAGGGACAAGAGAGGCATGCTTTTTTGGGGGATGTTTTCATACTGTTATTTCTTTTCTCTTTTTTTATAATCAATTTTTGGGGCCTCATACAACTCTTATCACAATTGATACATACATCATATTTGTACATTCATTGCCCTCATCATTCTGAAAACATTTGCTCCCCACTTAATCCGCTGGCATCAGCTGATAATTATTCCCCATCCCTCATGAACCCTGAATAATTTCTAAATTATTATTTTGTCTTATCTTACACTATACAATATCTCCCTTCAGCCACTTTTCTGTTGTCTGTCCCCCAGGGAGATGGTTATATGTAGATCCTTGTAATCGGTTTCCCCTTTCCATTCCTCCCTCCCTCTACCCTCCTCGTATCGCCACTCTCACCACTGGTCCTGAAGGGATCATCCGCCCTGGATTCCCTGTGTTTCCAGTTCCTATCTGTACCAGTGTACATCCTCAGGTCTAGCTAGATTTGTAAGGTAGAATGGGGATCATTTTAGTTGTGGGGGAAGAAGCATTTAGGAGCTAGAGGAAAGTTGTATGTTTCATTGTTGCTACAGTGCACCCTGACTGGCTCCTCTCCTCCCTGCTACCCTTCTGTAAGGGGATGTCCAATTATCTACAAATGAGCTTTGGGTTTTCACTCCACACTCCCCCGTATTCACAAAGATATGATTTTTTTGTTCCGATGATGTCTGATACCTGATTCTTCCGACACCTCGTGATCACACATGCTGGTGTGCTTCTTTCATGTGGGCTTTGTTGCTTCTCAGCTACATGACCACTTGTTTAACTTCAAGCTTTTAAGACCCCAGAATGTATAACTTTTGATAGCCGACCACCATCAACTTCAGTCACCACATTTGCTTATGCACCCATTTGCCTCCAGCAATTGTGTTGGGGAGGTGAGCATCACGGAATGCCACTTTAATACAACAAAGTATTTTTGCATTGAGGGAGTACTTGAATGGAGGCCCAATGTACATCTGTTACCTTAATACTAAACCTATAAATATATGCATATAGATCTATTTCCCCATCGTTATACATAAATATATTTACATATGCACATGCCTTTATTTAGACCTCTATAAATGCCCTTTGCTTCCTACCTCTTTCCTTGATTTCCTTTTACTTTCCGATTGTCACACTCTCATGTTCAGCCTTCATTTGTGTTTCAGTAATTCCTCTAGGTTACATTACTCTTGGTTACACTCTACCAAGCCTCCTACACCCTCCTCACCATCTATTTGGATCACTTGGTGTTCCCTTGTCCCTGGGTTTGTTAACAGCACTTCCTTTTTCCCTACACCCCCCTTTCCCATCTCCCTCCCCCAGCTGTCAGTCCCATTGTTTTCTCCTCCAGATTGTTCATCCAGCCTATCTCATTTAGACAGACCTGTGGAAATCATAGCATGCACAAAAACGAGACAGAGCAAACCCAAGCAACAAAATGAAACAAAAGAACAACACCACCACCAACAAGCCAATGACAAAAAGCAAAACAAAACACAAGAAAGAAAAGCTTTTAGTTAGTTCAAGGACTGTTTGTTGGCCTTTAGGAGTGTTTTCTCATAGAGTATGATGGGTCAGCTAGCCCTGGCCCCAAAGTCTATTTTTGGTATTCCCTGGGGACTTCGTTGCTCTGTTCCCCTTCCTGTTCTGTTGTACACCCTTAGTATTTTGCCTCGGTGTGCTGGGATCAGATCGGGCGATAGAGGCATGCTGTTTTTTTTGTGTGAGCAGGTGCACTGTCATGCTGGCAAAACCAGTCCCCTGTCTACCACTAATCAGTCCTTTTTATTTTAAATAAATCATTTTATTGGGGGATCTTACAGCTCTTGTAACAATTCATACACCAATTTGTATGAAGCACATTTGTACATACATTGCTATCATCATTTCCAAACATGTTCTTTCTCCTTGAGCTCCTTTTTTCCCCTCCCCCCACCCACGTGAACCACTGATACTTTATACATACTTTTTATTTTTATATTTTACGCCTCTGCTGTATCCCTTCACCCAAACTTCTGCTGTTTGTTCCCCTGGGTGGTGGAGTGGGGCTGTATGTCCATCATTGAGATTGGTTTCCCCTTTCTTCTGCTTCTCCCCCCTACCTTCCCTCGTGGTGTTGCTACTCTCAGTATTGGTCCTGAGGGGTTTATCTGTCCTGGATTCTGTGTGTCGGAACTTCTAGTCAATAGCAGTGTGCAAGCTCTGGTCTAGCCAGACAACTCAGACCTTCTTACACAATATCTTCAGAACCTCTATATAGGAAGCTTGATTAACAGTCTGACCTAGTGCAATGACTAAACTCCAAATGCACTATCACCCTCACATCAACAAAACCAAACAAATGAGCATCTTCTTGAAGTTTGAGTTCACTTGACGAGGTGTATTTGAGTGAGGTGATGATGGCGTCTTACACTGACTTGATTTATGTTTGCATTCTGGCTTGTGAGAAGAGCACAAGGTCTTGTCACCAGCAATGACCTTGGGAAAAAAGTGTGGGTGCACTAGCTCAGAGCAAGTTGCCAGATGCCTGCCCAAACAGGAGAATGTATATTTTGAAATGTGTACCCAGTGGAGCTTTGTACCGCTTGGTTTTTTGGCGGGGGTGGGGTGGGGGTGGGTGGAAGGCCGGCTACTCCTTTGTAGGTTAGATAATCTGAGATGTGCTATTTGAAATTTCCTGGGGCCAGTTTTAGACAAAACTAGAAAAGTTAATTTTGCTGTATGGAAAAATCTGACAGTCTGGAAGTATCTAATTTTCCTCACATGCCATCATTCCCCTAGTAGCATTATTCTTAGTTAAAGCTCTCCTCTGTTCCTCCTTAGGGTTTCCCCACTACCTGATGTTCCTTTTCTCCTACTCATCATCAAGGGACTTGTGTCCAAAGTGAGGACAGCAAATAAGAGACCCTCCTGACTCTCTGTTAAGAAGGGTGCTCTGGTGCATGCGTGTGTTTATGTGTGCACATACAATCGCATTTGAATTTTGTTGGAAGAGGCTTCATAGAGACAGAGAGTGACATGGTTAGAGCTGCTGCACATGTAGAGCACTGTACTCTATGGTGTTCTAATTCAAATGCATGTAAGGTCCAAGAGAGGTAATAGAAGCAAGTGACCAGGGTCAGGGAAGGCAGTAGGAGGAACTGAGGGAGCCTGAATGCCTCACACCCTGCCAGTTTCACTGATTCTTGGATGGGAGAGTACCAACCTAGTGCTGTGAAATCTTCGTAGTTTTCAGAGGCTTGGGGGATTTAAATTTTGTATGTAAAAAATAGACATCTAAATGCTTGTAATTTATTGATTTCGATAAACACACTGAATGCCAGTACGCAAGTCAAACAAACCAAACTGACAGCCATCGATTCTTTGCCAACTCATAGTGACCCTATTAGACAGGGTAGAACTGCCCCTCAGTTCAGCTCCCAGCCCTGGAGGCCCACCAGTTCCTCGTTATTATCATGAGGAATACTATTTTCACAAGAGCATTACATACCCCTAGAGACTAAACCATAAAGCAGTATAGGCTTTGACCATCAATTCTGATATGCTTTTTCCTCAAACTGATGGGTCATTTGATGGAATCCTTGTATTACTTCCCTAACATAAAAATTAATCAAGCAAAGGAGATTCAGTGCTCAGTACTACAGCCCCCTATTTAGAGATTAACTCTTAAAAACCACCACCACCACCACCACCACCACCACCACCACCACCACCACCACCACCACCACCGCCACCTTATCTATGTTGATAAAAACTTGAGTAGGCTGTATAAATATCTCAAGTATTTAGGATAAAATGGATTCTTATTCTACTGTCACATATTTAGTTTGAGTTATGTGTTTCCATCTGAACACAAATTAAATAGACCTCATTGACATCTTTTCAAAATGCCATAAAAATTAAATGATTACCTTAAAAGATACTCAGTATAATTAGGCATCAGAAAAATGTACGTCAACACTAGAGCGAGATAGTGTTTCAACCCATCAAGATGACACTAGCCAAGAATATTAAAAATACCATTGAGTGCTGGAAGAATGAACAGATTTGTGTCAGAAGAACAGTCTGAAAGGTCCTTAGAAGCAAGCACGGGGAGACTTCACATGCTTTGGATATGTTATCAGGAGATGCCAGTCCCTGGAAAAGGCTGAAATGTTAGGTTCAAGTATAACAACAGTTTTGAAGATGGTGTAGGACTGCGCAGTGGTTCATTCTGCCTTGAGTTGGAACTGACTCAATAGCACCTAATGCTAAAAGCTAGATGCTTTTGATCCTAAATGAAAAGTGGATGGTCCAGCCTCCATACCAGCTACGTGGACAACTGCCCCTCCCCCCAGAAGAATTTACTTTAGAAGACGGCACTGAACCTGTAGCTAGGGGAGATGGACATGTCTGATCAGAGCACACAGGGGCAAATGAAGGGGGAGGAAGAGAGTGGAGCACACACTGGTCCACCAGGCTTGGAGGATGATTTTGGCACTCTGAACAGCCAATGTACAGAGTGGACCATATGGCTGATCCCACTATGAGACATGCCATCCCTTGCTGGCCCAGAGCCCTATGGGGACAATACCGGAGACTCTGTGTTGGGACTGACCCGACTGGCCCTCCAACACGGAGGCAAATCACTAAAAGCATGCAGCAGAGCAACTATGAGAGCAGAGCGGGTAGCCCCTGAGGGAGTACAAAGGACAGACTCTGGGGCCAGAGCATGATACGCCATCAGACCTGACTGAAGGACACACCTATAGAAAAAAAAAATCAGACCTTGATCTATTTACAGGTTTTTCTTTCTTAAAAAATTTTTTTGTCTTTTAATTAATTTACTCTTTTATTGATCATTGGTTTTCTGTTGTTGTTTTTTTGTCATCACAGTGTTCTCACCCATCGCCTATCTTGCTATGGTTTGATTTTTGGTGCATATTATTATCTCAACAGATCTATCTAGATAAGATAGGCTGGAAGAATAGTCTGGAGGAGAAAACAACAGGACCAATGGTTCCCGGGGACATGGGAGAGAGAGAGGAGGGGGTAAGGAGGTGATGCTGACCAATCCAGCGACAGGGGAGCAACAAGTAATCCAAAATCCGTCGCAAGGAGTGTGTGAGAAGCCTGGTAGGTATTCAGCAAGGGCAATGTAACCAAGAGAAATTACTCAAACCCAAGTGAAAGCTGAGCATGATAGTCGGACAAGAGGAAAGTAAAAGTAAATAGAGGAAAGAACTAGGTGACAAAGGGTATTTCTAGAGGTCTACATACTGGCATGTACATATGTAAATATATTTATACAGGAGGGTTCGTAAATAGATCAACGTGCATATATTTATAGACTTAGTATTAAGGCAGTAGATGGACATTGCCAAATACTTACTCAATGCAAGAAGACGTTATATTAAATTGGCATTCCATGATGAACACCTTTCCAACATGATGGTTGAAGAAAAATGTGTGCACTAGCAAATGTGGTGAAGAAAGCTGATGGTGCCTGGCTATCAAAAGTTATAGCATCTGGGATCTTACAGGCTTGAAAATAAAGAAGCGGCCATCTAGCTCAGAAGCAACAAAGCCCACATGGAGGAAGCACACCAGCCTGTGTGACCATGAACTGTTGAAGGGATCAGATATCAAGCATCAAAGAACACAAAAATCATGTCATTGTAAATGAGGGTGAGTGCAGAGTGGAGACTCAAAGCCCATTGGTAGGTAACTGGACACCCCCTTCCTGAAGGGATGTGGGGAGGAGATAAGCCAGTCAGGGTGCAGGGTAGCAACAATGAAACATGTTTCCTCTAGTTCCTAAATGCTTCCTCCCCCCACTATCATGATCCAAATTCTACTTTACAAATCTGGCTAGACAAGGGGATGTACAGAGAGATCGCCTTGGAGATTGGGTGGATGTTCCCACAGTAGCGTGGAGCCTCACAAGTGGTGGTCAGGCGTTTCCCCCAGTCACTTGTAGGACCTCAGGATTTAGGCTGGGGATGCCCCCACTTTTTATAGGGGAGAACAACCTGTGGCCTGGTGTGTGGGAGAGGACCAGCGTGAATTCCCCAGCTGCTTGCCACACCAATAAGTGGGGGGTGGGAGCTCCCTCAGTTGGGCCTTCAGGTTTGCCCTAGGCAGAGGGGAGTGGCCTGGAGACAGCTATTGTCTTGTGATGGGAAAGAGAGTGAAATGAGAGGAAAAAGAGAGAAAGAGGAAGACACAGACTGGGGCAATAATGCCAACCAGACTGACAACCACTCACCCACACACAACTAAAATGCACAGAGTAAACAAAGGTGACAACAGTAAAAAAAAAAAAGAAAGAAAAGAAAACAACTAAAAAGGAGAACCAAATCTGTGGAGGCTGTGGTAGGAAGTAGAGAAGAGCTAGATGGAGCGGAGAAAAGCAGAAAACCTGTAAGAAGAGTCCAATAAAAGGAAAAAGAGAGAAGAGAAAAGGAAGGAGAAGGAGAGAGTATTTTTTAAATGGTTAAAGAAATAACTGACCCTGTGTTATGCTGTGTGTAGCTCTGACTCGTCCTGTGTGCAGTACTGTCTTAGGGGTCAGGCTGCCCACTAGGAGGACAGGGTTGCCTTGGCAGAGCGTAGGGCTCTGGAAACCAGCAGTGGTATGTGCAAGCAATGAGAGGGAGCAGAGAGAATCGTACAAGCTAAGAGAGAGGTGAAGAAAGCAAAGACAGAAAGAGGAAAGAAAGAAAAAGAGAATAAAGAGAAAGAAGGAAATAAATCCAACTGAGTTCACTAAGGTTGGCTGTGATGGTAAAGAGCAAGGAGAGAGAGAAGGAGGAAATAAAGTATAAAGTAGTAGCTGATCCCTGATTGCTTGGATGAGGGGCCAGAGGGGTTTAGACACTGCTCCAACATGGCAGGTCAGTGTGCCCTTTTAATGCCGGGACCCAGTGGTGCTGGGCAGAATTGCCCTAGTTGACGAGATCACCTTAGAGGCATGACGGAGGTTTCTTCAACGGTGCAGCGCACTGTAGGTGTTTGTCCCAGGTGCCTTGTGTGGTGTACAGCACTCCCACACAGGGCAGGCTGGAGTGCCTCCTGCTATTTGGGTTGATTTGCCCTAAGCGGAGGGAAGTGACCTGGAAGCCTTTAGTGGCATATGAGAGGAGAGAGTGGGAGAGAAGAGGAAAAAGAGGGGAAAAGGGGAAAAAAGAGGGATAAAGAAGAAAGCGAGTAAATAAAAGCCCAACACCAACCTGAGCACGTTGAAACTGAGTGCGGTGGAAAAGTTAGAAGGGCTAGTGAATAAAGTGAGAATAAGTAGAGCAGTGGGTAAGGAGGTAATGATACTTGATCACCTGTCCTTGAGGCCAGAGGAATTCCAACTCTTCCTCAAGGTCACGGGGTCATGGACTTGTAAGGTCTCTCTCTCTGGCCTAAATTCCAACCCCAGTCCTTGGCTCCCCGCGAGAAAAATTTCATGCGGAAGCCAGGCTCGTGATCCAAGTGAATTTAATGAGAGTTAAAAGAAGCTTCAGGTTTTACAAGGCACCCATAGGATTCCTTTGACCATGGGGCCTGGCAGAGACTGCTTCAGGTCATGCAAGGATCTCTCTCCTCCCAGGAAGACGACCAGACCACCCCTCTCCCTTCTGGTTCCTGCCTTTTCAAGGGTTCCCGGGGAGGCTGGTGAAGGACCCCAGGTCAATCCCATTGGCTGAACTGCAATCATCTGGCCCAGGTGGGCTGCTCCAGGTGCAACATCCATCGGAGCCCACGGGCAGAAAAATCCAGCTTTCCTATGCTGGCTCTCCTGGGCATGCGTTAATGGACTTTCCCATCCCTGATGTAGGGTTCCACAGATGCTGTGTGAGATTACTTCAAAAGCAAGATCGCGCCCGTGGCCAGGGGTCACTTGGGTGCTGGAGTACCTGCCTTGTGCTGCATGTAGCACTGCAGCAGGGGCTGGGAGGGGGCACTGGGGGGCTCCCTCAGCCCCGTCTAGGGCTCCAAGACCGGCAGGGCCTCCCCAGCTATGTGTAGAATCACTGAGAGGGAAGCTTGTTGTCCTATCTAGACTGCTGATGCTTCCTAGATCAGAGGATTTTCTTTTTTATCCCTCTGGCCAGCTAGAATGAAATTGTCTCCCACAGTCTCTGGGCTACAGCTCAGTGCTGTTTAAGGCTGACACTGCTACAGCGGGTCTTTGTTATGGTAAAAGCTGCCAGGCCCTGTGGCTGAGTTCTGGCATTCCTTAGCTAGGTTGCTTCTTATGCTGATTTATGTTAAGGACCTCCCCTATGTGGTGCTTGGAGCTGAGCAACCAGACTTGGGTTTGAGTTTTAAACCAATCATTTATGTTTCACCCTTAAAAAAAATTCTACTTGTGATGTGCTCAGATTTGGTGGCTGTCAAGCTGACCCCCAGAGGGGGAGATGCAGCTTATCAGGGGGGTTGTTTACTAGTCGGCCAATTGGAACTAAATTTGCTCCCTGGACTCCCGACTTTCTGCCTTTTTCTCCCACACCATGATCTTCCTAAGGTAATAATATATTTTTTCTTCTACTCTAAATTATGGCTACCCACCACCAACCCCTGACCGTGAGCTCAAGGCATCCAACCGCATGGAGAGCTCAGTGTGGGGTTCCCCTCGTGTCTGAGATTCTGCCCCCTCTCAGGGCGTCCACCTGCAGGGATCCCTGCTCCAGGCAAGGGCATATCTGGCACCTGCCACTTCGTCAAAATTATACTGCTTTAAAGCATTCTTGGTTTGCTTTGTGAGTGGAAATCCCACAAAAGAAGGGGTTCAGGAGAAACCCTGTTACCCTAGTTCTAATTTCAGAACTCCACCTCCCCGTTTCCTTCACCTAATTTCCTATTTTTCTGGTCTGGCAGCAGGAGCTCCAGATAGATGGGTCCTATCTGGTCGCCATTTTCTCTGAATCCCTCCATCTATTTTTTTTACACTCTTAAAAAGTACAAAACATTTACTCTACAAGCGCAAACAGATTTTCAAAAGCAGGGAAAAACCTGAACGTTCAGTACATGGTTCAATCGTCTTTTCATCTCTGTGCCCTAACTATGCTGAGCTCCATGGAACTGCATGGAGGGGAGCTATTCTGGCGTCATCGAGCCAAGTGAGTGTTTTGAATTACCTCAAGTGAATATTTGACTGGAAAGCATAGGGTGTAAAAAAACCCTGAAATCAGTTGGTGCACATCCATCACAAAGAACAGGGCCTTGTACTTAAACCTTTTTTCTGAAAATAAGCAGCCATCTAAGTGAGATATCAACTAAGGCCGCCCAGAACAAGCAGCACAGCCAGTGTGATGCCAGGGTGATAAATAATAGAATCTCAATCTGCAGGTATGAACAAGAATCAGAGCTTAAGTTCGGAACACCCAGTTTGCAAAAGGACTCAAATGCACATGCGGGGTGAATTCCCTCTGACCACAGTCCATGGACATGAACAGATACAGTTAAGTTCAAATGTAACACCTGATCATTTGATCTCTTCAGACTAATTTTAATTTGGTTCCAGTTTTTAGTATTTTTCACTTTCTGTTCGATTGAGGTTTTTCTCTCTTTTATCATTGTTAGTTTTTCTTTTCTACTTGTTTCTTGATTTTGTTTTGTATTTTTTTTTAATACATATGAAATCCAGGAGAGGTAAATCCAGAGAGACACTAACAGAATTAACAATCACCTAGGGACAGGCAGGGAAGATTTGGGGGAGTGAGGGGGGGGCTAACAAAAATGAATATAAAAGAAGGAAATGATGTAAACCTGATTGTGGTGAGGATTACACAAATCTTAATATGACTGAAGTATTGAATGATATATGTGAATTATATGAGAATTAAAATAAAACAAAAGCTGAGGTCAGAGATAGGGCAGCAATTTAGCCCTGAATCTCTTGGTGAAGATTGAATGTCATTTTGTGCCAAGAGCCCATTTTTCCACTCATGAAGTTTGGGGAACCGGCCATGCTCCTTCATCACTTTTCTTACCTCAATAAATGGGTACAGTTCACTCTTCTCCCTTTTCTTCTCTGTCACATACTTTGCAGCAGTCAGGGGAACAGAACTTACAGTCCTGAAAGGGATCCATGAGTGTTAGTCCAGGTAGACTAGAGAAACAAATCCACACTCAGATGTGTATAGGAAAGACCTTTATATACAAGAACAGTTGTATATTGAGAAAGCATTCCAGCCCAACCAAGATCAAGTCCATAAGTCCAATATTAGCCCATGTCTGATATCAATCTATAATGTTCTCTTCAGACTCATGAAACACCTTCAATGACCCCAAATGCAGGAAGATCACAGGTCAGTAGTTGCAAAGTCTTCTGCATCCAGTGGTGGTAGAAGCATCTCAGCTTTGGCAGGGTCTCCATGTGGCTCCTCCAGTTCCCAGGGCATGGGTTCTATCAGTGTGGTGCCATGTGTCTTGTTAGTAGGACATCTCTCAGGGAATGAGCAGAAAGATAGTCTCCTGCCTCCAAGGAGGAAATACCAGATTTCCCAGAACCCTGACGGGAAGGCCAGGCCCACAAAGAGGCCTCATTGGCCATAACCCAATAGAGAGACTAGAGTCTACCCCTTCACTCTTAATCCTCTCAAGTCCCAAATTGACACCAGATTGTATAACTACAACAGACCACCCCTTGTCCATTTGACATTTTCACAAAATTCTTTAGCCGTATATAATTTCAAAACAATAATAGAATCATATCAGTATCTAACAGTATAATATGAAAATGCATACATTTCACTCCGTGCCACCCTCCTTTAAACATAATATTCTGTAAGTGATGAAACAAAAATATCCTATGCTTAACAATTGCAGGTAAGGTACACCCACATATTAATCCTATAATTCTATGAATATATTCCAGTATCTATGAAATCTTGTAAGCTAGCCACTTCACGCCTTTATCTGGCCCATTTTGGCTATCCAGTTTCTCTACTGCCTACTTCCATCAACCCAGTGCTCTGAGGAGACAATCATATTCTTCAATATAAAGAGTCTTCATGCCAGTTGGAACCTTGTGAAGTCCACATCCACAAGAAAGTCAAAGCAGGACAGTTCGTCTATACAGTCTGCAGCAGTATATACCAGTGCACAGGCTCAACATTCTTCTCTTCATCTGGTCGGGTTCGGGTCAAGTCAATGTGGGCTCCCTCTCTTGGCCTCACCTCAGTGTCCATTGGTCGCATTGCCTTTAGGCCTTGGCCCCATCACCAATTCTCCACAACTCTAGTCCCCTCAGAGTAGGTCATGGACTTCAAACGAGTCAACCTGCTCTCATCTTCTTCTCTACTGCCTGTAAACCAGGTCCACGAGTGTCAGTGGTCAGAATGAACCCGCTGCTCTATTGCTGCTATTCTGCCACTTTCACTCAACAAGCAGATCCAGGTGGTCACCTAGCAATCATTTCAGGCTTCTACAGGCTCCCTTGAATGTTCAGTACTAGAAAGGAGTTTCTTCAGGCTTTGAGATTTTTTTCCAGTTTCTGACAAAAACCACTATTCAAAATTCAAATATTACAAAAGTTCCCTTTTAATGCACATGAAGCTCTTCCTCACAGTGGGAGCAGTGCACAGAAACGGACCTTGATGCTGGGCTGCTCTGTGCGTGCTTTGGTCAGTTGGGAGCTGCTGATTCACAGATTCACTTCACGTGGATGAAGATGCTTGTTTGCTTCCCCGTGAGTTTATCGCGCTTCAACAGAGAAGAACCCTGTTCTTGGGTTTTGCCTCTGCCTTGCTCCTAGCACCGCTGGAATAGAAAGATTACAAATGATTTTTTTGTTGTTGTTTTAAAAAACAGAAAAGAAATGCCGTGTACCTGTTAGGTAAGTAGAGGCAGAACTGAGGGTGGTCGCTGTGCATGCCAAACCTCCTCCCCATCACAGACAGTTGAAAGCTGCTTCAGGCTGGAAAGATGCACACATTTAGGTCCTTGTGACAGGAAGCAGGTCAACCTGGGCGGGCCCCCATCTAGACCAGGTGGGCTTAATTCAGTCAATGGGGTCAAACAGTACCGTCAGCCATGCCTACCAACAGGGTATGGGTGGGGGCCTCCCACCAGCTGTCATGCAACCAAGCGCGCATGG